>NW_022631027.1:17090243-17244549 GCF_010015895.1 Lontra canadensis
AAAAAAAGTCTTCAGCCTGCCATCTGTATATGAAATGGCCTAATGATTCATCTTCCACTTGACTGAATCACTACTTACATTTATCTATTACTCAACAGTTAAAATAGTCATTTTATTTAATTTCAGCATTGCACTGCTGAACCAATTTAATAATACATTCCCCATTGCTGTCTTTTCACTTACTAACTATATCTGGACAGCATGAAGATTACAATTGTATGAGACTTTTGACTTAGTGCTATCTCCAAATTCTTGTTCAAATATCAGTCCCAGAATTCTGGAGAATACATCAGTCTCAATGGTAGCTTCAGAGAAGTTGCTCAGTGATTCTGTTTTTTCTATCACAAATAATGCTATTGACTTTAAAGGTAGCACTAGACAACTCAGAAAACAACTCTCGTTTAACTCTAAGAACTATTTGTTCTTGTTGGGTAGCTGGAAGGGTTATCCTTGTTATGAAATGCCACTTTTTTTTTTTTTTTTTTTTTTTTTTTTTTAAGAAGCCATGCCCAGAACTGTGAGAACTGAATCAATTTGGCTAGCAGAGTAGAGATGCTTTCCCAGAGCACATATCATACATCGCTACCTTTTCACTGTGGCAACTTTGGAGTCTTAGTAGATGAAGTCTTATTACCAATAATAAAAATGGTAAATAGTTCATTGAGACTATATCAGAAGTTCTTTTTAGGTTTTTATTGGAGATATTCTACTTTATTTCAGGCAGGTGTCTTCTTAACAAGAAGTGTTTATAGACATGGAAACTAACAAAGAAAGGATTCATACTCAGAAAAATTTTAAGAGAAGGATGTGACATGAAAAGTTTCAGTATAGCCTCTTGTATCTATATCTGAATGGAAAGTCCCCTGAGGTCTTTCCACCCCTGCATCTCAGAAGAATTTATTTACATACGGCTAAGACTCAGGTAGCTTGACCTCTCAGAAATGTTGGCTTACACTAGTTGCTAGCCCTGACACATAAAATATTTTCACAAAAAGAAACTTGCAGATGTGAAATGTGACCAAAAAATGGTTCATAAGACCAGTTAACAGAGTACCACAGGGACACCATAGTATTACTATCTCAGAATATTGCAGGGACATAGTACTTGCCTGCTATATCTCTTCCCCCCACTCCAAAATGGATCCAAATGAAATCTATATAATTTTCCCCTCAACGTTTTACCAAAAGAAATCAAGAAACTCTTATTTGAATTTGAGTTACAGCAACAAAGATAAAGCTGTGACAAACAGTGCTAAAGGTTTTAGGCCACAAGATATCCTTTTCTGCTCAGATTTAGCTGGTAAACAATTTTTTGAAAATAAGATTTGTCTATAAGTTGACAAAAATGTGCCATTCATTGGTACTTAGATTTAATGAGGTAATAAAATCTGAAATTAGACATAGAAATCCAGGTTAAAGTTTTAACTCTGGCATTTATTCATTATATTGCTTTTATGTTTTATCTTTGATTGCAAAATGGATCTATAGTACTTGGATCTGTATTACCCATTGTATTTCTACTGTCTGTTTATATAATAAGGTAAGTTTCCTAGAGCACCTCTTCTACCTTTAGTATTCCATGGACCTCTCCTAAAGGTAGACTCAGTCAAAAATGGACTTCTATATAAAGATATGTAATCTCTAATATGCAGATAATTATTGTTGTCCTACATTATGAAGCATGAGCACCAGAATAAATGATGTGTTTATGAGTTGCCACCTAAGTAAGGAAGTTAAGAAAGAAAACTCTAATGTCTGTAACTTGATGATTGTAATCCAAAATATTAAGTAAGCCAAAAGTTCTTCATGCTTCATTCTTAATATGAAATGACTGATGACAGAGAAAGAAGAAGATACATTCATTTGAAATGATTGATGATAGAGAAGGAAAAACCTGGAGTCAGGTTTGAGCTGAGCAGGTTCCATATACACGCAGAGTCTGGCATTGATCATGTTGTTATTAAAATTATGCATTTCTGATAGTGACATACAACCTAAAGGAGAAGGTACAACATCAAATTGAAATTTTCTTAGGATCACATTTCATGATGATAAAACTTGTTGGAATCTTTATGCACATAAAATAGTTATTTTTTCCAGTGTATGTTCCAGCTATACAAAAAGCTAAACACATATTTCTTTTTTTCTAAGATTTTTATTTATTTATTTGACACAGAGAGAGAGAGAGCACAAGCAGGGGGAGCAGCAGGCAGAGGGAGAGGGAGAAGCAGGCTCTCTACTGAGCAAGGAGCTCAGTTCAGGACTAGATCCCAGGATCCTGGGATCATGACCTGAGCCAAAGTCAGACGCTTAACCCACTGAGCCACCAAGGTACCGCTTAAAATGGGTTTTAAATTACTTTCATTATCTAGAGGTTATTACCGAAATTTGAATAAAGTTTTCTAAAACTTATTTCATTTTTATTAAGTTTTTATTTTAATTCCAGTACAGTTAACATACGGTATTATATTAGTTTCAGGTATACAATATAGTGATTCAAAAATTCTTTATATCACATAGTGCTCACATGATAATTTAATCTCCATCACCTATTTTACACACACACCTGCCACTCCTAACTCCCCTCTGGTAACCATCTGTTTGTTCTCTATAGTTAAGAGTCTGTTTCTTGGTTTGCCCCCTTTCTCTTCTATTGCTTGTTTGTTTTGATTCTTAAATTCCACATGAGTGTAATCATATGGTATTTTTCTTTCTCTGACTGGGTTATTTCACTTAGTGTTGTACCCTCTAGATGCATCCATGTTGTTGCAGATGGAAAGACTTCATCCTTTTTTAATGGCTGAGTACTATTCCCTTGTGTATGTGTGTGTGTGTGTGTGTGTGTGTGTGTATACCTCATCTTCTTTATCTTTATCTTTATCTATCGATGGATACTTGGACTGTTTCCATAATTTGGTTATTGTAAATAATACTGCATAAACAGAGGAGTGCACATCTTGTGTGGGATATCCTTTGCATATCCCTTTGAATTAGTGTTTTTATATTCTTTGGATAAACACCCAGTAGTGGGATTTCTGGATCATAGGGTACATCTACTTCTGTTCTGTTTTGTTTCAAATTTCTGTTTTTTTTTTGTTTTGTTTCAAGTTTGTATTTAAATTCCAGTTAGTTAATGTGTAGTGTAATATTGGTTTCAGGAGTAGAATTTAGTGATTCATCACTTACATATAACACCCAGTGCTCATCACAACAGGTGCCCTCCTTAATACAAATCACCCATGTAGCCCATTCCCCACCCACCGCCCTCCATCAACCTTCACTTTGTTCTCTATTTTTAAGAGTATGTTTTATGGTTTGCCTCTCTTTTCCCCCACCCCATGTTCATCTGCTTTATTTCTTAAATTCCACATGAGTGAAATCATATGGTATTTCTCTTTAAGTTATTTCGCTTAGCGTAATATACTCTAGCTCCATCCACATGTTGCAAATGGCAAGATTTCATTCTTTTTGATGGCTAATATTCCATTATATATGTAATATTTCTATATAATATTATCATTTATAATATTTCTATATATTATATTATATATAATATTCCTATATTTATATATAATTGAATATTATATACAATGGAATATTGTATATATAATGGAATATGTAACACATAATATATATAATGGAATATTTAATATATAGTGGAATATTATTTACATATTCCTGAATCATTTTTTATCCATTCATCAGTCGATGGATATTTGGGCTCTTGCTATAATTTGGTTATTGTTGACAGTGCTGCTGTAAGCATTGGGGTGCAGGTGCCCCTTCGAATCATTATTTTTGTACCTGGTGGTGTAAATACCTAGCAGTACAATTGCTGGGTCATAGAGTAATTCTATTTTTAACTTTTTCAAGAATCTCCATACTGTTTTCCAGAGTGGCTGCACCAGTTTGCATTTCCCAGCAACGGTGTAAGAGGGTTCCCCAGTCTCTGCATCCCCACCAACATCTGTTGTTTCCTGTGTTGTTAATTTTAGCCATTCGGACTGGTGTCAAGTGACATCTCATTGTGGTTTTGATCTGTATTTCTGAGATGATGAGTAATGTTGAGCATCTTTTCATGTGTCTGTTCATCATCTCTATGTTTTCTTTGGAAAATTGTTCATGTCTTTTGCCCATTTTTTAACTGAATTATTTGTTTTTGGAGTGTTGAGTTTGAGAAGTTCTTTACAGATTTTGGATACTAATCCTTTATCAGATATGTCATTTGCAAATATTTTCTCCCATTCTGAAGGCCTTTGAGTTTTGTTGATTGTTTCCTTCTCTGTGCATAATCTCTTTATCTTAATGAATTCCAATGATGCATTTTTGCTTTTGTTTCCCTTGCCTCCAGAGACATGTCTAGTAAGAAGTTGCTAAGAGCAATGCCAGAAAGGTTGCTGCCTGTGTTCTTCTCTAGGATTTTGGTGGTTTCCTGTCTCACCTTTATGTCTTTCATCAATTTTGAATTTATTTTTGTATATGATGTAAGGAAGTGGTCCAGTTTCATTGTTTCTCTTGTTGCTGTTCAGTTTTCTCAATAGCATTTGTTGAAGAGATTGTCTTTTTCCCATTGGATATTTTTTCCTGTTTTGTTGAAGATTAGTTAATCATATAGTTGTGGGTCCATTTCTGGGTTTTCTGTTCCATTGATCTATGTGTCTATTTCTTGCTGTACTATACTGTCTTAGTCACTACTGCTTTGTGATATAGCTTGAGGTCTTGAATTGTGATGTCTCCATCTTCGCTTTTCTTTTTAAAGATTGCTTGGCTATTCAAGGTCTTCTGCAGTTCCATACAAGTTTTAGGATTGTTTTGTTCTAGTTCTGTGAAAAATGCTGGTGGTATTTTCATAGGGATTGTAATGAGTATGTAGATTGCTTTGAGTAATAAAGACATTTTAACAATATTTGTTCTTCCAAACCATGAGCATGAAATGTTTTTCCATTCTTTGCATCATCTTTGTTTCTTTCCTAAGTGTTGTATATTTTTCAGAGTACAAATCCTTTACCTCTTTGGTTAGGTTGATTCCTAGGTATGTTATGGATTTTGGTGCAATTATAAATGGAATCAATTCCTTGATTTCTCTTTTTGCTGCTTCATTATTGGTGTATAGAAATGCAACAGATTTCTGTACATTGATTTTATACCCTAGAACTTTACTGAATTTGTATATCAGTTTTAGCAGTTTTTTGGTGGAGTCTTTAAGGTTTTCTCCATTGAATATCATGGCACCTGCAAATAGCAAAAGTTTGACTCTTCCTTGCTGATCTGGATGTCCTTTCTTTCTTTCTTTCTTTTTCTTTTTATTTTCCTGATTGCTGTAGCTATGACTTCCAGCATTATGTTAAATAACAATGGTGAGATCAGATATCCCTGTCATGTTCCTGACCATAGGGGAAAAGCTCTCAGTTTCTCCCTATTGAGGATGATATTAGCTGTGGGTCTTTTATATATGGCTGTTATGATTTTAAGATATGTTCCCTCTACCCTAGCTTTTTTTATGGGTTTTTATCAAGACTAGGTGCTGTACTTTGTCAAATGCTTGTTCTGTATCTATTGAAAGGATCATATGGTTCTTATCCTATCTTTTATTAATGTGGTGTATCACGGTGATTGATTTGGGAATATTGAAGCATTCTTGCAGCCCAGGAATAAATCCCACTTGATCATGGGGAATGATTCTTCTACTGTGCTGTTGGATTTGATTTGCTAGTATTTTGCTGAGAATTTCTGCATCCCTGTTCATCAGGGATTTTGGCCTTAATTCTCTTTTATAGTGGGTCTTTGTATGGTTTTGGAATCAAGGTAATGCTAGCCTTGTAGAATGGGTTTGGAAGTTTTCCTTCCACTTCTATTTTTTGGAACAGTTTGAGGGGAGTAAGTGTTAACTCTTCTTTAAACGTTTGGTAGAATTCCTCTGGGAAGCCATCTGGTTCTAGACTTTTGTTTGTGGGGGTGACTTTCAATTACTAATTCAATTTCTTTGTTGGTTATCAGTCTGTTCAAGTTTTCTATTTCTTCCTATTTTAGTTTTGGTAGTTTGTATGTTTCCAGGAATTTATCCATTTTTTCCAGATTGCCCAATTTATTGTCATATGACTACTTGATACTATTCTCTTATAATTGTTTGTATTTCTGTGGTGTTCATCTCTCCTCTCTCATTCATGATTTTATTTGTTTTGGTCCTTTCTCTTTTCTTTTTGATAAGTCTGATGAGGCGTTTATCAATTTTAATAATTATTTCAAAGAACCAGCTCTTGGTTTCATTGATCTGTTCTAATGTGTTTGTTTGTTTCTATATCATTTATTTCTGCTCTATTCTTTATTATTTCCCTTCTACTGGCTTTAGGATTCATTTGCTGTTCTTTTTGTAGCTCCTTTAGGTGTAAGGTTAAGTTGTATATTTAAGATTTGTCTCGTTTCTTGGGGAAGCCTATATCTTTATATACTTCCCTCTTAGGACTGTTTTTGTTGCATCCCAAAGGTTCAGACTGTTGTATTTTCACTATCATATGTTTCCATGTATTTTTTTCCACATGTATTTTTTTTAAGATTTTATTTTTAAGAAATCTCTACCCCCAACCTGGGGCTCAAACTCACAACCTTGAGATCAAGAGTTGCACACTCTGCTGACTGAGCTAGCCAGGCAATACTCCATGTATTCTTTTTATTTATTTTTTGGTTTCCTGGTGGCCCATCCATTCTGTAATAGGATGTTCTTTAACTTTTGTGTATTTGTGGTTTTTCCTTTTTTTTTTTCTTGTGGTTGAATTCAAGTTTCACAGTTTTGTGTTCTAAAAATATGCATGATATTCTCTCGGTCTTTATACTTGTTGAGGCCTGATTTGTGGCTTAGTATGTGATCTATTCTGTAGACTGTCCAATAGGCAATTGAAAAGAATGTATATTCTACTGCTTTAGGATGAAATGTTCTGAATATATCTGTTAAGTCCACCTGGTCCAGGGTGTCATTCAAAGCCATTGTTTCCTTGTTGATTTTCTGCTTAGGTGATCTGTTGGTATAAGTGGAGTGTAAAAGTCCCTTACTGTTATCAGTGAGTTCCTTTTTGTTTATTACTAATTGTTTTATATATTTGGCTGCTCCCAAGTTGGGGGCATAAATATTTATAATTGTTAGCTGTTCTTGTTGCATAGACCCTTTATTATGATATAGTGCCCTTCTGCATATTTTGTTATAGTCTTTGGTTTTTTGTTACAATCTTTGGCTTAAAATCTAGATTTAAAATCTAGATATAAGAATTGCTGCCCCATCTTTCTTTGGATGTCCATTAGCATGATTAATGGTTTTCCATTCCCTCACTTTCAATCTGGAAATGTCTTTAGGTCTAAAATAAGTTTCTTGTAGAAGCATATAGATGGGTTTTGTTTTGTTATCCATTTGACACCTTATGTCTTTTGATTGAAACATTTAGTCCATTTACATTCAAAGTAATTACTTTAGATATGAATTTGGTGCCATTGTATAATCGGTAAAGTCATTGTTTCTAGAGATTTTCTCTGTTCCTTTCTTGACATTTTTGCTCTTAGTCTTTCACACTCAAAGAGTCCCCTTTAATATCTTGTAGCAGGGCTGATTTAGTGATCATAAACTCCTTTAGTTTTTGTTTGTTTGAGAAACTTAGGTCTCCAAATTTCAATTTTTTTTATTAAAAACATCATTAAAAAAACTAGTCTATTTTTTTTTCCAGTGGGAAAAGTAAGTGTGAGAATCTTTAATTAATAATAGGTTGTTAAGCCAAGATTTTTCCCAGTGTTTATTGCTTTTTCACATTTTTCAACTTGCCTAAACAATTTTTCTTGACTTTACAGTGCTTATATCTCTCTCCTACACACACAGAATGATCTGATTTCAAACAGAAGACTTCCACATGGAAATCATGTTTAGGTTGCATCCAGGTGGGTCATCTTGAAGCCCAGAGTGTTATTTTTCTGTATTAAATTTGTCTATCTTAGAGCAACAGATAAATATCAAGCCATTAAAAAAAAAAAAAACCTCTTTGAATACTTGAAGTACCAGTTGGCTTGAAAAAATGCATTAATGGAAAGAAAAAAAAATTATATATTATTAAAATACAGCAAACCATAAAATGGTAAATAATGGCATAGTGAAGCCATTTTTATTTTATTATCACTTATATGAAATTGCCTAATGTAACTCAATTGTAATATTCTTTCATGTAAGCATTCGAAAATAATGTGCATTATAACAATAAAAATCAGAGTAAAATCCGTGGTGACTGAAAAAAAAGAATTTGATAATTTTTAAAGTGACGTTTTCTTTCTAGTTCTGAAATATTGCAAGTATGTTACTTCAGTTGATTGCCTCATAATATCTAACAGTGTCTGGAATACAGTAGGCATTTTGAGAAGTTTTTTTTTTTTTAATTAAAGGAAGATGAAAGAGAAAACAAATGAATATTAAATGGATACATACATAGCTGTAAATAATGCTAGATCTTGCTATTATCCCAGTTCCCAGAGGCTGAAACAAATTTAAGTGTAAACTGAGTACATTAGCTTTATCCAATACACTTGAAGAACTGGACGGAAAATGTTAGCATGTGTCAATATATTATGTACGCTACTAAACCAGCAACAGTGGTTTGAGCTTTGAACTGAAACTAAAACTCATGAATTGAAATAGGCTTTACCCAGGACAAAGCTTACATAGCTTATAGAAAGGATACTTTTAAAGAAGGCATCTCATGACCACTTGACTATCCCACATTTGCCGCATATGTGGTACACTTATTGTCATGATAGATGTGACTGGGAGAGCATGGACAGATTCATCTAGGAAAGTTATCATCTCTGAGGTCACTTCAGCTTTTATACTTGCTAGATGGGTAGCCCTTAGACTTGTATGTAACTAACTCTTATTCTCCAACTGAACTGTGGTCACAAAGTTTACTCATTAATATTTCATTGATAAATAACTTTGACTATAAGATATAGAAACCTAGTTTAATTCATCGTTAACCTCACCAGATACTTGTTCCACTTAGATCTGGATTAATTCTATAAATGCCTTGAGTTAGTGTTGAAATTAAGATTCAAACCTCAGGCATTGCTCAGGCAAGAAGTAAGGTATAAACCAGCTCTTAACTTTTCTTTTTTGGGCTGTCAACAGAAACATCTTTAGAGAGAGTCTCTTGACAGAGCTTCTTATCAAAGACAGCTCAGAATACACAGAACAAACAAAATTGCATACAGATATTGAAGTTTGAAGAATCTCTAGTAATTTCTTTGGAGATCTCACAATTTATACTTTTCCCATTAAATCAGTGCTTGACCATTATTAGCCAACAACAACAGTGAGTTGCTCTCACAGTTAATTTTGCTTTTATCTTTTTTTATCTTTTCCTTTTATTAATTGAGATATTATTTACAATAAACCACATATTTAAACTGTACATTTGATAAATTTCAAATTTTAAAACTGTAGCCACAATCATAATAATGAATATATCTGTCATCCCCAAAAGAGTCTGTACCACCCTCTTTGAAACCTACCCCTTGAGCCAACCAGTAAATTGTTTTATATCATTGTAGATTATTACACATTTTCTAGAATTTATATTAAAAGAATTATAAAGTCTACTTGTTTTGGCTTGGCTTCTTTCACTCCACATAATTATTTTTGAAATATATCCATCTTATATCATGCATCACTCCTTTTCATTTCTGAGTTGTATTCTGCTGTGTGGATATAGCATGGTTTATTTTTTCATTCACATGCTGGTGGACATTTTGTATTGTTTCCATTGGAGGCTATTATAAATGAGGCTGCTGTGAACATTCCTGTATATGTCTTTTTATGGGCATATGCTTTCATTCCTCTTAGTTAAATACTTAAGTGTTAAGATTGTACAGTAGAAACATGTTTAAAATTTGTATATTAATTCAACAAACAAGTTTTGAATGGCTATTCTGTGCCAGGCACTATTCTATATATTGAGAATACAGTCAAGATTATAAGCTGCTGTCACACAGCTTATACTCTAGGAACTATTGTATTACAACTGTTTTTCACATAGTTTTTTAATAAGATAATGAAAGTCCCTTAAGTATATTCAACAGATTAGTATGTCCAAACTTAAAAAAAGAAAAAGCGGAAAAGATTTAAAAGGGGAGAAAAAAGAAGCATCTCTAAAGGAAGAGAATCCTTAAAGGACTGGCTGGAACACTTACAAGCTCTTTATTAGTTTCTGTATGTGTTTGTAAGTTCTAGTTATACTTAAGCCATATGCAGTAGGAATATCTGGGAGCTGGATATAACCTGAGTTATATATTGGAAATT
The DNA here is from genome assembly GCF_010015895.1 of Lontra canadensis. Taxonomy (NCBI): domain Eukaryota; kingdom Metazoa; phylum Chordata; class Mammalia; order Carnivora; family Mustelidae; genus Lontra; species Lontra canadensis. Next base: position 17,100,565 of record NW_022631027.1, read on the forward strand.
CATGTATACGAGAATGATAAAAGAAATGACTGGTTTAATCATATTCTAAATCTGAGGGAGAAAGAAAGAGAAGTAAATTATAGTGTGCCCCACATAAGCAAATGTGAACAATTACCATAATAATATAAGTTTTAAATTTCTTTCTAATTAATTATAGAAACGATCATTTAGAATTCATGTATGTGTTACAACTACATACCCTTACGTGAATTTGTCTTGGAAACATACCAAACCAAGATAGTAAGTATATATACCTAATTGCCAATGATTTTCAACTTCATAATACATTTGAAAATTTTAAAGTCACAAGCTATTTAAAATAATTTTCTTTAAAAAACTCTTAGGAAAACAGAATATCTTTTTCATCAGTTACCCAAGCCTTTTAATTTTTAAATTTATTATAAAATTAGTTTTTCATTTCATAATTAATAAGATAATAGACTCATATTTAGTAGGTATTATTAAAAAAACCTCTTCAAAACTACATGGTTACAAAAAAATTCAGAAAAATATGTATTTTCTCAATGTCAGAGTTCTATTCTTTATATTAAGATAGTCCATGTTTCTTTGAGGATAAATATTAAAACAACATAGTTGAAAGCCATTTCTGAATACAGTGTCTATTTGCAGACTATATCTATATCTATCTATCTATCTATATATATGCATATATATATATATATATGTTAAATTTATTTAGGACTAATTTGAAAGGGTTCTGGGAGATGCTTTTTACAACTATGACCACCTCACTTCTCCTCCTTTAAGGACCCATTTCTCACATCACTCATTCTTGTTTTATTTTATTTTCAACTTGCATATACCCCTAATCCACTGGTAAATTTCCACTTAATTTACTCAGGAACTTCGTGATAATTTGCAAAGTGTTCAGATGTTTGTAATCATCTATTTCTATAGGTTTCAACTTATAGAAATTCTTACTTTTATGTAGCTTGGGAAATTCACTCTTCTTTAATATATGCTTTTGTAGCTCCCATCAAGAAATGGCTTCTAACTTGTACAGTTATGAGACTATGAGAAGTTTACCTTAAGAGCTACTTCCAGCTAAAACTCTATCTGAGAAAGTTACCCATATTAACATAATGTTACTTGCTTTGTCATATTATCCAATCATATTCCACATCTAACACTTAAAGAATGTCAGAAATGCAAAATCAACTATATGTAACCAATAATGGCATTTTGAAGAAACAAGAAATTGAAATATAATTTGCAAACTCAGTTTCCTTGCTGGCTGTCCTTAATGATAAGTCCAATGCAGAAACTATTATATTTTACAGGATTTATTTATTCAAGGTAATATTTCTTTTTTGTAACTACAGGTCTTTGTTCTGAAAATTTCAACAAAGGATTACCAATGCAAAAATATTTCACTAAAGCAATTAGATATATCACACGGAATATAATAATACACTGATTTTATGTCTAAATGGAAGGATCGTTTAAAGTTAAATTAAAATGATAATGAGAGGTGCCTGGGTGGCTCAGTAGGTTAAGCCTCTGACTCTTGGGTTCAGCTCAGGTCATGATCTCAGAGTCCTGGAATCAAGCCACACCTCAGGCTCTGTGTTAAGTGGGGAGTCCACTTGAGAATTCTCTCTCTCTCTCTCTCCCTCTGTCCTTCTCCTAATCTTTTCTAATTAATTTGTTTGAATTTCCTTTATTTTTAGTTGATGCTTCTTTCTTATAATGTAATATGTTCCCCCAGAGAATGATGATAGATTCTTTTATCTTTACTGTGGGTGGAATTTTCTCATTTTTTTCTGTCAGATAAAATCTAAATTAGACTAATTGTAGTAACACTGAGAACTAAATTTCACAGGCCCAAGTAGAGCTTCTTTGTCCAAGTCAAAATATTGAACAAGCAAATTCCACCTGCCTTAACAATAGGTGAATGGAAAATATTAAAAAGGAATTCTATCTTCTAAGGATGAAGATCCAAGAAAGATATCCTCATTGCTCTGGCAGGAGAAGAAGAGAAGTCAGCGTTAAATATGCCCCAGAGCACTTTCTATGACAAAGTTCTACTTTTCAGAGGAAGAACTTTATCCTAGATGAAGAAAGAACATTCACTTCACCCCAGCCTGATCTTGACTTCCTGACTCACTAAAGCACAGAAAGACACATAGCAAACAAGGTTCAGAGGATGCAGGAAACCTATTAGGAACACCATAACTGACGGAAAGTAGAGGTTGTAACATTAGAGAAACACTTCTGAGGTCATAGGCCTGAGACACAGGATCACTAAAACCTCAGATTTAATTTGGAAGTTTATGGAAAACTTCTGCTGCCCCAGACTTTACAATTCCAAGAACAGAATTTCAGTATAATAGCTGAAAGAGCTTGAATAAACAGAATTTCTCTGAGGAGTAATTTGAAAAGCACAAAGAGGGAGACAACAACAAAGATAAGAAGCCTCTGTAACCTATAGCCACTATAAATGTTAATCACAGCCCAACTCATATCAGGATTAATATATATCCTCACACTAAACAACTGTTTAAGTCAGTGCCCATTATCCAAGGCAACATGCACGACTTTCAATAAAAGATTGCAAGGCCTTTCTAAAGGCAACTTAAAACACAGTCTGAAGAGACAAAATAAGCATTAGGCCAAATTCACACATGGCAATGATTTTGGAATTAAAGGAGACTTTAAAACTATGATAATATATTAAAGCATCTCATGGAAAAAATAGGTACCATGAAACAACAGATGGGTAATATAAGCAGAAAGTCTGCAAATCTTTAAAAAAATCAAAAAGAATGTTAGAATTCATAAACATAACAGAAATGAAGAATGCCATTCAAGGACGCACTAGTATGTTCAACATGACCAATGAAAGGATCAGTCATTAGGAACATCCAAAACTGAAATTCAATGAATGAATAAAAAAAGAGTGTTTAAAAAAAAAAGAAAAAAGAACTAAACATCCAAGAATGGAGGGACAATTTTAAAAGTTATCACATATGCAAATTGAAATATGAGGTGGAGAGGAAATAAAGAATGGAGCAGAAGAAATATTGGAAGTAAAAACAACAGAATATGTGTTCTTCTCAAGCTCACATGGGATATTCATCAAGATATACCACATTCTGGGCCCTAAAATACACTGTAACAGTTTGGAAGAAGGGAAATCACACAAAGTGTATTGTATGTTCCCAGACAATGAAATAAATAAATCAATAACTGAAAGATAGCTGGCATATTCCCAAATATTTGAAATAAAATGACACACTTCTAAATAATACAGATGTATTCACCTAAATAAAAATGAAAGTGCAAGTCATCAAAATTTATGAGATGCACTGAAAACAGTATTTGCAACATCAAATGCATACATTTACAACATCAAATGTGTATTAGAAAATTTACAGCATTAGAGAAAAATTTACAGCATCAAATGCATATATTAGAAAATAAGATCCAAAATCAACTTAAGCTTCCACCTTAAGAAATTAGGGAAAAAAAAGAAATTAGAAAACAATTATTTTAGAGTTAAAGTAAGCCTAAGAAAAGGTATAATAAAAATTAGAGCAGATATGGGGCACCTGGGTAGCTCAGTGGGTTAAAAGCCTCTGCCTTCAGCTTAGGTCATGGTTCCAGGGTCCTGGGATCGAGCCCCACATTGGGCTCTCTGTTCAGTGGGGAGCCTGCTTCCTCCTCTCTCTCTGCTTGACTCTTTGCCTACTTGTGATCTCTGTCTGTCAAGTAAATAAATAAAATCTTTAAAAAAAATTAGAGCAGATAATCAATGAAATAAAAAATAGGAAAACAAATCAACAAAAGCAGATTGTTTATAAAGATCAATAAAATTAATAAACCTCTAGGCACATAAACTAAAAAAATTCAAAATATTTATCCACATATTTCAATCTTCTTTTATTATTTTACCACAATCAGATCCCATACATATACATATATATATGATAGATAGGTAGATAGATAGATAAGAATATACCCTTAGTAGTATATAATAAGACTGGTATTTATTTTATTTTTAATTAAAATATATCTAGTACTTTATGGTTCATCATCCCAAAACACATATCCCCAGAATAACATGAGAAAAAAGAACAGACAAATTCCAATTGAGGAACATTTTACAAAATACATGACCAGTATCCACCAAAACTATAAAAATCATCAAAAACAAGGAAAGTTTGAGAAAACTTTACAGCAAAGAGGAGCCTTAGGAGACTTGATGACTAAATGTAATGTCATCTCCAGTATGGGGCATAAAAGAGACTTTCAAACAGATATTTGTGGGACATGCAGTATATTCTCATTACTAGAAATACTCTGTGTCTAGAAAAATGATAAATGGTCTTTCTGATCTAAAAAATGAGCATTATCATATCAAGTTAGTGTTGTTGTTAAGATAAAAATGTGAGGTGCCTGGGTGGCTCAGTCAGTTAAGCACCTGCCTTCAGCTAAGGCCATGATCCCAGAATCTTGGGATCGAGCCCCACATCAGGTTCCCTGCTTGTGGGGGATGAGGGTATGCTTCTCCCTCTGCCCCTTACCGCACTCATTCTCTCTCTCTCTCTCTCAAATCATTAAGTAAATTAAATAAAATAAATTAAAAGAAAAGATTAAAATGATGTAATATATGAGTAGTTGCAAATGGAATGGTTGATAATGGGCAGCTGATGAGTAACACAGGTTGTTGCTGTTGTTACTGGTTTTGTTGTTGCTACTTTATGTAATTTTAGAATAAGTGAGCAGCTCTTTAAAAATAATGGATAGATTTGATTACAGTAACTATTTTATAGGTGAACAGGAAGATCAGATGAGTAGCCTACCCAAGGTGTCACAGTAAGGAGGAGAGCCTAAAATTACATTGGTCAAAATGTTATAAGTAATTTAAAATTAATCACATTCCTAATATAGACACATTGCTAACATATTTTTCATGAGCTCCCATTCTCATCTCACAAGCCTAATTTTCTTCTATAAAATTATAGTAACATGAAAGCATATTTAAACAGTATAACACAACTTTCTGGTGCTTGCTCAGATTCTCATAATAATCTCAATCTGGCCTTGAAAAAATAAAATAGGCAGCTTTATTTGGTAAACTATCAAATTATACATATTCTAATTATTCCACGGAACATACTACTCATTTCCACTGATCAATGATCAATCAGGCAAAAGAATTTCATTCATATCATTTGGAAGAATCTTACTTATTTGCCAAATAAGCCTTGTCTTAATGTGAGCAGAAGACCCATAAAGAGATGTATGACTGAAACAGACCAGAGTGTGGTCCATCTGCTTTAGTTGATATAGAACCAATTAAGAACCAGGTTTCCTCCAACCTACTTTCCATCCTAAAAATAAAATAAAATAAAATAAAAAAATTAGACTAAATTATCAAGTTCAGATTCATTTTAGAAATGATGGTTATGTCAAATTGCTGTTATTTCTACTTATAATCTTATGAATAAATACGGAAATATATTTTGCAGGTAAGTAGAAATATTTTGAAGATTAGTTAGCCTCTCATCATAACCCAAGTATGGGAAAGAGTACAATAAGTTAATATATCACCAAACACAGGAGGAGATGCTAAGTTAAATTAATGTAGATCAAGTAATTTTAGGGAACTTTCTTTGTAACTATAATGTTTGGAAAATATTTGCCCAGAAAAAATCTTCCCCACTTCCCCATTTATCTACCCATTGAACGCCTGTTAAAATGTCATGAGCTGGAAAATTTGGTTTCTAAAATAGTTTTAAATTCTTAAATTAATAGGCAGTTTGCTTTGAAAACTCAAATGTACATTGTCTATTACCCAACTGTGATTTAACATTAGTGGATAATATGAACCCATATGTTAGATGATACCTAGATTGTGTGAGTTTCAGCTAAATGATTGCTACAAAATAATAAATTAGCAATATTTACTTAGCTTCTATGCTTTTCTGCTCAGTAATACCACGATAAAGACAATAATGAAATAAAAAATATTGAACATTCTTAAGTAGTACGCACCATGTTAAGACCACCACTTGATTGTCTCATTTAATGTTCAAAACATCCTTTTTACAAATTTTAAAGATGGCATAAAGGCATAAAGAATTTGTTAAATGTAAGCCAAGTCATACACTAAGAAATAGGTTCAGGATTTACACTCTTATTCTATTCTTTGTCATCTATTAAGTCAGGATACTCCAGAGAAATAGATTGAGTAGATGAAGGAGGGAGGGAGAAAGAGAGAGAAAGAGAAAGAGTTTGATGAATTTCTATGGTGTATTATTGAGGCACAGTTTCTCTTCAGAGAATCTTAGTGTTGCTCTTAACACTTGGGGTCTTGAATGATCCCTTCCAATTATGAAGAGTAATCTGATTTGCTTAAAGTCAACTGATTATAAATGTTAATCACATCTAAACAATACCTTCATAGAAATATCTAGACCAGTGTTTGACAAAATTGGGTACCATAGTCAAGCCAAGTTAAAGTTCTGAAATTAACTTTCAGAACATGGTAGAATAATGGCAGTGCTGGACATATTAGTTGTGAAACTCAGATACCAAAAGTCTGCCTAGGGTCAAAGTGAGAGCACATGATATAACATCTTTCTTTGAATAGTAGTTATGGAAATGAAGAAAGCATATCTAAAAGAACATTGAAAAGTGTAATGCACTCTACTTAAATAGTGAAATTCTGTTTAATATCTATATTAATTAAACTTACAGAGGAAAATTTCTCTGACACATGAGGATTTTTTTTAAAGTAATCTTTATGCCCAACATGGGGTTTGGACTCATGACCCTAAGATCAAGAGTCATGTGCTATAACTGATCGAGCCAGGTGCCCCCAAATTAGGATATTTTAACACAAATGTAGTATCACAAGACATGGATATAAAATTTAAAAGGAAAGAAAGGAGGGAGGGAGGAGAGCATGGGAGAAAGATTTGCCGCAGTTCTGCTTAGAAGAATGAGTCTTGTCAAACATTTTATATATGATTCAATTTGTAACAATATTATTTGCATGCAATGTATTGAGACTACAGATATTATATAAAATTTTATGCGTATATATACATATTTATGATATGTAGAGATTATGAGAATATTTATAAATCATTCATTTTATTTTACATCAGCTAATTTACATAATTTTTATTTCTTTCAGCTATGTGATTTTGTAAATGTCACCCTTTTAAATTACTTCTTTTTAGATTCAACTGTGTTCAAATCTTCATTTATTTTTATAATAGAATGATGAATAGCCTTTCCTGTTATTTTTCTATATCCATTTACTCCTTTCCCCTGAAATCAACCTGTTGACTATTATAAATTTTTTATATCAAAAAGAATCTTACTATCCATGAATTTTTGGTATGTTTATTGACTTATGGATGCCAGTGATTTAGAACAGAATGGGACACATGGTAGAAGCATATTAACTATATTGATAAATTAGATTAATGACAAAAGCAGAGTGATCTTAGAACTCAGCATTATTTTTTTAAATATTTTATTTATTTGAGAGAGAGAAAGAGAGAGAGAGAGAGAGCATGAGAAGAGGGAGGGTCAGAGGGAGAAGCAGACTCCCTGCCAAGCAGAGAGCCTAATGTGGGACTCAATCCTGGGACTCCAGGATCATGACCTGAGCTGAAGGCAGTCGCTTAACCAACTGAGCCACCCAGGTGTCCCCAGCATTAATTTTTTTTAAAGATTATATTTATTTGTTTGTTTGTTTGAGAGAGAGTGCACGAGTAGGGGGAGCAGCAGAGGGAGAAAAAATCTTAAGCTCCCAAGTGACATAGGGCTTGATCTCACAACCTAGCAACCATAACCTGAGCCAAAACCAAGAGTTGGAGGCTTAACCAACTGAGCCAGTGAGGCACCTCCTCACTGTTACTCTTTATAATCCTTTACAAAAGATACACTTATTACATCATGATGTAATATTTTATGCAAAGTTTGTAAGGTAACTATAAAATTACTCACTGATCACTAATATTCTATTTACATGTTAATATATATTAGCATTAATATATCACCTTCAAATGGGGCTAGTTGCATGATGTCACATATTTAATTTAATAACAAAGCTCAGTAGAAATGACATTGAAATGGGGTGCCTGGGTGGGTCAATAAGTTAAGACTCTGCCTTCAGCTCAGGTCATAATCTCAGGGTCCTGAGATTGAGCCCCAAATTGGGCTTTCTGCTCAGCAGAGAGACTGCTTCTCCCTCTCTGTCTGTTGCTCACCTCCGCCACTTGTGCTCTCTTGCACTGTGTCAAATAATTAAATAAAATCTTTTAGAAAAAAGAAAAAGAAATTATATTGAAATCAGGAGTTTTTTAAATTAACTAAAATATTAACTTCTCTTAAAATGTGTTTGATTATCTTTGATTATGAAATTGATTTCCTATTCATATATGTGGCAACACTGCAATTTAACAATTTTAATAAATTCAGTTTTGTTCTGTAGAAAATAATGCTCACATTATAATAATACATAATTCCATTTGTGTTGCAATCATCATAAATTTGTAATTTTAAAAACCCAATAATCCTTGGAGTGCCTGAATGGTGCAGTCAGTTGAGCTCCTGACTCTTGGTTTCAGTTGGGGTCATGGTCTCAGGGTTATGGGATCAAGCCCCAGAGTTCGGCTCCACGCTCATTGTGGAATTTGCTTGGGCCTTTCTGTCCCTCTCCTTCTGCCCCTTTGCCCCATGCTCTCGGGCTCTCTCTCTCTTTCTCAAATAAGTAAATCTGTAAGAAAAATAAATCTGTAAGAAAAAAAAAAAAACACAGTAATCCTTACTGCTGACCAAGAGTTAATTTAAGCTTCATCTTTTTTAAGTGTAACATCCTCCCTTGCACTAAGTTGCTAATTTTGCATTTCTTTTTTGTCATTCATAGCCATGAATGTATCTGAAAGAGACTTGTCCTTTGATAGGTTGTTTACTCTTTGTTTTAATAGTCTGCTGAATAAAAAAATAATTTTTTTTTTTTTTTTTTTTTTAATTTCCATCCAAGAACCCTGGGACCAGGGTCAAAGGCAGATGCTTTAATGACTGAGCCATCCAGGTGTCCCCCAAATAACCTTTTTTTTTTTTTTAAGATTTTATTTATTTATTTGACAGACAGAGATCACAAGTAGACAGAGAAGCAGGCAGAGAGAGAGGAAGGGAAGCAGGCTCCCTGGTGAGCAGAGAGCCCAATACAGGGCTCAATCCTAGGACCCTGGGATCATGACCTGAGTGGAAGGCAGAGGCTTTAACCCACTGAGCCACCCAGGCGCCCCCCAAAATAATCTTTTTGATAGCATTTTTGAAAAGTGCAAGGAGAGTTAGTGTAGTTAACTAAGGAATATTAATATAGCACCATTCCTTACTTATATCTGTGTTCTAATTACTCTATTTACCCTTGTGCAACACTTGAAAAGGTCAACTTTATCCAGCTGATTCAATTTTAGGAAACAAAGACTAGTTGTATCTGGAATGTTCCTAGGCAACAGGAAATGACACTTTCATATAGCAGAGATGAAAATACAATAAAGACTGTGACAAGGCAGCTGGCATACTATCCTATGCTAAAACAGTCCTTGACCTCTGACCTGTTCTGTTAGTAGCCAGATGGTCTGGGATTTGTTTGTCAGTGTATGATACCAGATATGGGCCAAGAAGGAATATGAGGTTAGATCAATCACAATTCTCTATATATGTCATTGACCTAAATTAGGAAAAAAAATGAAAAGAAAAGCAAGCATCTTTTATCAGAAAAATGCTTGTCAGAATCTACCTAAAGATAATAAAGACAATTATTAAACACATTATCTTCCAGCATATTCTTTGCTTCCAAGGGAATATAATGTCTTTTTGTTGTAATGGCTGTTTTACTGATACTGGCTTAGTTTCTCAGGACATATGCACATTCTATCAGTAGGTAGGTTTTTAGAAGTTTCCATTTATCATCTTTAGTCCCTCAAGGATGTGATATTGAGTTTTCTTGGTTTTCAAAGTAATAATTATTATGATTGTCACCTTAATAAAAATCATATCTACCTGTGGTTAAATGAGCAGGTGTATTTGTGAATAATTTCATTCAATAGATGGAGACAATTTGACCCTTATTAATATATTTTAATTTACATTAAAGATTATTTGCATGGAAGTACACTTTAGTACACTAAAGTGTTTTTAGACATACTTTCCTATGTCAAAATGTTTGAAAATGATTTTAACTGACACTGTTACAGTGGTGCAAACCACAGTAATGTAAAAATTATTGTCACGAATGGCAGAATGTTCTTTTTTAAGGGGGAGCTATATTTCATTGTATGTGTATACCACATTTTCTTTACCTTTTCATTTGTTAATAAACACATGAGTTGTTTCCATATCTTGGTAGTGCAAAAAAATGCAATGAATATGTGGGTGCAGGTAACTCTTTAAGAACCCAGCTTCTTTTGAGCATATACTCAGAAGTTCTATTTTTAATTTTCTGAGGAACCCCCATATTATTTTGCACAGTAGCCGGACAGGTTTATGTTTCATCACATTCCAATTTCTTCACATTCTCACCAGTACTTATCTTTCATTTTATTTTTTATAATAGCCTTTCTAACAGGTATAGGTGGTATCTCATTATGGTTTTGAACTGCATTTGCCTAATAATTAGTGATACAGAGCATCAATTCATATACCTATTGACCATCCATATGTCTTCTTTGGAGACATGCCCTTTGCTATTTTTTAATCAGGTTATTTTATATATTTTTCCCCACTATTGAGTTGTGTGAGTTCTTTTTATATTTTTGATATTAATCCCTTATCAGATATATTGTTTGCAAATGTTTTCTCCCATTCTGCAGTTGCCTTTTTACTCCTTTGATTTTTGCTTTGCTGTGCATAAGCTTTTTAGTTTGATACAGTTCCACTTATCAAGTTTGGTTTTATTGCTTGTGCTTTTCGTGTCATAGCCAAAAGACCATCATTAAAACCAACATCATGAAGTTTTCCCCTATGTTTTCCTGTAGAAATGTTATAGTTTCAGCTCTTACATTTAAATCTTTAATCTATCTTCAGTTTGAATTTTCAATATGGTTAAGATAGATGTCTAGTTTCATTCTTTTGCATGTAGCTGTGTCCAGTTTTCCCAACACTATTTATTGAAGAGTCTATTTTGTTTCATTCTTTCTCAGGATTGTTTTGGCTACTGTCTTTTGTAGTTCCATAAAAATTTTACAGCTTTTTTTTTTCCCATTTCTTTGAAAAATGCCCTTGGCGAGGATGCGGAGAAAGGGGAACCCTCCTACACTGTTGGTGGGAATGCAAGCTGGTGCAGCCACTCTGGAAAACAGCATGGAGGCTCCTCAAAAAGTTGAAAATAGAGCTACCTTACGACCCAGCAATTGCACTACTGGGTATTTACCCTAAAGATACAAACGTAAGGATCCGAAGGGGCATGTGCACCTGAATGTTTATAGCAGCAATGTCCACAATAGCCAAACTATGGAAAGAACCTAGATGTTCAGATGTTCAGATCAACAGATGAATGGATAAAGAAGATGTGGTGTGTGTGTGTGTGTGTGTGTGTGTGTGTGTACAATGGAATACTATGCAGCCATCAAAAGAAATGAAATCTTGCCATTTGCGACGACGTGGATGGAATTAGAGGGTATTATGCTTAGCGAAATAAGTCAATCAGAGAAAGACAATTATCATATGATCTCCCTGATATGAGGAAGTTGAGAGGCAATGTGGGGTGTTTGGGGGGTAGGAAAGGAATAAATGAAACAAGATGGGATCAGGAGGGAGACAAACCATAAGAGACTCCTAATGTCACAAAACAAACTGAGGGTGGCGGGGGGTGGGGAGCGGGGTAGGAAGAGGGTGGTGGGGTTATGGGCATTGGGGAGGGTGTGTGATAGGGTGAGTGCTGTGAAGTGTGTAAACCTGGCAATTCACAGACATGTACCCCTGGGGCTAATAATATATTATATGTTTATAAAAAATAAAAATAAATTAAAAAAATATTGTGTGACAACTGATCAAAAAATTACCTGCGTCACAAAGTGGTATAGAATGTGGTCCATTATGAGGAGAAAAATCAGTCAGTAGATAGTGACTCCAACATAACACATGTGATAGTATTAGAAAAAAATGACACTCAATTAGCTATTATAACTATATTCCTTATATTCAACAAGGTACAAGAAAGACTAAACATTAAATAAAAACAGAAGATTTATAGTCATATGAAACTTCTGGAAATGAAAATCAGACTATGGGGAAACAAGTAAGGATTAAAAAATAGAGGGAAAATTAATGAAATCGAAGACATAGTAATAGAATGTATGTGAAATGGAACAGAAGAAGAAAAGAGAAAGAAGAGAATACCAGTTAACTGTAAAACAACTTCAAACATCCTAGTTTACATACAATGTGGGCCCCAAAGAGGGAGAGAGCAGGAAATATTTGAGGAAACAAGGTCAAAAATTTTCTAAAATTCATGAAAACTACAAACCCACAGTTCTAAGAAGGTCAAACAATACCAAGGAATAAGAACATGAAATACAAAAGCAACTAAACAAAGACACAGTATAATAAAATTGCTTAAAGCTAGAGAAAAAGAACAGTTGGATGGAATGGATTTTTTAAATCTCCTTTTCATACTTTTAGCTTTTATCATGAGGTATTTACATAATGAGAAGAATGATCTTTCATATGTGATTAAATATGATAACTCAAAATAATTTATGATTATCTTTCTTTTCTGAGCACTTTTCAGATGCTCAGAACTAATTAACACCTCCTTTTCAATGAAGCACACAGTAAAAGAAGCTCTAATAAGCTATAATTGGCCATAAGTGCCTAGTGTCAGCTCACCGTGGGAGTTCATGGTTTTGAGAGGCATGGTTTGAGTTCATGCCCCTGACTAAGACTTGATGTGCTAACCAGTTGTGCTTTTGCTAATGTGCACAAAATCACCAAGCTGCCAGTTGTCATGACAAGTGGGAAAGGTAGGAAACTATAAATTGGGTATGCAAATTAGGTATGCAAAATAAAGGCCAAGCCATTCTGCCTAAAGAGAGTATCCATAGGAGCTTAAAACTTTTTACTACAGTGTTCTAAGAAAGGTGTGATGACCACACAGTTGACTCGACTTATTTTTGTATTTTGCCACCCACATCATGAAGGTGATGTCCATAACCAAATGAAAATCTTAGGACGAATTTTGGAAAGGAAGAACCAGCATTTCCTTCAAGTTTGGTAGTTAATATAAGGTGACTGGCCCTGAAGATGATGATTTAATGCCTGAAGCTATAAGAATGTTAATGCATCACTCTTTGATGTATGGTTTTCATTTACATTGAGTGCATGTTCTTCCAAATTAATTTCACTCATTTTTAATCTCAAGAAATCTTTGGAGTATACAAAAAGTAAAGCAGCTCCTAGGAAAAAACATAAAAATGTTATTTATATTAAACTTACAGTCAAACAAAATGCTTTTATCTTGCAGACAGAACTATAACAAAGGAATAAGTATTAAGAAGTCCTTGACAATGGGGGCACCTGGATGGCTCAGTTGGTTAAGTGTCCGGCTTTGTCTCAGGTCATGATCTCAGGGTCCCAGGATCAAGCCCCAAGTTGGCCTCCCCACTCAATGGGGAATATGCTTCTCCCTCTCCCTCTCCCTCTCCCTCTGCCCCTACCTCTGAGTATGCTCATATTTTATCTCTCTCTCAAATAAAAAAATAAAATCTTTTTCTAAAAAAGTATTTGAAAATGCTACAATAAAGACTTTAACAAGTAAAATGGTTTATAAATTTATTGCAAAAATATAAATTCCAAAATTATTTTGAATCAATAAGACCATAAAGAAATGCATTTATATTCTTATGATAGAAGCTATTTTGAAGGACTGGTCTTTTGTCTAAATTGTAGTATTGTTTTGTAACACCTGTGATGTTATTGACATATCAAAGATAATAGCCATATATCAAATAAAATTCTTTAAAAATCCTATACCAATTGTACTTCTGTGATGATGTATTTTTAGTTTGTTGGCCACTTTATTTCTCATCCTGGACTTTTACAGTAGTTTCCTGGAGGTTCAAAAAAAAATTCAATTGCCAATCTGACTTAAATATTTTAAGTTTAAATGCATATAATTAATTATTTTAAGCAGATTTTGTTATATCTGTGTTTCTGTTTCTATGCTTATGTGTATGAAAGAGTGACTTGTCATGGGGTGTTAATTATGGAAAATTTACTTTTTAAATTTTTATGTTTTTTATCTAATCTGGGCTCCAGAAAAATCACTATCTTGTTATATGTTATTATGGAGGAATTTGGGTATCTTCCATCATAGACCATGAATTTTTAAAAAATATTTTCAGACTTATATTAGGATTAAGTTTGAAATCCTGATTTCTTAGGAGATTTTTTCCTATTCAGAGCCTTAGCAGTAGCAATCTTACATATCTCCTACTAGAGGTAATAGGCCAAGTTTTTCAGACCTCCTTTCAGTAAGAATTCTGAATTTATTTGTATCAGCTCATGCAAGCTTGAAATATGTTATCTTCCCCTACATGGATACTAAAACCCAAACTTTTAGCTTGTAATACTTTTTCCAGACTTGGATTTCTTCTGAAATAACAGATTTATCATCCTAACACAGTGGTTATAAAGTAGAAATATAGAGAAGATGATCATTTATACAAGAACTGGCTTTCTTCATTTCAGGATTAAACTTAAATTGTTTTCATTTGTTTTCCATGGGCTATGTTTCCAGTAACAATTCTATATATCTCCCTCTTGCTACCTTATTTTTCTGTTTTTGTTAGATTTTAATAAAAAAAAATCTACCCAAACTCAGTCCAAGTGGAAAATTTGATTAATTTAAAAATTGTGCAAAAACAATGTAATTAGAGACCTAGACAGTTTCTAAATAGCTTTCAGTTCCCTCCCACACAACAGGACATAAACCAGAAAATCACTTTGACTTTGATTTATAGTGTCTAAACTTTCATCTAATATTAAAATTTCATTGTTTCCAAAAATCCAAATGTGGAAAAGCACAAAGTATGATATATTATATGGGCAGAACTCAACTTACATCAATTTACACTTATGGCACTAAACAAGTTATATGTATATTATCAACTCATCACATCAGTCAGTCTGAAGAATTCTTTGTGCCACGGGAAGGGTTTTCTCAGGTCCCTGACCCTTCTCTAGATATTTTCTCAATTCTAAGACAATACAGATATGAGGTAGAAATATAAATATGTGGAAAAAGAAAAGATTGGTGTTAAGCTGAAGCATGCTAAGAGGGCAAATGTTTGTGTCTATTGTGGAAAAATGTTTTGTGTCTGTCCAAAGTTCCTGTCGAAAACTTACCAACCACTGTAATGATATTAAGAGGTAGGGCCTTTAGGGGCAAATTAGTATTAGTATTAGATGAGGTCATGAGAGTGGAGCCCTAGTGAATGAGATTAGTAACCTTGTAAAAGTTACTAGAGATCTTGCTTCTTGTCGCGTTCTGCCATGTGAGAATTTGCGAAGTTGGCAGCATGCATCCCAGAAGATGGGCATGTTATATGTTATGTGTGCGTGTGCATATACATATATGTGAGAGAGAAATGAACACATTTAAATTTATATCACTGAGTATGGAATTATATAGATGTTCAGAAGTGTGTATGTGTGTAGGTATATTCTAGAAAGCATGCCAAAATAGTAATTATATTAGTTTATTTATGGTCTAAGAATAATGATTATGGTAATTATTTAACTGTTTTCATGTACCGGGCACGTACTTGCAATTTCTTTAAACATTCTATGACTGCTATATAACGCCAAACCCTGAACATTGCCTACATGTCCTAATACAATTTGACCACTGGGTTTGTCTTCCAATTCACACCATATGCCAATTTTCTGAGGGGCTAATGAAGCATAAGCTATAGGTTACCTCAATTGCACAAGCTCCTTCTCTGTTGTGTGGGTCCCCAGCAATGCATTTTAACAGTTTCATGTCTTTTAAAAATAAAACTTGCAAAAGAGAGATATTATACCTATATAAATTTAAGACTACTGTCTTTTCTAACTTTTCCTCCTGCTGGTGATATTGGAATGACTGTGGGAATTTTTGGAATTTAGGGAGTTGACTTGAGAAATTTTGTTTTATTGGGTTAAAAAATACCTCCAAATAGAGTTAAGTTGTTACTGGTCATCCTTAGAGGGAGTAATATCTAGGAGGATAATGTTCTGAGGCTTAACAAATTGACTTACCTAGCACCATGGCCCAAATTTATAGTATCAGATTTTTTGCAAAAGGAATAGATCTTCAGGCTCTTGACAATGAAAATATATGAAATATGCAGAGGATGGAGAAGAAACAAAATTTTAAATGCATTTTAAGGCCAGAAGCACACTCTGGAAACTTAAAAAATCATTATATGTGCAAGATTTTTCATGGAAGATTTAATCCCATCAATGCCTAGTAACAATGAAATTCTCTTTCTCAGAATATTCTGAACAATGCAGCATTTTAAACTATCAGTGCCACACAAGCCTGTGGAGATTTTTCTATTGTATTTCCATAAAATATTTGCTGTAGGGCATAAGCTTAGTAACATTACTACAAATAACAAGATGTCTGTATGTGAAGTCTCATTTTTCACACATCCCAAAATATAGATTTGAATATTAGCATATTTGACTCACCATTTCTCTTCATAGAAGCTGGTAGTTCCAATAATATGGTAGGCTAACGTGGTAAAACTGACTAAAAGTGTACCAGTGAAAAAACTCCAGTAACTATGAATAAATCAAGGTATATAGTGTAAGAGGAATTTGATTACACAACTGAATATAAATGTGCTCAAAATTTTAAAGGCTGTTGATTATGTCTTCATATTAATTTTATATGTTCCTTCATTAGCACTTAAACCACATTTTGAAAATAAATAGAAAGAATTACCCAAGTAGAACCTAAAAGCATAAACAGGCAAAAGCAAAAACAGGCAAAAGCAAAAAGTTACCAAAAACTTCAAAATAACAAAAGCCTCTTTTTATAAACCAAAACCTCTCATGTTCAATATCATAACAGTAAAGGAAAACATCACTATAGCCAAAAACTGTAGATAATGAAATGATAATTAACAAACAGAAAAACAAATGATCAAGATGTACCCAAACTGGAAAATTATAAGCAGAATGAAGATGAAAATTAATAAAGAGACATATTAGTTGGCTGATCAAAACATACATGTGAAGGTAAGGAGCAACTTAATTCTATGTATCCTTTGAGGAGTACAGTAATTCTGTTATTTTGGTCTTTTAAAAAAATGATGATTTCATGGAAAGTCAGTATTTTTACAATATTATTCCACTTATATTTACAGAGAACCAAACCAAACAGATATGTGTAAACACATGATTTTTAGTAAGAATAGTCAAATGATCAGATCATCACTAGCATTTTCTTTTTCCAAAACCAGCGTTTGAATATATTCTGCAGTTGGTAACTTTTTTTCAGCAAGAAAGATATTACATTTGATGGGCTTACAGACTGGATAAATATATGAAAAATCCTAAAATGTCTTAAGGGTGCCACAGAGCACAAAGCTATGTTTATTTGTGTTAAGGGGGAAAATATTTGTAGTATTATGTTTTTAATATCTATAATGGGGATGCCTGGATGGCTCAGTGAGTTAAGCATCTGTCTTTGGCTCAGGTCATGATCCTGGGGTCCTAGGATACACCCTCGCTGGTCTCCCTGCTCAGCAGGGAGCCTGCTTCTCCCTCTCCCCTTGCCCCTCCCTGCTGCTAGTGCTCTCTCTCGTTCTGCTCTCTCTCTCAAATAAATAAATAAAATCTTTAAAGAAGTATATAACACTTTCCATTTTTATTCTAATTAAATATTCACTTTCTTATGTAATTTGCTCTTATAAATTTTTCCACAATTCTTATGAGAACGGCCCCAAGTTATTTCATTGTTATGCCTCATTAAACCTGGGTCTGCCCTTTCTCAATCCTTACCTCCTTACCAACCTTCATCACTCTTATCAAGCTGCTGGTTTTCTTGATTTTTCTATACATATAATTGTAGTTCCAGATCAGGAAATTTACACTCGCTGTTTCCCTTTCTCCCCCACTAAACTAGTTTTCTAATGGTTGCATGTACAGATCAGTGCCCACTTTGTCTAGAGATCTGCTCAAGCATCACCTCTTCAGTGGGGCTTTCTCTGACTGTCCAACCAAAAAAGTAGCTTCCATAACTTTCTTTTTCTTTTCTTTGTATTATTTTTCTTCATAAAACAATTTTACTTAACATAGTACATAATAACCTGTTAATTTTCTTTTTAAGACTAATAAAATATAAATTCTATAGGATTTTGTATGTTTTGTTCACTCTATGACCTTATAACAGTCCTTGGCACATGGTGACTACTCAATAAACATTTATTGAACAAATAATTGAACACATTATTATATATTGTTGCAAAAGTCAGAAACTAAAGGTTAGATACAGAGCAACCTATAATTTTTTAATCTTTTAGTCTTATTTCCCTCTGATTTTTTTTATTATTAAAGTATATTTGTCATACAAAGCATATTTGTTATATTAGTCTCAGGTGTAACAACATAGTGATTTGGCAATTCTGTATATTACTCAGTGCTCACTACCATCTGTCACCATACAAGTTTATTACACTATTATTGACTATATTCCCTATATTGTACTTTTCATCTCCGTGACTTACTTATCTTATAAGTGGAAGTTTATACCTCTTAATCTTCTTAATCTATTTTTCCTATCTCCCCACCCATCACCCCTCTGGAAAGCACCAGTTTATTCTCTGTATTTAAGAGTTTTTCTTTTTTGTTACTCTGTTTGTTGTTCATTTGTTTTATTTTTTAGATTGCACATGTAAGTGGGTCATATGGGATTGTCTTCCTCTGTCAACTTATTTCACTTAGTATAATACCCCCAGATCCTCTATGTTACCACAAATGGAAAGCTCTCATTCTTTTTTAATGCTGAGTAATATTCCATTATATATTCCAATATTCCAATATGTGGTATATTCCATTATACCACATCTTCTTTATCCATTCATCTATCAATGGACATTTGGGCTACTTCCATATTTTGGTTATTTAAATAATGCTACAATAAAAATAAGGATGAATTATATCTTTCAAATTAGTGTTTTCACTTCCTTTGGGTAAATACCCAGTAATAGAATTAATGGATCATATGGTATTTCTATTTGGATTTCTTTTAGGAATCTACATACTGTTTTTCCACAGTGGTTATACCAATTAACATTCCCACCAACAATGCATGAGGATTTTTTTTTTCTTGCACATCTCACCAACACTTTTTATTTCTTGTCTTTCTTATCCCAGCCATTCTGACAGGTGTGAAGAAATATCTCATTGTGGTTTTGATATGCATTTTTCTGATGATGAGTAATGTTGAGCATTCTTTAATGTGTCTGTTGGCTATCTCTATGTATTCTTTGGAAAAATGTCTATTAAGGTCTTCTGCCAATTTTTTAACTAGATTATTTGTATTTTGAGTGCTAAGTTGTATAAGTTCTCTATATACTTTGGATATTAACCCATTATCAGAGATATCATTTGTAAATATATTCTCCCATTCAGCAGGTTGCTTTTCTTGTTTGTTAATGATTTCCTTTGCTGTGAAAAAGCTTTTTATTTTGGTGTAGGCCCAATAGATTATTTCCCTCACACAATTTATACTTTAAAAAGCTGTTATGGGATGCCTGGGTGGCTCAGTGGGTTAAGGATCCAACTATTGGTTTTAGCTTAGGTCATGATCTTAAGGTTATGAGAGTGAGTCCCATGTCAGACTCTGCACTCAGCATAGTCAGCTTAAGATTCTCTCTTTCTCTCTCTGCCCTTCCCCTTAGATTTTACTTTATTTATTTGAGAGAGAGAGAGAGAGAGAGATAGCAAGAGAGAGCACAAGCTGGGGAGGGGTAAAGGGAAAGGAGAACCAGGCTCTCCAATGAGCAAGGAACCCAACAGGGGTCTCAATCCCAGGACCCTAGGGTCACATACATGCTTAACTGAGCCACCCAGAATGTCCATAAATAAAATCTTAAAAAAAGAAAAAGAAAAAAAAGAAAAAAAAAGCTGTTAAGTGGTAATGCTAAAATTCAAAGCCAGGTTATTTTTTGGACTCTTAAGATCAGTTTGTAGCCACAAAACATCCCTTTACTTTAAAAAATCCTTTAAAAATAGGCTCAACTTTGAAAAGTGAAATACATATTGTTACTAAGTTTTTAAGGCTTGATATTTAATGTTTAGGATTTAACAGCACAATAAAATATTAAAAGATGAAATAGTAATTTTAAATAAAAGTTAGTTTAGGTTTTCAAGGGAAAGTATGATATCATAATGCAGTGGGAGACATTTATTGCTGAAACAACCTATAAGAAAAGGTACTTTGTAATGACATCTTAATTTACAAAAGTAACTATTAAAAAGGCACAGTAATTATAATGTGAAAAGTAATACACAATCCACCATAGAGGAAATATATTGAGAGATGAACATATGAGAAACTTTTAATTGTCTTATTAATTAAGGAAGTGTAAGATTATAATGCTACATAAAGCATTTAACCCATTAAATTAGCAATTCATTATCTAAAACATAAAAATCGCATTTTCATGAACTGCTGGTGTCTATGTAATAGAATTGATAATATGAACTCTCTTTGATCTAGTTAATCTGATTCATGAAATAAATCATGAAAAAGAATTATCAAAGCTGGTCATGCAGAAAATGTGCATTTTGATAAGTAGTATATTATAAAAAACTAAAAAAATAAAAGTTTGAGTCATGTTAGAAAATTAATGAAGTTATCATATAGCTGAATGAGTGTTCCAAAGACATCAAGCTGCAAAATTTATTTTAAATTTATTGTAGCATTTGCAGGGACTTGAAACAAAGCATAGGCAAATACTTTCTGAAAGAACCCAGGCTCAACCTGGACCTCAAAGTGTCCCTACAAATAAAGTTCCTGGAAAAAATGACATCACAATTTTAAATTAAAAAAAGAATAATAAAAATAAAAAATAACAACCTCATACATAAAAGAAGTCACTGTCTGTGACATTCAACAAAACACATCAGGAAAATACCAGATTTTGACAAATCTGATGCAAAATATTGAATAAATGTGTTGTCATGTTTGGGGCCCCTGAGTGGCTCAGTTGGTCAAGTGTCTGACTCTTGATTTCGGCTCATGTCATGATCTCAGAGTGATGGGATCAAGCCCCACATTGGGCTCTGAGCTCAGAATGAAGTCTGCTTGAGATTCTCTCTGTTCCCCTCCCTTCACCACTACCCTCGCTCATATGTGTGCACAGCTCTCTAAATAAATAAAATCTTAAAACAGAAGATATATATTTCAAAAAAGAAAAGGAGTACATGGGTCGTTCAGTCCGTTGAACATCTGATCCGTGACTTCAGCTCAGATCATGATCTCAGTGTCATGGGATCAAACCCCCTCATTGGGTTCTGTGCTGGGAGTGGAGCCTGCTTGCCTGCTTGGGAAGCTCTCTCTTTCTCTCCCTCTGCCCCTCCCTTCTCCTCTACCTCGCACTCCCTCTGTCTCTAAAAATAATAATAAGAAGAAGAAGAAGAAGAAAAAGAAAGAAAGAAAGAAAGAAAGAAAGAAAGAAAGAAAGAAAGAAAGGTGAATTTACAAACTGGAGATAATAAACTACCAAATAATTTTGAAAAAAATAATTACCTAGGAATTATTTGTATATTTATCTTAAACAAAAACTAAATGGAATCAGAACATACATTTTAAAAAAGAAATTATACACATGATACTATTTATAATAACATCAAAATTATTAAGTATCTAGGAGCAAATGTTATGAAAATGTATAAGACCTCTATATGGAAAACTCAATATTATTGAATAATATTGGAGAAGAAATATAAATAGAGGATATGTCATTTCCCTCAATTTGAAGACTCAATTTTTGAAGTGTTATTTCTCTGCAAATTAACTTATTGATTCACTGAAGTCAAAAATAAAGATTATAAGAGGTAGTTTAACAAGCTAGGAAGTACAAAGAATCAATGATAGTTATGATACTCCTGACAGGTAAGCTAAGTTGGAGTTATTCTATGAGTTACCAGGAATATAGATACACTGTGTGTAAGTTACTGTGGTTTATAGGGCTGAGGGTAGAAGGTATAGACCAGTGAATGAAGTGGAGTATACAGAAACAGACCTACATATATTTCATCTCTAGATTTAAGGAAAACATACCATTGCAAACTAGAGGAAAGGTGATATCCTCAAAACATGATGAGGGGTTAACTGCATACTCATGTTTCAGTATTCCAGGTTGATTACAGATATACATATTAGATATAAAACCAATAAGCTTTCTGGAATTAAAATTAAGAATTCTTGCTCAAAAGGCGTTAATAACTGTGCAAAAAAGGAAGCCAAAGAATGGAAGAAGATATTTGTAATATGTATAAATGACAAGGGGTTTCAACAAAACAAAACAAAAAATACAAAACAAAACAAAGCAAAAGGACATATAATGCATTAGAAAAATGGCAAGAAAACTAAATGGGCCTTTTGCAGAAGATATCCAAATGACAATAAACATATGAAAATGTGATTTAGTGTCATTATCAGGGAAATGCAAACTAAAACCACATGAGACCAACTGCAAATGAGACTAGATGACAAATATTCAAAAGGCTAACCTACAATATAAGTTTTCTCAAGTATGTGAAAGACAAAAGAATTATCAGTAACTGCTAGCAAAGGGTGTAAATTGGTACAGTTACCAGTAGGAGAGTCTGTGCTGTGTGACTGGAGGTCTCAGTCCTTGACTTCCCCATGAGAAGATTTACGTGGTGATCCATGCTCCATTAAAGACAGCCAGAAGGAAAGTAGCAAGCACAAAGCAGTTTATTAAAGTGAAAAGTACAGTCTCAAGGTGGGAGAGTGGACAGTTTCTGCAAGGTGGAACTGGCCCCTAGGTTGTTTTGGGGTTGGATATTAATTGGGTCTCTCTGAGCTGGGAGGAGCTGGGTTGTACAGTGAAGGCTGCTTCCAGTCTTTTGAAGGACTCATTCCACAGGTTGGGAGGGGGAGTTTTTACGCTACAGGGCTGTACTGGAACTATCATGGGAGACTTCCTCAACAGTGGAAGGGGGTTATAACTGCAATACATATGCATTATTATGAGTCTAGGGTTTACCTTGAAGTAGAGGTGGAAGAGGAAAGCATATGTTCCACAGAGTGAGTATATGGGAAGGGGGAGGAAAGGGACTTCTTAGTGAGGTAAAGTTATGGTTTTTTAACCTAGTTGTTAGTTGCATCTTTGTATTCACTTTGTAATAGTTTTTTGAGCTGCATGCTTAGGAATTTTTTTTTTTTTACTTTTTCTAATGTAAGTTATCCTTTAATTAGCAGCTGTAACAACAAAGGCAAAAAGCATGTATGTAACTGGAAATTATGTTTGAATAAATTATTCAGAGTATAGCATGTAACAGTAAAAATGTGTATAAATAATTAAGAAACAATACTGACAAAAAACCAAGATTAGTAATATATTTGTAGATTAAAATAAGATTAAATAAAAATATCCAGATCCCAATTTTAATTTGGCAGGGGATCAATAAACAATGGTCCAGATGCCAGCTGGGTGTCCTAGAATTTAACTCATTTCTGACATTATCTACCCAGAGATAGCACCAGATTCCAAAGGTTAAGGGTTCAGTCCTATAAGACTGTCCTCACTGTCCCCCATCATCACCACTTCAGCTGCCAGTTCCAAGCCCAATAGGCTATAGATTGGAAATTCCAACTATCACCTCCTTGGACTTCAGAAGTTAGTCAGTCACAAGTCTGGGTAACAGCTAGCTAGCTATGAATCAGAGATTCCCATGGCCAGAGCTCTTTCACTTGTCTCAGTCTCATTTCGCTTAATAACGGACCTAACAATAGGTACATGGTTTCTAATAGAAATATCCTTAGGGGGAAACCATTAGGGTTTCAATAAAAGGGATGAATCCAAGATGGGGTCTGTTTTAGGCGAAGTCTCACAGATGGAAACTTCAGCCTGTTATCACAGGGATCTAGCACATAATGGGAACTCCGAGTTGTCCTGACCTGACAAAGGGACTGGAGTCTTTACACTCCCCCATCTGCCAGAAATGGTCTAGGACTGCCCAGGTGGTTGTAAAGCCCTAGGTACTTCTGTGTCTTTCCTAGATGCAGGCAAAGCAGGTTCCAGCAGCCTGAGGCCCATCCTCCAACAAAGAGTGGCAGTTGTTCGCAATTGGAAATGATAGGCCACGGGGATGGAGGGGATTGTGGCACAAGAACAGCTTTAAACAGAGGATTTGGGCACAACACTGATACTTATTACAATCCACTCATCTACATTCCATTTGCTCCAACCTGTCAAGGATTTTTCCAGAGGGCTCTTCGGAATGTATTTTTTAAAATGTTAAAAGGAGGTTGGAGAGAGAAGTTGTATTTTCATTTGCTGTAGTCATTCTTAAGGCTAAAACTGATATTCAGTAAGTCCCTCCTCTACCACTCTTCCTAGATTACTTCCTGCCTTCACTAACACATCTTTGTACATCACTCCCTATTTTCACTAGTACCAAGTGCTTTGCCTGAGGACTGACTCAGGATCATATGTCCTGCTCAGACCGTGGCTGTTGTAATGTATTTACAGTTTAGAACTGGCATAGGAATCACTGAGAGATGTCCCAGTCATTTCTAAATGTTCTCTCAAACTTGTCCCATCCGGGGAGAGCAACCATACCTTTCAATATGATCGGAGTTGTTTACACCTGCCAGTGTGTTATTTTCTTTCATTGCCTGCTAACCAACACAAGGAAGCCAAAAAACCAATGAAGAGACACAGATGTAATTTCTGTGAGTCTTTCTGTGTCTATTTGGGGAGCCATCCCCTTTTCAAACAAGGAGAGCCTAAAGTTGTGGTAACAGGATTAAAAAAATCCCCTCAGTGGGTGATTGATTGAGTGGTTAATGATGAAAGGGGCATCTCATATTCCCATTTCTCCATCTGTTGCATGTCTGTAGGACAATGTCCCAAAACTTTAGGTAAGAGTTTTTATAATTTTAACCAGTTAAGATTTCTTTTTTTCTGGGAGAGGATCCTCCTGAGTTGCTTACTCTTCCATTCTAGAATAATTATAAGTAGAGGCCAGAAAGTAATTTTAAGATTTTGAAAATGGTAGCCATTGAAGGAGGGTAGAGAGTAGTAAAACAGGGATTGTTTTATGTAGTGCTATTTAAAATTTCAATGCTAAAATGTACAACTTTGCTCTTCTAATTGAGCTTAGAAAAGAAAGATAATGAATAAAAATTATATTATTTACCCAAAATCTCTATCCAATTCTTAGAACTCCTTGTACTTCCCTATTTTTTATATTGCCTCTAATCAGATAAAAGGAGTGTTAGCATCTGTGAGCATTTAAACACAGATAACATTGGGGGGATTTTATTAATGATCCCAATTAAGGAGCATGTCACATTTTTTTTAAAGTGTTAGTGTTGGGGAACCAGAATTCCTGTCCCTTCAAAGGTCCTTCTCGCTGACTGAGAATCAAATTGATAAGAGGCAAATTAACAGGAGAAAATCACATTTAACAGGCATATGTAAGGAGAATCCACATAGACTTGGAAATTCCAAAGACAGTCAGACAAAATGAGGTGAGGTATACTTGTCATTCTGAACCAAGAAGAAGGTGGTAGGAGCCTTGGACTTTAGGGGAAAGAAATGAATTTCACAGGGTGAAAAGAAGAGCAGATGTTTGGTGATTAGATGTTTGCCTTGCCATACAGATGGGTCACTCAGAAAACATTTATCTCTGCTAATAACCCTTATTCTCAGAAAGACTGGCAATTGAAATACTCCTGTGTGGTTAAGGGAGGGGCAGAAGCTTTTCTTGAGCCCATTTGGAGGCCAGGTGCCTTTGCCTTAAAATAATCTACATGCCAAATGTCATTTTGTGGAGTCAGGGGGAAGGGGTACCTATCCTGAACCTCTTCATTAGCATTGAACAAACTTTTCCTACTCAGGAGCAAGTAAATCCTACTTAAATCAAACATGTCCACATGTTGTCCTCCACAATAGAAATTGTCTTCCAGGTTCAATATTCTGAAATAAAATGAATATGTTGGCTTTGCAAGGCACGTGGTAGCTCTCAGGAAGAAAAGTTTATTTCTGCCTAAAAGAAGAAAATATAGACTGAAATGTAAAGTTTAATTCAGTGAATATACAATGTATATCCTATGATTTCTTTTCAATGAGTCTATTAAGGAGATATATATATTTATGTATGTATAGGTATTTATCTGTTATTTTAAAGATAGAACAAGATAAACATATTTTCTGCTCTTTATGTCTAATGATTTTAAAGTTAGTTTCATAATTTTTTAGATATCAGGATCTTCCAGAATTAATATTTATTTACGGTATCACAAAGAGTTTTCAAATTTTTCTACATAGAAAATCATTTGTCTCAAAACCATGTAACAGATCATTTCATCAACACTGCTTATTCCTTACCTGTGTAGAAAAATATCTGCATGAGTATTAATCTGTTTCTGATGTTTTCCTCTTCAATTAATCTAGTCATATATTCTGTCAACACTCTGTGTATACATATTGCTGTCAGATAGGGAACATGCTGTGAGTGTCTTATTCTCTCAAAATTGTCTTAATTATTCTTGAACATTTGTACTTTCTTTTGAGACTCTGCAGGGTTACATAAAATTTATAAATGATTCATGAAGAGAAGTCATTTTTGAATATTAAAACTCTCTTCTACCCTTAAACATTTCATTTCTCCCATTCAAGTACTTTTGTATTTTAGTTTTTTGATACTTTTCTCTGTAATAAATTTCTTTCACATTTCTTATTAATTTATTACATTGGAAATTTACAGCTTTTATAATTATTTCCTATGAATGGAATGTTTTTACTACAATATCTCAATTATTATTAAGGCCTTTTCCTATTTAAGCCTTTTTTTTTTTTTTAAGATTTTATTTATTTATTTGATGGAAAGAGAGACAGTAAAAGAGGGAACACAAGCAGGGGGAGTGGGTGAGGGAGAAGCAGGCTTCCCGCCAAGCAAGGAGTCTAATGTGGGACTTGATTCCAGGACCCTGGGGTCATGACCTGAGCCAAAGACAGCCACTTAAGTGACTGAGTCACCCAGGCACCTCTGAGACCTATTTAGGCCTTTAATATGGCTGTTCTTCTAGCCTATCTTATTAGTTCCAGGAGCTTCCACTGTGACCCTGTGAAATTTTATGTGTATGATCACACAGTTTGCAAATAATGGAGAAGCAACCATATATACAGTTAAGAATATGTATTCTGGAAGTAATAGGTCCACTAGAAGTAAAGGACTCAAGCCCCAAAACATAATAGTTATGTTACCTTGGGTAAGTCATTTAACCTCCCTCTATATCAAGTTCCTTATCTATAAATGAGTATGATAATAGTAAGTACATCATAAAGTTGTTATGAAGTTAATATTTTAAGTACTTGCAAAATAATCTGGCTTGCAGAAAGCATCATATAAATCATGATTAGGTAAATAAGATTGTTTCTTAGTTTTTTCCCCAATCTTGATAACTTTGATTTTTAAATCTTATTTCATTACTTAGAATACCCACAAGATACTGAATGTTAGCAGTAATTTAAACATCATTTCTTGTTCCTACTTTTAAGGTAAATTATACATAATTAAGTATGATTTTTGTACTGTATTTTTGAGTGATACATTTATCATGTAAGGAAGTTCTTATTTTTCACTAGTCTGCAAAGAGTTCACATTAATAATTAATATTGAATTTTTGAGTTTCTTTAGTGTCAATTAGAATGATTATTTGATTTTCTACAAAATTTTGTAAGTAATGGATTATTTCTAACTATATAATAATTTCAGCAAATGACAGTAGGTTAAATCCAGTCATTAAACACTATCAGTTGTCATATTTCATATTTCCTAAGTTTATTTTTTGTTGCAAATACATCTTACTGTACACCTAGAAATTCAAATTTTACACTACAAATTGTTATTATTTTATTTAGGATGTTTGCATCTGTGCTTATAAGTGTGATTGTTCTTTAACTAGCTTAGGCTATCCTTACTAAGTACTGACACTGATATTTTTAGAATAATACTATATATGCCATACCTAATATGTATTTTTCTTAATGTTGTGGAAGATTTGTATAAAATAGCTCTTATCTTTGGGATTAGAGTCATTAGAACATCTCATTTTGGTGCCTATCTTTGTGGGTGCCATCTGTACATGTGTGTATGAATTGAAAACACTTTTTCTTTTTAATATATTTTCAGGTCATCTATAACTGGAAAAATGTAATCAATATTTTATTCCTAGAGACCTGTAGAGCCTCTCTAAATGTTTCTTTTTATTTTTTTTAAGATTTTATTTATTTATTTGACAGAGAGAGAAAAAGCACAAGCACAGAAGTAGGGAGAATAGCAGGCAGAGGGAGAAACAGCCTCCCCATGAGGCAGGGAGCCTGATGTGGGTCTTTATTCCAGGAATCTGGGTTCATGACCTGGGCTGAAGGCAGAAGTTTAACCCATGAGCCACCCAGGGGCTGGAGCCTCTCTAAATTTTAAAGCTCTTTGGCATAAAGTTATTTGGAAGCATTGCTTATTTTGTTTATTCATCTTATATGTTAGTCCTCTTTTTGTGATAATTTTCCCAGTTTTTCCAATTATTTTTTGTATTATCAACTCTATCAGATAGTTTTTGTTATTGTTTTTCATTTTATTATGTTCTGCTTTACTTCAGCAATTATTTACTTTCTCTATGTATATTTGGTAATTTTGTTCTGCTTTTTAATTTTTCAATTTCTTATCATTAACTTTTTTGTAACAATAAATGCTTTTCTAGTTATATTACTTCCCAGTTTTGACATTTTGGGCTTTACCATCATTTTATTTCAAATTATTTTATTACGACTTACTCTGTTAACCTGTAAATTGCTCAGAAGTGTGTTAAGTTCCAAATATTACAACACATGAGTTTGTGTGGGGAATGAAGAAGGGTTGGGAGATCTTTTAATCGGCATATTTGCATGTTATCACTTTTTAATTGATGAAAATACATTGCATATTTTTAGTTTATGACTATTTTTTGGTTAAGATGAAATCATTTTTGAATAATTTTAATGTATATCTAATTACATTAATTACATAAATACTTCCAAATATATATGTATTGATAATAAATGCTTAAAGTTAAACTGATAATTTAAAGGCTAGCAATTTTCATCTTAAATAAAAATTAGACTGGAAGCTGGTTCACCAAAAAAGACATTTTCCTTCTCCATATTTTATGGAAACTTATTTTTGTAAACTCAAGTTATTGTAAACTATGAGACAAAAATTCTTTATTTTCTGAAAAATCTCATTCTTCAAAATATCCACTTAAACTTACTGATTTTTTAACATTTATTTTCTTAGACCAAAAAATATGTTAGACAAAGAGTAGGGGGTGTGTGTGTAAGTGTACCTGTGTTTGGGTGTATATACATGCATGTATATATCTGTGTGTATACATATATTTTTACAT
The DNA here is from genome assembly GCF_010015895.1 of Lontra canadensis. Taxonomy (NCBI): domain Eukaryota; kingdom Metazoa; phylum Chordata; class Mammalia; order Carnivora; family Mustelidae; genus Lontra; species Lontra canadensis. Next base: position 17,130,257 of record NW_022631027.1, read on the forward strand.
ATACATACATACATACACTTACACACATATATATACTTACATCTATACATGCATATTACCTATGTTTGTATAAATATCTTCTAGATTTCAAGTTAGAAAGGCATTTCTAAAAAACAACTGTATACTCAAAATATTTAGGAAAATGGGAGAATGGGAGAATTATTATTATAGGGAAGGAGCTCAAAGTATTTGGAATAGATAATGGCAACCTTTTAAAATCAAATTAAATATTTCTACTAATATAAGCACACTTTAGAATGTTGAACCATTTTTCTTTTGAAATAATAGAAAATTTTCAAAAAAAACCCCAAACTAATAGAGCAATAATAAATGCTAAGAGAACATGTATTTTATCTAATGCTCACCCAGAACTGAAGAAATTATAGATGTAAGCATAAGCTAAGTAATATTTTTATTTACACTACTACCTGTAGGTTTTAGTGTTTTCTCTTGTGTAATTATGGATGCATGTTATGAGCCTGCAATTATATAGCTTAATTTTGTTTTCTTTTAGAATAATAAAGCTATGTGTTTTTTTGCTTTGTATAATCAATTTCATTTACATCTTAATCTGCATTTTCCAAGAAAAAGCTGTAAACACAAGATATAGACAACACATTTCAAGTCGAAAACAGAGTAAATACAGAAAATAAAGATAATCTAATGACGTTTCCAACAGTCTTATGGACATTTATTAAGCTTACCCAGCATGTTTTCTGAATACTAAATTGTAGATGCATGTATAATGGTTTGAGACTATAATCCTAAACTGAATATGAATATAGCAGGGCAATGAATTATCAAAAATACTTCATTTTAGCCCTTGTATTACATAGAATTGTTATTGTTTTCTCTATATAACTTCCTGAGTTACTAGCCCCAATTAGTCAATGAGTTATTAAAACATGCATCCTTATTTAACACTGCATTTTCTCAGTGAGTGATATAGGTAAAAACCTAATAGCAGGGTGCCTGGGTGACTCCGTCCACTAAGTGGCTGCCTTTAGCTTAGGTCATGGTCCCAGGGTCCTGGGACCCAGTCCCAAATCAGGCTTCCTGCTCAGCAGGGATCCTGCTTTTCCCTCTCCCTCTGCCCCTCCCCCTCCCCCTGCTTGTGCTCTCTCACATGCCCTCTCTCTCAAATAAATAAATAAAATATTTAAAAACAAAAACAAAACAGGGTGCCTGGGTGGCTCAGTCAGTTAAGCATCTGCCTTTGGCTCAGGTCATGATCCCAGTATCCTGGGATCGAGTCCCACATCCCTGCTAAGCAGGGACCCTGCTTCTCCCTTGCCGGCCACTTCCCCTGATTGTTCTTGCTCTCTCTCTCTCTCTCTCTCTCTTTCTGTCAGATAAATAAATAAAATCTTAAACAAACAAAACAAAACAAAAACCTAGTAGCATTCTGTCTCAGAGTAGTATCAGTATAATAATTAAAAATCAAGGTGCTTCCTCTCCCCACCAAAACTAAGGTCATCCCAATAGAGACAGTTTCAATCCATGATACCCTAGAAGTTCAGAAACACATAGAATCTTTAGAGAATGCTTTGATGAGATACTGAATACATTTTAAAAAGTTAGGAGACAATGACTCCCTCAAGATTGTATTTATAGTGTCAGAACTAGAGCCAGTACTAACATTCAGGGTAAACAGCATTAGATGATCCTTCAACTCCTGATGACAAGTTTTAATTATTTCTAGGCAGATAATTTACAAAAGTCCTGTGAGTTCCCTTAGAGCTACAAGTTCTTAAGTGGCCTAGGATAATACTACAAAATAGCGTATAGAAGAATAGTCATGTTTAATAGAAAGTAGGTTCCTACTGATATTAAACCTTATTAAAATCAAATTTCAATCTACTAAAATTAATCCTATCACCCCAGATCCGCCTCTCAATCCTAGAAAAAATTCCATCCCTATATCTTATATTGGATATTGCATACTATAATTTTGTGAACTATTTATTTTATTTATTCTGTCATTACTTGTGAAGTCATTCACTCAATTTTAAATTACTTTAATTAAATAGAAGTGCAAACAAAAGCATATTCACAGAATTTGTATAACACATATATAATTGCAATGAAATTAACATGTATTTACTCAATATCCAGCTCAGGAAATGGAGCATTAAGATAACAGTTCTGTCCCTTTTTGTCTCTTTTTTCTCTCTTCATCTTATTATCTTCTTCCCCTTTGACGGAGACAACCACTATCATGAGTTTTGTTTATATGTTCTTCCTCTTTATTGGAATTTTATTTATGTAAGACTTTGTAATTCATACATTGTTATTTTGTGGTTTTCATACCCTAAGGGTCTGTTGTGAATATATCCTTCTGCCACGTTTTTTTATTTCCATGGCATTCTACTCCTGACAATTACTCATATTGAGACACAGAGATATCATTAAATATTTTCACTGAAGTATAATATCCACTCTGTACAAACATACAATTAATTTATTACATGTATGAACTTTACACCAATTAATACCTAAATCATTCTTAGATATTAAATAGGTCAGGGTATATTTGATTATTTCAAGTAGGTAAATACATATTGATAAATGTAGTGGTTTTCTTTTCTTTTTTTTTTTATTTTTTAGATGTTACTTACTTACTTGACAGAGAGCTAGAGAGAACACAAGCAGGGGAAGTGACAGGCAGAGGGAGACACAGGCTCCCCGCTGAGCAGGGATCCAGATGCAGGAGTTGATCCCAGGACTCTGGGATCATGACCTGAGCCAAACGCAGACACTTAACCAATTGAGTCACCCAAACGGCTGTTGTAAATGGTTTTCTTAAGACCATACAGCAGTATAATGGCTCTGGGGAAAAAAAAATAATAATAGTAATCAGGACTGAAGTACAGTACAAATACTATACACTTTATTCCAAACTGCTCCTCATATACTATGTGCTATGTGTATCGAACCACACAATCATTCATATATCATACTGGTTTTTCTCCTGGGCTTCAACATGCTTGTTGCCTATGCTGTGTAAGCCATTGTCCCAGGATCATTAATGTGAAGATCTCCCAGTTACCTTTCATTTCATGCACAAAATGGTCATTTTTATTTTTCCACTACTGTACTCATTTTCTAAGCTTGCACATAGCTTTGTTAGGAGCTGCACATGACCTCTGTGATAGTAATATTATATTTTGGGTACTATTTATATTCCTAGAGCACCTAAAACAGTTCTGAGAACAATACAGCTATTAATACTTATTCTTTGCTGCTTGAAAATAATAAGAATCTCTAAATGTTGTATTAGGTGTCATGTGGTAACTATTAGCATTTTTTTTTAATATTTTATTTATTTGACAGAGATCACAAGTAGGCAGAGAGGCTGGCAGAGAGGAGGAAGCAGGCTCCCCACGGAGCAGAGAGCCCGATGTGGGGCTCGATCCCAGGACCCTGGGATCATGACCTGAGCTGAAGGGAAAGGCTTTAACCCAGTGAGCCACCCAGGCGCCCCAACTATTAGCATTTTCATGTGATTCCAAACTCTCTAATTTCTTAAATTAATATAATTATGATATAATATTCATTTATTTATTTTTTCCAAATTTACCATAACGTGTCAGTCTTTTGCCTGGAAAGAATATAAGCTTTTTTTTTTTTTTTTAAGGATTTTATTTATTTTTTTGAGAGAGAATGAGAGGGTAGAAGGAGAGAGGGTAGAAAGTCAGAGGGAGACGCAGATTCCCTGTGGAGCTGGGAGCCCAAATGCAGGACTTGATCCAAGAACTCCAGGATCATCACCTGAGATGAAGGCAGTGATTTAACTGACTGAGCCACCCAGGTACCCTGTTTTGTTTTGTTTTTCTTTTTTTAATGTATAATATGGTTTCAATCGTCCTTGCTATGTCTCAGTTTAAGGTTATTTCTTCCACTTCCAGAATTTTCTGATGAATGTTCTACTTGTTTTGTTTTTTTTTTTTTTTTAAGATTTTATTTATTTATTTGACAGAGAGATCACAAGAAGGCAGAGAGGCAGGCAGAGAGAGAGGGGGAAGCAGGTTCTCTGCTGAGCAGAGAGCCTGATGCGGGGCTCAGTCCCAGGAACCTGATATCATGACCTGAGTCGAAGGCAGAGGCTTTAACCCACTGAGCCACCCAGGCGCCCCAATGTTCTACTTGTTAATATTTAAATTGTCTGTTCTGCTCCAGCAATGGAAAATACCTACAAATAACAAAGTAATAATATAAAGATAAAAAGTTTATCTCAATTTTCAAAACTTTTCCTTTTTGTAGTGATATCTAATCCCTCTTTTGATAATTGTCCTGAAGATATTTTTATGCTGGTAAATGATAACTTTTCAAGATCCTCCTTAGAACAAACTTTCTCAAAATTGCTGCCCTTTCAAGTTCTCTGTGTACTCCATAATTGGCTGGCTGCTTTGACTCTTGCATTTTGATCCACACCCACACAAAACTTAGAAACCAATAACAATGTTTCTGTTCAGTTTGACGGTTTCACATCTTTTTCCTTTGCTTCCTTGACTATCGCTGCTTGTGGCCAATGATTTCATCTCAGTTCTCTTCTGGTTTCTGTTTCTTTGTGATTTAATCTGTGATGGGGTTTGCCACTTTCCAGTCTTCAGTATCATGGTGACATTTCTTCCATCACCACATTCTCATTTACTCTTTTTTTTATTACTGTAAAAAAAAATCACTTATTTACATGCACTCTTTTAAATGGTAGCTTGTAAGAGGTGACAGAGAAGCTCATCTCCAAAGCATCATTTAGAAAGAATTCCGCAGCTCATCCATCACTTCTTCATTGGTTATGTTCCCTGGTTGGTCTTAAGATGTTATAGCATTGCTTCTCCTTTGCCCCAGACAGCTGTATTATTGATTTGGAGAAGGAGAGATTATATTCCCCACGACAAATCAAGAAGAATGTGCCACCTAGGAAACAGAGCTGACCTCTCTCGACTAGAAATGAAATTTCTGTGTAACACAGTGTCTTCTTAAGCTGACTGCCCTCCCTGAAATACCTGTACATGGAGGTTTCCAAGGATACACTGGTACAAAATCTTTTCTCACATTAAATGGAGGTAATAAAAGCCTTGCTACAGTAGCCTAAAAGCCACTGATCTTTTAGAATATCTACCTACCCTTGTATGAAATTACATTCCATCGGATTTGAAATATTGTGTAGGTTTTCCTCTTTCAAAGATAAATTTTCTTAACAAGTAAGTCATTCATCTTCCTCCGTGATTTCAACACCAAATAACACCCCATTTCTTTACTGCCACTGATTATATTCACTCTCTAATTCTTTTAGTCTCATTTTCCCATCAGTATTCCCAAATAGGATTTTGCAGCCATTCTTCCATTGAAACGGCTTTTATTTTTATGTCTTTAAGATTTATTTGTTTATTTGAAAGTGAGAAAGCAAGAGAGAATGAGAGCAAGCATGGGGGGTGGGCAGTAGGAGAGGAAGAGAGAGAAAGTCTTAAACAGGCTCAAAGTTCAGTGCAGAGCTGGATATGGGGCTCACTCTCACCACCCTGAAATCATGGCCTGAGCCAAATCCAAGTTGGATGGTCAACCAACTGAGCCACCCAGGCTCCTGGACCTGTTTTTATAAACATAACCACGATCCCCACACTGTCAGACTTTATCTTATTTAGCACAAAGTGACATTTTATCAGTCCTTAGAGACCATGTTAAATTTCTTCTCTTACCTTGGAAGACTAGTTGGTTTTATTTTATTCATCTTTTTTGATTTCTCCTCCCCCCACACCCCCACCCTTAGGCCTCTTAACACTGGAATAGCTTGGATTTAAGTTCCTCGATTTTCTTCTCTATCTCCACATAACATCTTGGTGATTCTACACATTCTCTGGTCCAAAGTTAGATCTTTAGTTGAGACAGTTCTTATAAACGCCATAGTCATATAGAAAGTTGTCTATCTGATATCACCACTTGAGTATCTAATAGACATACCTAATTCCATATGTCCAAAATTAAATGGCTGACCATCTCTAAAAACTTAGCTCAAAATTGTCTCCTTGAATTCTACCTTTCTAGTTATGCAGGCTAAACCTAGGAGCAAACCTGATTCTCTCTCATTCACAATCCACATTCCCTTGGTCATGAAATCCCATTGCCTTTAACTCTGAAATACAACCAATTTATCCAGTCTTTTGTTCATGGCTATTATTTTTGGTTTCTTGCTGAGAAACCTTTCTATAGCGTGGTAATGATTCTCTCTAGTTTACTTGTAGAATATTTACTCTTTTTAGGTGTATAATCCATGTGAAATTGTTTTTTAAGGTGTGGGAAGGGGTTTCAGTTCATATTCACCACAGGACCCATGCAGGGATGTTCATACCATACTTAGTCATAAAAGCCCAAATCTGCATATCATTAATAACTGGATAAATTGTCATATATTTATGCAGCGTAATACTACTCAGTGATGACATGAATGGATCTCCAAGATATAATTTTAAACTTAAAAATGACACAAGAAAAGAAACTCTGTATGGTCTAGTTTACATACATTTCAAAATAAGAAAAACAAATCTGTGTTAATAGATGACAAAAGTAGTAGAGTGTGTGTGTGTGTGTGTGTGTGTGTGTGTTGAGGAGAGTCGTTTATTGCGGCAAGGAATGAAAGGGTTTTGTGAAATTCTGGAAATGTTTTATAAAACAATCTAAGACGTGTTACATAGATATTTATATGTATTAAAATTAATCAAATAAATACTTAAGATCCTGTACTTTACCAAATGTTTGCCATACTTACATAAAAACTATATCCACTTCTAGCTCTGGGAATCCATCTTTCTATTGCATCTGTTTCTACAGCTCTGTTCCTATCCGCAAACTCTTTTCCTACCTTACTAGGCTAGTCTTCTGTGGTAGGCAAAATAATACCCCTCCTAAAAGATGTCAACTTCCTAATACCCCAGATCTGTTCTTTTGTACATGCATGGCAAAAGAGACTTGGAATATGTCATTAAGTTAAGAATCTTGAGATTGAGAGAGTATTCTGGATTGTGCGGGTGGGTCCAATCACAAGGGTTATTATAAGATGGAACAGGGTCACAGAGGATATAATAATGGAAGCAGAGTTCAGAGTGATGCCGTTGCTGGAAAGGGGGCCACAAGTCAAGAAATACAGGCAACCTCTAGAAGCTGGATAAGACAAGAAATAGATTCTCCCCTAGAGTCTCCACAAAGAACACAGCCCTTCTAACACATTGATTTTAGCCCAATAAAACTGATTCAGAATTTTTAACCTATAGAACTGTAACAGAATATATTTGTGTTGTTTTAAGACAATGTTTGTATTAATTTATTATCAGAGCAATAGAAAGTTAATATACCTTTTAAGATGAAAACATATTTACTTTTATGCCTATGAAGTTCATTTTCAACACAAATGTCAGAGTAGCTCTTTAAACACGTAAGTAAAATTATACAGCTTCTCAGTTGAGAATTCTGCATTGGTTTCCTATTTCACTCAGAGTAAAAGTTAAAGTCCTTAAATTATGTGATCTCTGTGGCTTTTCTGATTTCTTCTTCTGCTACCTCTCCTCCAAACACTATGAATTCCTTGCTATTTTTCTTTTCTTTTCTTTTCTTTTTTTAAGATTTTATTTATTTATCTGACAGAGAGACAGCAAGAGAGGGAATACAAGCAGGAGAGTGGGAGGGGGAGAAGCAGACTTGGCACTGAACAGGGATTTCCCCACTTGGGGCTGGATCCCAGGACTCTTGAGATCATGACCCCAGCCAAAGGCAGACACTTAATGACTGAGCCACCCAGGTGCCCCTCCTTGCTATTTTTCAAACACAGCAGTCATACTTTTATTTTCAGTGTTTGTTTTCTACTGATATTTTCTTCCTGGCATATCTTTCTTTATATATATATATAGATAGATAGATAGATAGATAAAAATACCTCAACTCCTTCAGATATTTGCTGATTTTCACCTTTTCAAAGAATACTATATGGAATTCCTCCCCTCTCTCACACATTCTCTTTCCCTGATCTTTCCATGCTTTAAATTTTGGTTTGTTTGATTTTTCTATTGTAATGTTTATAATGTTACAATATAACAATATATTTTTATTATGCTTCTTTTTCATTGTCTGTGTATCCAGTTAGAATGCAAATGCCATAAAGATAGTGATTTAAAAAAAAAAAAAGCCCCAGTATGGGGCTTGAACTCATAACTCTGAGATTGAAAGTTACATGTTCTACCAATTGAGCCAACCAGATGTCCCTAAGGCAGTGATTTTTGTCATTGAAGTAATTTAGGTACTTAGAACAATTTTTAATATATAGCAGATGTTAAATACTTTTTGATAAATAAAGATATTTATTGAGGGATGTCTATGTGGTAGGTACTGTATCATGTGCTGTATTTACAACAGCAAATAAAATACAGTGCCTACCTTTACTGAAGCAAAACAGGGAAGAAAAGGCAATTAGTCAAATGATACATAATATGATATGTAAAGCCAAGTATATTACATGAATACATAGAAAGTCATTTAATCGGGTTTTGAGCATCAGTGAGGACTGCCTCGAGGAGGAGTCTGGAACATGAGAAATGAATGGGTATTTGCAAGATAAAAGATGACAGGATGAGACAGTGAAAAGTATTTCAGGCATATCAAATATAAGGGCATAGGAATGAAAACAAGATAAAGCATGTCTTTGAAGTCACTAAATTTGGTGAATATAGATTGAAAAGAGAGGTCACTGATGAGATATGATGAAAACAGGAGGAATGTTCATACCATGCAAAGTTTTTTTAGGCCAGATATAGTGATTCAGATATTTACCGAAAAGGAATAGGGACACATTGATTGGTTTTATGGAGGGCAGTGAAATGATCAAACAGCTGTTATAGAAAGATAACTATGGCTACAATGTAGAGAACAAGTTAAAGAAATATAAAAATGGAGACAAGGATATTAATTAGGAAGATTTATATTAAGCAATTCAAGAAATAATGATGGATTCTAAAGAAAATACATGGAATTCATACGGAAGAGTCTGACAGAAATTTAGAAGCCAGATTTTTCAGACTTGGTTATTAACTAACTATAAATGAGTAGGAAAAAAAAAAGGTAAGATTAATGCTATTTCTCAGGTTTGCAGTCATATCAGAAGCAAGAAATGAGAAACAAGGATGGCATATTAACATAGATTTGATAATCATCATTTTATGGTAAGTGGATGAAATGCAAGTGTTCACTGTAAAATGTGAGGGGAAAATGAAGATCTAGTAAAGAACCCTGAAGACTACAATTAAAGAAAAGACAGGTAAATTCATAAAGATTCACAAAAGATATGGAATGTTCAGGGAAGTAGAGTTTCAAGGGATATGATGTTTTAAAGAATGGTCGGTTGTTTCAGTTATTGCAAGAGCTCAAGCAAGGTAAGGGCAGATTAATGTCAATTATTTTTAGCAGTAAAGGTATCTGTGATAATCTTGGAAATAATGAAGTCAGTGGAGTGATGGCCATGAAAGTGAAGAAAGTGAAAAAGTAGTGAAAATGACTAAAGAATCCAAGAATTTGAGGGAAACAGAGATATAACACTTACTTAAATACAAAAGGTTTACAAGTTTGAGAAAAGTTCTTTGCTTTTCTGTTTTATCTTGAGTTACTTTTGAAAGAAATGAGATGAGGTAAATCAACCAAAAGGGAGTAAAAGGGGCCAAGTTATTCTCCCACCTGAAACAAGAAGAGAAAAGCAGAAAATATATATAAAATGATGGTTTGCAAAACATTGAATATCAGACAACAAAGGACAGTAATTCCTGATAATCAAGAAACAAAAATTTGAGATCTGTTATTGCCTCAGTTTCCTGCCTAAAGAGAATTTTCAGGAAATGCAAAAGGAAAAAGAACCCAGGCAAAACCCAGCAAACATTCAGAGTTGAAGACATAGAGAGTCTGAGGACATAGAGAGTGCCAGGGAAAAGGGACCTGTAGAGAGAACTCCAGAGATGTGGACAATGTCCTTTGAGCGTTCAGTAGAGTACGGATCTGTGCGTATGTAGAAGGAAATTGCCTAAATCCAGTGAAAGAACCAAATGAGAGGATTAGTGGGAACAGAGTTTGGCACTCACATGGGGTTGGCATGTTGCCTATTTCTATCAGGCAGGTTGGAAAATTTCATAATTCATGAGGTCAAGAGTAGATTACTTATAAGGGCTTTAGATTGGTAGTGAAGAATGATTAGTCTACTTTCACTTACATTTATTTTTTTAAAGCAGGACCCCCAAAGGATCAAACTAACTGTATCCACTGGCATTTATAGTAATATTGAATTACTGCTCAAGAACAGTTATATGAATACAAAATATGAATATAGTTATATGAATACAAAAATATCCATCACTCAACAAGGTAAAATGCACAATGTCTGGCATCCAATAAAAAATTGGTTTGCTGTCCAAAAAAGCATTCAAATTCAAGCCAGAATGGTGATAAAAGTCATTAAGAGAAACTGATTCAGAAGTAACACAGATAGTAGAACAAGCAGTCAAAACACCTTAAAACACTATATGTTCAAAAAGTTAGAGAAAAGATAGAATATATAAGTAAAGACAAGGAAGATATTAAAAAAAAGGAAGATATAAAAATATTAAAATCAAATTTCTGGATATGAAACTACACAATCTGACATAAAAAATGAACTTGATGGGCTTAATGGCAGCTTAGACATTACAAGGTAAAAGAATAGTGCATTTAAAGACAGATCAGTGGAGTTTATCCAAAATGATAAATGGAAATTAAAAAAAAAAAAAGAATAAAAAAGCAAAGAGCATTAGTGAATGGTGGGACAACACCTGGTGGCCTAAAACACACCTGTGGAGGGGGATAATTGCAAATATAACAGGAAAAAATTTTTCCAAAACTGATGAAAATGACAAACAAAATCCAAGAAGCACAATAATCCCTAAATACAGAAACATGAAGAAAACACCGGTGTATCACTGAAATCCAGGGATAAGTAGAAAATACTAAAACAGCCAGAGCAAAACATGCATTACATACAAAGGAATAAAAGTAAAGATCATCAAAAATGATGCCAATGATGGGGCACCTGGGTGGCTCAGTGGGTTGAGCCTCTCTCTGCCTTTGGCTCAGGTATGATCCCAGAGTCCTGAGACTGAGCCCTGCATTGGGCTCTCTGCTCAGTGGGGAGCCTGCTTACCCCTCTCTCTCTGCCTGCCTCTTTGCCTACTTGTGATCTCTCTCTCTGTGTCAAATAAATAAATAGAACCTTTAAAAAAAATGATGCCAATGAAAAGACAGTGGAACAACAACTTCAAACATCTGAAAGAAAAAAATTGCCAGCCTTGAACCATTCTCAGTGAAAATATATTTCAAAAATAAATAATTTTAAGATGGTGTTTGATAACATATGAAAGTAAAAGATTCATTCTCTGAAGACTCATGTTATAAGAAATGTATAGAAGAAAAAAAAAGAAATGTATAGGAAATCCAGCAGGAAGAAGGAAAATGTCACCAGATGCAAATATGGTTTTACATAAAAGAAAGTTGAGTGTCAGAAATACTTTCTACTTTGGTAAATATATAATATATATTTTTACTACTTAAACCTACTTAAGGTAATATGTTATTTAAGATAATATTTACATAAAAACAACAGAAATTCACTGTGGAATTTAGAACAAATGTATATATAAAGTTTATAACCACCCTCCCAAAAAGCATAAAGACCAGGAGGTGAGAAATCAGAGGATACACTTGCAAGGTTCAGTATTTACACTACCTTGAAGAAGTATCATATCACTTAGAACTGAACTGTTAGCCCAATGATGAATGCTATAATCTCTAGAGAAACCACTGTAATTAGAAAACAAAGGATTATAACCAAAATGCCAAGAAAAAAACTAAATGGAATCATAAGAATATTAAATTAATTCAAAGAAAGTAAAAAAGGCAAATGAAGCAAAGAACAGATGACAACAGATAATAGATCTATACCTAACCACGTCAATAACCACATTGAATGTAACACTCCAAGCCCAGTTTATTGGATTGAATAAAAAAGGGAAGACTTAAATATAAAGACATATATAGTTCAAAGGTAAAGTTGGAGTGGATATGTTAATATTAAAGCAGATTTCAGAGAAAAGACATTTACCAGAAATAAAGGAAGTCATATCCTAATTATAACGGAGATCAATTAATATAGATGTAACAATCCTAAATGGTCACACATATAACAAAAGAGCTTTACAATACATGAAGCAAAACTGATAGATATGCAAGGGGAACATTTTGCACAATGATCTATAATTACAACCATATATTTTAATTTGTCATCTTGTGCTCAGTTGAGTGGAATTGAAATATTCTTTGCTAAGCTGCCAAAATTGCATATTTATGAGAAAAAAATGTTTTTTTATGCCTCTAAGTTCGAGGGTGGTTTTCTTGGTATTTGGAAATGTGTTCTTTTTGCAGCAAAAATTTAAAAGACCTGGAAGTGTCTTAAAGACCAGGTGGCTGGGTGAAAGGAGCAATGTTTGGAGATGTCAATAAAAGTGAAAAGGATTCAGGAAGTCATTTAGCAGAAGCTTGGTGTTGGTAAAGAAGAGATCAGTAGAAGCTTATAAGAATGTGAAGAACATGCTATTAGAAGCTGGAGGAGGTCAGATTTTAATTAGGTAGTCAGGAGGGACTAGAGGAAAAAAAAAAAAACCTATCACCTATGGTCACCTGAAAAAATAGAAAATGTGACTAAAGATCTGGTGATTCAACTAAGAAGATTTCAAGGTAGAATGTTTAAAGCACCACTTGAAATTTTTTACTGGCTATGATAAAATGGTAGAAGAGAGGGATGAGCTGAAAATTAATTATTCCATTTTTAAGTAAAAGTTATAAGAAATAGAAAAGCACAATACTTACTGAGTTAAGAAAAAAAAAATTAAGTTTCACGTTTCCAGGCCTTCCCATGTTTTCAAATTAAGAAAAGACTTTAGAGCAAAGGTGAAGTGCAGAATGGGACTATATAAAATGTCAGAAAGGCATAAAATGCTTCCTTAGGGAACTATTCTGTTAGAAAAATGCCCCCCCTAAGAATCTCAAGGATATGTCCTACAAATCGCTTCTCTTAAACAATAGACCATCTAAGAAACAATGTGCTGTCCTCACCAGCTTTTCAGCTCTATAAGAACTTTAATGCAAAGCATGGATTCTCTTGATGAAATTTTTGAGTACTGGGGGTAGGTCAGACTTCAGTGTAGGTCAGCTTGATAAACTCCAGATGTAGGAAACTATAAATGAACCCTTGAACCCCACCACCCCAGCATCAGAATAGTTTATTATTTTGAATCCTGAAAAATAACTCCTGAGATCAGATCTTTGTTTTCAGGGCTTCAGCTTCAGCTGAAACACTGGATAGGCTGTAATTCACAAGGCTCTGAGGATTTGGAGAGGGAAGAAAATCACATGTCTTCATCTAGCTAGTGCCATTGTTTTCCTCAGCTTTTCACTTTTACAGGGCTTTCCTATTGCCCTGATTTTACTCTGGAGTACACTAGCACTGGAGAGTTGAGTTACTGCTAATATGGGATGTAACTCATTCTTCCAAGGCAATGGCTGGGGAGAAGCAAAGCAAACTCCACTGATTTCTTTCTTATCTTACCTTCCATAACCTGCTTCTTGCAGTATAAAGCCTCTACTCTCATCTCACATATTAATTCAGAACATATTTCAAAATTTTCTAATTCCTCCTGGGTTACAGGAAGGGTAGCTTGTTCAGCATCTTATTAAAATTTGAATTCTCCATGTTCCATGTTCCATGAATGCAACCTAGCCCATATGTTTTTGGTGTTGGATTTACTGCTTTTTTATTTTACATTGAGGTAGTTGCTACTGACAGTTTCTAACTGTAACTGTTGCTTTACCATTGGAGACCTTGATACTTAACTTTCCTCTAGAAATTAACAGAAATATATCTGTATCTATATGTATAGATATGAAGTATGAATCTTCATCTGATAGAGCAAATATAAGTATCTGTGGGGGAAAAACACGTTTTTGATAGAGTTCTAACAGTTAGTTAGGTTTCAACAAGATGCCTAGCGGCCAGTAAATCATGACCAACTATGAGAAAGGCAGGGGCCTGTCCTGGCAACACTCCAAAACAAAACCACAAAAAACTGGATCAAATCAGAGAGGCCCAACATGGCTGACAAAGTAGGCAGGATAAAGTTCATATTATTCCTTCATTATACTACATTATCATACTAAAATCTCCTCCCTAAAGGTGCCATGACAGGAAACCCCTGACCAAATAGGGAAGAAAAAGCACATAACCACATTCCTGGAAGAAACTACCCTGTTTCCAAGGAATCCCCTTTCTGTCTCAAAAAATGAATATTCCACCCCTTTGCTAACAACTGTCAATAAAAGATAGCAACCAGCTCTCCCTGGAGCTCACCCACTTTCACACCTGGAGAGTGTACTTTCACTTTAATAAACTTTCCTGCTTGTACTGCTAATCCACTGTGTTGTGTCTGTCCTTAAATTCTTTCTGGTGGCAAGACCAAAATCCTTTGGCAACATCTTTGGAGGGATGGGTTGAGGCCTCAGTGGCTGAGGTCCCAGTTCCCCTCCCCTGCCCCCCAAACAATATTTTTATTGATTAACCTTTTTAATCCTTATATACATTACATCTTCAAAAGAGGACACTTTTTGACTTCATTTTGTTCTCAAATTGGAAAGAAATAGTTCTGTGGAAAAAAAATTTCCCTCAGCCTCACCTTCTGTGGTATTTCTCCCCTCAGTTCTCCTTATGACCTGTGAAAACTCAAAAGAAACAAGCATTACCATGAAGACATATAAAAACATTGTTTATTCATTTTCACAAATGACACAGAAGTAGTAAAATAATTACTTCAAGTTCAATAATAATGATATTCCAATAACTAGGTATGATCATTCCACTTCAGTTAAATGCAGACTAAATTATATATGTATATATACACACATACTTGTATATGTATATACAAATATATGTATTACAATCAAGTCCTAATTATGCTTATCAGTTCAAGGATTATGCTTCTGCGCCACATAAATTGTAACTTGAGCATTATATCCTTCCTCAGCTCTGTCATCTTTGTTCAATTTATAAGGTGTTTCTATTAATTTGAATATCCTAGGTTTGCAGTACTACAGTCTTCATATACGTTTCTTTTTATTTTTTTTTTTTGTCTGTGGAGTGTATGTTTAAATCTTTCTTTATTTATATTAAATTGATGTGCTTGATTCCTCAGCCCAGTGTTGGAATTGGTTAATCTTTTCCTGCTATTCAGATAAATGATGAGATATGACTGCTATTGTCCCTTTGGGGAAAAAGTATGTTCCCTTTCAGTGAAAAGACTCTAGGTTTCTGAAGTGATCAGTGAAATGAACCTTCTGGGGGCTAACAATGTACAAGCAGGTGGTGTTGAAGTGGGGCAGTTAAAAATTTAAGACAGTTCGTCAGAAGAAAAAAGAAATTAAATTTGTGAAGGTCACATCTGGACATTGAAACTTTTGGATATATTGCACTTCTTCACATACCTTTGGGAGTCTAAATAGTATCATAGCATAGAGCTAAATAAGCCATTTTCTTCCTGATGTATTTTATGACCACTCTACATATTAATAATTCTTCTTCCTCTATGAAATTATGCATTGTATAGTAGGATATTTCAGTTTGAAGCATTACCTTTCACTTTTTTTCAGAACATAAGATCAAGCTATATTCTTTCACTTTTTTTCAGAACATAAGATCAAGCTATATTATTCATGTGGTTTTTCCAGAATCTACAACTTCAGCTTTTTCCATGGCTGACTTCTTGTTTAGGTTGACTACAGCAATAGTTAAATGTTGACTACTGAAGCATTGTGAACCTGCCTCCTATAATGCCAATGCTTCCTGGAGTTGCTACCCCTGGAATGGAGCTGTTTGTTACTAGGAATGTCTATTCTTTTTTTTTTTTTTTTTTTTAAGATTTTATTTATTTCTTTGAGAGAGAGAAAGAGAGAGTACAAGCAGGGGCAGGAGCAGAGTGAGAGAGAGAAACAGACTCCTCGCTGAGCAGGGAGCCTGATGTGGGGCTCAATTCCACAACCCTGAGATCACAACCTGTGCAGAAAGCAGCCAGTTAACCAACTGAGCCACCCAAGTGCCCCATGTCTACACCTTCTTGTTCCAATTTGACCAATCCTCTAATCTAAAAAACTCTTAATGTTTAATGGACCTCAGAACATTTTGACTATATTCATCTATGAATCATTTAGCTATATTAAAGTGTGCAAAGTTTGCACTATACTTTGTATTTAACAAGTTTACAACTTGGGATTTGAAATAATTTGAGGACTCTGCTATTCAGAGCACAGAACATTCACGGAATGTTTATAGAATTTTAGAAATATTTAGTTGAGTTGTTATCTATTGTTATGTGTTCTAACTGGAACTTGTTTCAGTCAATTGATTACCAACTCCGGGTTCTACAAGTTTTAGTCTTTTTCACAATGTAGGGCTCTTCTTTTCAAGTAGCCCAAACCCCAACAGAACTATCTCTGATATTAGAGACAATGGACTGCCTTCTTCAGTAAATCACATGCCACAGAAAACCACTATTGTTCAGATTGTTTCAAATACTTAACTAAAGGATTATCTAAAATTTTTTGAGTCGTGAACTTTTTTCTCCAGAGAGAACTGCCTTACATATTGGATGGAAGCTTACACATAACTAGGGTAACAACAGTAAAGCTTTCACTTCAAATTTTCTGTGGTATGATCTTCGTGCATTATTCCTATTGCTACTATAATGAATTACCACACATTTCATGGCTTAAAACATTAATTTATTGCCTTTCGGTTCTGTCCATCCAAAGTCCGAAATGGGTCTTGTGGGGCTAAAATCAAGGTTATCAACAGGGCCATGTGCCTCTGGGAAGCCCTAGGGGGCAATGTTTCCTTCCCTCTTCCAACTGCTGCAGGCCACCCTCATTTTCTATGGGAGGGGTCCCCTTCTTTAACAGAGCAATGGAGCATCCTCACATCTCTGACTCTGTCCTTCCCTTCTGCCTTCCTCTTTTGTGTTAAAGCACTTTGTGATTCCACTGGGTCCACATAAGTATTCCAGGATAATCTTTTTAAGGTCAATTTATTAGCAATCTTAATTCCATTTGCAAATTTAATCCCTCTCCCCCTTTCTCATGTCATAAAACATATTCATAGTTCCAGAAAGTAGAACATGGACATTTTTGGAGGTGATTATTCTGTAATTGACTTTTCAGAACTTTTTGCATTTCTAGCAAATATGATATGTAAATACATTTAAAATGCATATATATGTATATAGATAGATAGATATTTACATCTATATAATCTACAGAATTTTTAGATATCTAGTAATTCCAATATTTAAATAAATACCTTCAGGATCTATCTATATATCTATCTGAACAAACATAACTTTGGAAAAGAAATTTGTAAGGTTTTTAGTTGAGTTCAACCACTGTCAGTTTTACATTGGTCATGAGTTACTTAAATTCACAGAAAAATGAAAGGCACAACAAAATTGTGGGGTTGGTTTGAGAAATAGAGGTATTTACCATAGCACTTCATACATTGTAACAGCTTAGTTACAGTGTTAGTTACTAACAGCTTAGTAAATGGCATATATTATTATATATTATTATTTGTGCTGAAAACTGATCTAAAGGATATAGGATTTTTAAAAAAATATATTTTTGGGGTGCCTGGGTGGCTCAGTGATCTCTGTCTGTCAAATATATAAAATCTTTAAAAAATTTAAATAAAAACTATATTTTCTTTAACTATAATAAACACATACCATGCAAATAAGTGAACTCTCTGAAACTTCACAAATTGAACAGACTTGTTCAATACACATCCATACCAAGAAACAATAGTATTAACAGATCTCATTAATACTGTATCACTTCTTAGATAATTACTATTCTCACCATTCATAGCATAAATTAGATTTATCTTTTCTGTACTTTAAATAAAAAATGCATAGATACTCTTTTGTGTTTGACTTCTTTGGCTCAACATTATGTCTCTCTTTAACTCACCCATATGTTTATGCATAGGTAAGGATTTTTTTGTCATTGTTCTATACGATTCTGGATAGCATTCCATTCCATATTATATTCCATTGAATATAGTACAATTTTTGATCCATTTTTTTTCTGATAGGCACTTGGGTAATTTGTTGTGTAGTTATTATACATAGTGTAGTTCTGAACAGTCCAGTACTTATCTTTTGGTTAACACATGCATGCTTTTGTTAGATATAAACCTTACATTGGATTTACTGGATGTGTTAGACAGAATAATGCCCCCTAAAGATGTCCACATCCTAATCCTTGAAACCTGTGGATATGTTACCTTACCTGGCAAAAAGAATTTTACAGGTATGATTAAATCAAGGATTTTACTATGGGTAGATTATCCTGAATTATTAGGTCTGCTCAACCTAATGACAAGAATCCCTAACATCTGAGAACTTTTCCTGTCTGAGTTCAGAGTGGAGGGGAAATGTGATTACGGAAGAACACTTAAAGAGGGATGCGAACTTGCTGGCTTTGAAGATGAATAAATGACTCCAAGAGCCAACAAATGGAGACAATTTGAGAAGTTGAAAAGGGCAAGGAAATGATTCTCTAGAACTTCCAGAAAGGAACTCAGCACTGCCAACACCTTGATTAAAACCCATGATGGACTTCTAACATACAGAATTGTTAGATAATACATTCGTGTTATTAAAAGCTACTAAATTTGTGACAATATTTTATAGTAGCAATAAAAACAAATAACTGGATGACTGAGTAGTCATGTTCAGCCAGACCATACAAATATACTCTTTTGTAAAATGAATTTAAGTCTGCATGACTTAAATTATTTGAAATTTGTTGAGGTTGTTTTTCAACATTTTACTGTCAATATTCTGTCTTCTTATATTTGAAGTCTGTGTTTAATAAGCAATATATAGGGCACCTGGGTGGCTCAGTTGGTTAAGTGTCTGACTTCAGCTCATGTCATGATCCCAGGATCCTGGGATCAAGCTCCGCTTTGGGCTTTCTGCTCAGCAGTGGTGTCTGCTTCTCTCTTTGTCTCTCTCTCTCTCAATCATGAATAAATAAATAAAATCTTTAAAATAAAAATAAAAAGAAATCCTTTAAAAAATAATAAGCAATATCAATACAATTTTAACCATTTACTTATAGTATTAAATCCATTCCATTTATTAAATAATTGATATGACAAAGATTATAGCTATCAGCTTATTGTTTCCTATTTAACACGTTATCTTTTTAAAAAATCTACTTTGAGGTATAATTTATATTTTAAAATGCACCCATTTTCCATACGTCTCATGAATTATAACAAATATACACACTCATGACTATCACCAAAACCAAGATGCAGAACACTTTCTTCGCCCCAGGAAAGTACCATCATGCTTCTTTTTCAGTCAACTTATCACAACTCTGGTACCAGGAAATAATAATCTACTTCATGTTACCATCAAATTTGTTTTGTTTTGTTTTTGGCTGATTTTCAGATAAATAGAAACTTGAAACCTGAATTATTTTGTGTCTGGCTTCTTTACACAGAATAAAGATTTTGAGATGTATTCATACTGTTATGTAAATTACTAGTTATTTTTTAACTCAGAGTAGAATCCTATTGTATGGATATACCACAATTTGTTTATCCATTCACCCTTAGGTTTTGATGATTATTAAGTAGAGTTAATAAGAACTTTTTCACATAAGTCTTTCTGTATGAAAAAGTTAGCATTTCTTTTGGGGAAACACCTAAGAGTAGAATAATGGTTTATATTTAACTTCAAAAATGACTACCAGTGATTTACCCAAAGTGGTTAAAATTTTGCATTCCCACCAACATTTAAAAGAGAATCTGTTGTTCCATGTCCCCACTGACAATTGGCATATTTAGATTTTTTAATTTACTTTCAATTTAACCATAGTTGAGTGGAATAGAATCTCAGTTTTGTTTAAGTTGACATGTTCTTGATAACTAATTATGTCAAATGTCTTTTTATGTGTTTATTGGCATGTATATATTCCATTTTATGAACTCTTTTGTTCAAGATTTTCACCCATTTTTTGGGGTTGTTCATCTTCTTGTTACTAAGTTTTAAGAGGTTTTAGATATTTTGGACACATATTATTAGTCTCTTAGATGGATTACTAGTTTTTTCCCAGTCTGATTTTAGCCTTTGCATTTTCTTAATGATGCCTTTTGAAGAGCAGAATTTTTTTTTCTTTTAAGATCGATTTATTTTCTTATTTTTATTATTTCATTTTATTTTCATTGAATAACTTGTGATTTGTATGTTAATATATATAGGATTTTATAAATATAAATTATGGATGCCTAATTATAGTCTAATAAAGTTATTATTTTTCTACATTCCCTATTTTGCTAGTACCTAGAATCTTTAAAACCTGTTTTCATTTTGTATTATTGTTGTGATGGTGTTTTGTTTTACATATAATTTAAACTTCACAGGACTCTCTATAATTGTTTTGTACACTCATTTATTTACCTTTTGTGGTGTATTTTAATTCCATTCTATATTTCTATGTCCACATTTTAGATCAGTTTTTTTCCTGCCTGATGGAAGATCTGGCTTTAATTTAGTCTTTTATTTTTAATTATGTCCCTAATATTGACAGCTTCCCTCAGTTTTTGCCTGCAAACATCTTTATTTCACTTTTGCTTTTGAAGGATAAGAATATATTCACTTGTTATAGAATTCTAGGTTGGCATTATTTTTTCTTTGGAAAAACAAAGATGTCATTCCACTGCTTTCTGACTCCCATCATTAGTGGTGAGAAGACAGCTGCCATTCTTATGATTGATTTTTCTTTGAACACAAGGCATCTTTCTTCCTCTGACTGGCTTTTAGGATTTACTTTTTTAGTCTTTTCTTTGCAACAGCTTTACTGTGAAGTGCCTAGTTACACTTTCTTTTGTATATAATGCTTAAGGTATAATTAAATTTCTTGTACTTATGAGTCATCATTTAAAAAATTTCATAGCCATTATTCCTTTTAATACTGCTTTTGCCCCATTATTTCTCTCTTCTCCTTCTAAGACTTTGATTATAATTATAATAGACCTTTAAAGAGTGTCCAAAATATCTCACATGGTCTGTTCAATTCTACATTTTTTTCTCACTACTTCAGTTTGTGTATTTTTTAATAGACTTTCTCCTAGGTAACTGACATTTTGTTTTAATGTGTCCATTTAAAACTATCCACTATTCATAATTTTAGATATCACATTTTATTTTCTGTTTGTAGTGTCAACTTATTCTTTTTTTCTTCTTGAGAGTCTAATACTTGGGTAAATTTCATTAACTTTTCATCTATTTTTTCACTATGTTATTTAACATTAATCATAGTAATTTTTAAGTATTTAGTTGTGCATTCTAATATATGGATCTTTGGTGTTCATTCTAATATATGCATATATTCACTGCCCTTTTCTTAATTGTTGGTCATATTTTCTTTTATTCATTGACTGTTTGAAACTTCTTTTAAGTACCAATCAGTGTGCAATGACATAATTCTAGAGGTCCTAGATGATACTATATTCCATTTAATAAAGTTTACCTTTTCCTCTGTAAGGCAAGTACCTGAAGAGTTAACCACCCAAACTGAATCAAATATTCAGATGAGTTGGCCTTTGTTGAAGTCTTGAAAGACTTTGTATACATCTGGTTTGTCTTTTTTCCTAAATATGACTCTCACAGACTTTCGATTGAGAGCTTTCCAAGTCAATATCCTTTACCTTAAAAGATTAAAGAGATTCAGTTCTCTCCAGTCAAGGATTTACCCTAACTCTACAGTCTTCTGCACCTGTGGCTTCACAGTTGTACATATGTCTTACTGACAATGTTTTTAAAATAAGTGCCCTTTCTGTCACATCTTGGTTTCACAAGTATCACAGGTGTGATTTTACTGTGCTTTTTGAAAGATTTGTTTTCTATTTTCCCAGTCTCCTATGTCCCCTCACTTTCCAGGTTATCACTTTTATTGAACTACTAAAAAGTTGAGTTTCTTCTTTGCCATTTTCCTTCTAGAGTTTCTATGCTTGTCCACAATCTGAAAATGTCTCCAGTAAGAAATGGCTGAATATTGTCAACTTACCTTGGGAAAGGTCTCAACTTCTTTGATTTATGGATTTTTAGAACTGTATTCTTTACTGTTTCCAAGAGTTTTTGTTGCCTTTAAAAAATGTGATTAAAAAAAAGAAGAAGAAGAAAAGAATCCAATATGTTTTTATTGTTGTATCAACCTTCAGGGTAATTTCGTCTCATGTGGATTTCCAAATGTTCAAAACAGCAGTGCTGTGTCAAATTCTTACCATGTTTCATTTCTCTTTGACTTCTTATTCTGCAACCAAAAAGAAAAAGTTCTCTGACTTAATTAAAATCTCGTGTAATTACACTATGCTCCTCTGGATAATCTCCTTTTTTTTAGTTACTCAAAGTCAAATGATTAGTAATTTTAGTTACATTGGAAATATTACAAATATGACATTTTATCATAGTCACATTCCTGGGGTTAGGGCATGAAAGTTCATCCATTTTGGAATTCTACCTACCAAAATATCTATATTTAAAATATCCCAAAACATTCATGAATTTACTCTCTAGTTAAATCAGTAAAATAGGCAGCAAGCCATCTATGTATAGAACTGAAAGTACTCCCAATATTGTTATTTCTGCTCTCTTTATTCTTTAACTTCTCTTTAAGAAGCATTCCCTCTATATGAAGGTTTGCTTTGATGACAGCGGGTGCAACGGTTGTTAGCTGTGGAAAGACAAAGATCTTCTAGACAAAACACTGCTTTTCCTTCTGCCTCATAACTACTCAACAATTAAATAATGAGAGTCTAATTTGTGTCAGATTCTATTCTGGGTACTAGAGAGAATGCAATGAGTAGACAAAATACCTGCTCTCATACAACACAGTAGTAGCCCCAGAAAAATAAATTTTTTAAATATACTATTAGATATAGAATATCTA
Organism: Lontra canadensis; assembly: GCF_010015895.1. Taxonomy (NCBI): domain Eukaryota; kingdom Metazoa; phylum Chordata; class Mammalia; order Carnivora; family Mustelidae; genus Lontra; species Lontra canadensis. The sequence continues at coordinate 17,153,375 of NW_022631027.1, forward strand.
TTATGTCAGAAATTAAAGACAACTGAATTTTTAATTTTTTTTAATAAAGCAGGAATGGGGGCTAGAAAGTGTCTTAGAAAGAGTTGGTGGTTGAAATTTTTTATAAAGTGGTCAGTGAAAGCCTCACTGAAAGTTGATATTTGAATAACAATGTTAAGACCATCCTCTTCAATTTTGTTTTTGGTTACTTTTCTTCCTATATTTTAAATCTTAGTTTTCTTCTTCAGAGCTCTATCAATGGTCTTTTTAAAATTTTAGGTCTACTTGTACATTTAATAATCTGTGTTTCTCAAAGTGCAATCTGAAAACCAAATGTCTTAGAATCATCTCTAGTCACTTTGCTATAGTAATTTCTAAACTGAACACAAAAATTTGAGTCTGAAATTGGTTATTATATTCCCAACTTTTAACAAGCACCCATTTTGATGGTTATGCAAAACAAATTTGATAACAACTTCCTTTGATGAGAAAATGATTAAATCTATTTCCCATGGCTTTCCCTGGCACACATATGTTGGCTACATCTTTGCATCTCTATTGTCTGGTAATAAATATACATTGAATAAATTAAAGCATGAAAGGCTTTCAAATAATTCCTGCACAGAAATGTCACCTGTGTGTTCTATTCATAAATTCCAATGGATTTTACCTGGTTGTCTTTTAAATTTTGAAAAAAGAGCCATCATCTTTAGCAGAAAATTCATATTTATTTTCTAGTTTCAACATCACATTTTAGTCTATATCACATGAAAATTTATTAACCAATTAAACTCTTTATTTGTATTAGTTATATATTGCCACACAATGCTATTCAATAAATAACCACAAAAACCTCAGTGGCATAGAAGAATAAACTGACCACCCATAGATCATAAAGATCTATGGATAGATTGATTTGGGGATGGGTTCAGGTGATTTCAAATGGGTTCACTCATGCATCTGTGCTCAGCTGAAGGCTGATTGGGTTGTTCCTGAATGTTCTGAGCTTAGACAGCCTGTCTTTGTTGCATATGGCATCTCATCTTCTAGGAGACTTGGAGAAGGGCAAAATTTTAGAGACTGGAGAATTTGATATTATGTGTGGGCAATATCTGAGGGGTAGAACTAATAAATAAATCTTAAACTATTCTTATAGTCATTCAGAAATTGGCCGTAACAGCAGTATTGATCGTTAGTTAAGTTAAAATTATTAATAAAATTTGGGGTGCCTGGGAGGCTCATTTGGTTAAGTGTCTGCCTCAGCTCAGGTCATGACCCCAGGGTCCTGTGTTGGGCCCTGTGGTGGGCTCCCTGTTCAGAAGTGAGCCTGCTTCTGTCTCTCTCTCTGCCACCCTCTCTCTCTCTCAGAAAAAAAAAAAAAAGTAAAATTGGATTTTAAACAAGATTTGCATAATACACACATTACTATTATTGAAAGCAATAAAAATTACACTTAAACAACAATAACAACAAAGAGGAAAATGAAGGAATTTAGATTTCACCTAAATATAAGGAAGAATTTTGCATCAGGAGTTCCAGCAAAAGGAATAAGCTGCTTCATGAAGTAATGATTTTTCCCATCACTGACAGCTTTCATGAGCTCTATGGTATTTATATGCATTGTTTTAGAGTGGATTTTAAACCTTAGAATAAACTGGTCTAATCTCTATGATTTCTTCCAATCGTTAGATATTATTATTTGTAAATAAAAATTAAGCTGACATGCAATAATCACAAAAATGGGACTATAAATTATATATAAAGTTCTATGCAAATTCAAATTAAGAATGAACTTAAAATAAATATCAACTAACATATTATGATGTAAGTTGTTATAGTGGATTATTTTATTGTTTGGGGACATTAAGTTTTAATCTAGCCTGTGTCACTAACTGTCATACACATTTTCTGTCATTTGGTATGTTACTTGATCTGTTTCCCTCAACTGTAAATGTATAGTTAGATGACCTAAGTGGCATGAAGGAGAGAATCATGTGAATAGTTGTATTAAGAATATTTTAGGTAGAGGAAATAGTAAGTGCAGAGACTGTGAGGTAAGGACATGCCTGGGTTATTAAAGGAACAAAAGGTTTTTGTGGCTGGAGCAACATGAAAGAGGAAGACAATGAAGTTGAGAAGCTCAGGGGACATTGTGAAGACTTTGGAGTTTTACAGGGGAGGCTGTGCAGAGCAATGACAGACACTTCAGTTCCAGTTGCAGAACAGTGAAGAGACTGGAAGACAAGCAAGGAAGCAAAGAGGTCAGTCTTAGTCACAAGAGTCCAGGATAATGAATCTTAAAGAGCATGTCAGTGGTGAAGTGGTAGAGCATGGTTGCAAATGGATGGCACTTCACTGACAGGATTTGCTGTGTATTATTGGAGGAGATCATCAAGAAGACTTGACCACCAGTTGACACTCGAGTTAGGCTTGGACAATCGAGGCTTCTTACCCCAACTCCTGTTCTTGGAAAGTATGGTGTTGTCCACTGTTCCTACAGAGGGGGCCACTTTCAAGGACTGAGAAAGCAATGTGGTGTTGAGAACCTCTGGACAATATTTGTGACTAAATCCAGTGAGGGCTTCTATATACAAACTTTTAAGATTTGGTGGACTGGTGCAGAAAACTATTCATTTCACAGCTGTCAAAGACAAGCCTGGTAAGTAAATTCCCTTGTTCATTAAAACTGCCATCTACTTGGGGTGCCTGGGTGGCTCAGTCATTAAGTATCTGCCTTCAGCTGAGGGTATGATCCCAGGGTCCGGCTGGGTAGTTAGGCTCCCTGCTCGGTAGGAAGCCTGCTTCTCCCTCTCTTACTCCCGCTGCTTGTGTTCCCTCTCTCACTGTGTCTCTCTGTCAAATAAATAAATAATTCTTAAAAAAAAAAAAAAAAAAAGGCCTGCCACCTACCAATCTGGAGTAAATAAAGATTTTATTTATTTATGAGAGAGAGAGAGAGAGAGCCAGAGAGAGAGTGGGAGAGAGAGAGAGCTCATGTGCACAGAAGTAGGAGAAGAGGGAGGGGCAGAAGGAAAGGGAGAAGCAGACTCTCCGCTGAGCAGCCCCTGAGCAGGAAGCCCTAGATGGGGCTTGATCCCGGGACCCCAGGATTATGACCAGAACTAAAGGCAGATCTGAGCCGAAGGCAGATGCTTAACTGAGTGAGCCACCCAGGCACCCTCTCCTTGCCTTGCATATATGGGGGCTGCTTTCAGATTATTTCCAGGAAATTCCCAAGGAGGTTATGAACCAATGCATATGATAAAGAGAAGCCAATTATAACATGCAAGAAGTGTATCAGAGTTTTGGGTAAGTCAATTATTGGCTGAGTAGGCTGTTTTAGATTTTAGTCAATAGAAGCATGTCCCAAAACCAAAGGTATAACATAATAAAACAAATTTTTCCATACCACAGTTTTTAAAAGTTCTAATTAACAGCATTATTAAATAAACTTCTGAAAATTTTTAGATTTATCTAGGTGTTAAAGCATTACATTATGCATAGGAGACTTTCTTAATTAATATACTGATTTATATTTTTCCGATTTATTGAAAGACGGTATAACCTATGATCAAGTGTAAGACTAGCCTCTTTGAATCTCAATTCTGCATTTTGTGGGCTTTGTGACCTTGGGAACTTACCTAAGTTCTCTGGGTGCTCTAATTTCCTTACCTATAAAATGAGGCTTATTAATTACCATACATGATGCTTCTAAGGATGAGCAGTGTAGGAAAAGATGCTTATAATGGTATTATATAGCTAACTATCACCATCATAAATGAAACTCATTCCCCCTCACAATAGCCCTATGAAGTAGCAGAGTGAAATGCCAGGTAATTTTGATCACTGGACAAACAGGTTAATTCAGAACTTGCAATCTGGCAAAGGAGGCAAGAGTGTTACAGACTTGAGGTTAGTGAGAGGAAAAACCTCTTGATCATGGAGGTGAGATATATCTCATTTTACAGCTTGCCTAGAATAAGCATTTCTCAGCATGTTTTTCCTTCCAGCTCCTAGAATATAAATGTCACCACTGGAAGGAAAACATCAATAAAGTAGAGGCTTGAAAAATCTTCAAATTCATCCTATGAATAAACACTTCGATTTTTTGTTTACAGAGAAAGCACAATGCATATAACATAGAAATCATCTAGAAGAAGAGTCATTGATGTCATCCACACTCTGCAAGTTAAGGAAAATTCTTTGGGTAAATCTTATGTTATTGAAATATGCCACTTGAAGTGTGTATAGCAAATGCAAAATGAGAAGACAGGAATAAACCATTTATTAATAAACACTAACAGTTAAAAATATCCTGTATTATTAGATTATACCTATCAGTTCAGTAAACTGAAACGCAGTACCTAAGGCTAAGAAATAGTCCATTTTTTCATTTATAGAAAAATCATGTTTTTGCTTTTGAGGCTCTGTGGAGTGCAACAGAATAAGCCCACACTAAACTTGTCTTTTTTTAAATATTGAAATTTTGATGTGGAAAGATATTTTATGCCTTAAAAATATCCAGCTTGGAGAGGCATAACTGACATAAAATCAACTGCCAAGTATTTAGTAGGTAGAATCTGGTAAGTTTTGATGTATCTATACACCTGTGAAACCGTAAAAATATTTTTACAAGCCTAAATAAGCTTTATTTTCAACAAATTTAGTACCTCATGCTGACCTTTCATTCATAGCTTGTACACTTACAGTTCTTCCTCATTGATTTTATATGTAAAATTATACAACATTTTCTTACATACCTAAAACTATGTTATCCTTTTCCATACCTTGCCAATTATTCAAGGCTCAGTTCCAATAACACACTCTTTGAAACTTTTCTGATGTCCTCTTCAGAAGAAACCTTTTCCTCTTTGAACAGCCTTTATTCTGTTTTATGGCCCACTGAATATATTATCTTACACTGAACTTGCAGATTAGTACATTCCTTATAGATCATAAGTTTCATGAGGCAGAGAATCTGATTTATCTTTGTACCCATTTCAAAGCCTAACACGGAGTGTGTATTGAACTGAGTATAGTGCAGACTGATGAACAAAGATTTTCTAACCTAAATTTGCAAGCATGTTCTTCATTTAAAGTATCAGTTAACTATCCAGACAAGAGGACTTACCAGAATGAAGGAGAGGGGAAGGGAGGGTGAGGGGTAAAAAGGAAGGAAAGTAGAACGAAAATGACCACCAGGAAAGACAATAACTTCAGTTTTTTTAGTGGTAAAGATTACAGAGATATACTAAAATTCCTATCTGAAAACTATTTTAGAAATATTAGCACTTGCACACATTAGGGCACTCATATAAGAAAAGCAATTACTAGTTATTTTGACATATTGAAATTTAATTGCATAATTCATGGAGGAGTTACATAAGAAACTTAATATAACACTAGTAGGGGGTGCCTGGGTGTCTCAGTCCTTAAGCCACTGCCTTTGGCTCAGGCCCTGGGATCTAGCCCCACATTGAGCTCCCTGCTGGGCGGGAAGACTGCTTCTCCCTCTTCCAATCCCCCTGCTTGTGTTCCCTCTCTCGCTGACTCTCTCTGTCAAATAAATAAATAAATTCTTAAAAAGAAAAAAAAAAAAGAAACAAAACTAGTAGGAACAAAGGAGTCACTTTAATCATACGTGACAAAAATTCATCCTCCCCAGAAAACAAGTTTGTTTGTTTGTTTAAACCTTTGACAATTTAGATTCAGAACTTGCATTGAACCATTTTCTCCAATATGGCATGGCTTGTGTTTAGGGACTTTAGATGTATAATAGCCAAAGTGTAGTCCAAGGGCAATATATGTTTAAATTCCATATAGAACTTTATTTCACTTTTATCATTTGATTTGTAAACTCTCTTTTATTGCCTCCTCATAACGGAGTATACAGTGAACTTGGCAAACACAGATAAGGATATTGTTGCTTTAACACATACAACACATTAGGGGCTGGAGAGAAGGAGCTATATAAATATAGGAATATAAATGAGCATAGAACTGACATACAAAATTGTCCTTTATATATAAACAAAATTTGGGGGTATGACTGGATATTTAAAATGTGACATATTTTAGAGATATTAAATCATGGATATAATGCATATAAATGTATATGAATACATATACATATACAACTTATATGAAGCTCTTCCTTCTTAGCCAGACTATACTCTTCTAAAAAAGATCAGATGGTAAACACTAGTTAGTGCCTTCCATACATTTTTAATATATTTTCATCCACGAAAGGCAAAAAATTCCTAAGACTTTCTGTGTACACCTTCAAAACACAAAACCAGCATCAAAATATTAGAAACAAAGGCAAACATAATGAACCCTGAGAAAAAAATATCAAACATATTAGACTCCTGCAGTTAGGTGTGGCAAGTATTGTTTTTGTTTATAAGACCCCACTAAAGCCGAACAATGGGTCTGAAGGTACAGGATAAATGTCTCTGATAGGACGCCAAGAGTGTTCTCTATGGTTGTTTATAAAATATGCTGTCACAATGGCAGGCTGCTTAGGACCTCAGTATTTATGGAGTAGCCTTTTAGGTGCCCTCTGGTGTACAAAATTTTTAAAGAAGGAATAGAAAGTATGTTTAGCTTTGTCACTGTAAAATTGCTCCTTATCTTTCACAACAACATGATCAGTCAAAAGCCAAATGTGTGAAATTTTCACAAAAGGAAACACACTTGTGTAACCAGCATGCAAATTTCTGTAAGGTTTTGTTTAATCTGTTGTTTCGTTTTACAGAACCTCTTTATCAGATTAAGGATGTTCTCTACTCTTCCTAGTTTGCTGATGAAAGTTGTTTTAATATTTTTTCTTTTTTGTCACATGCTTTTTTGCATCTACTGAAATGGTTTCTGTCCTGAAAACTGTTAATATGGTGAAATATACTGCTTGATATTCTAATATTAAAATGACCATGTGACCCGAAACTAAACCCATTCAGTCAAGGCACAGTATTATTCCTGTATAATTTACTTATAACAATTCACTTTGATCTCCTCTAAGTTTAAGATAAAGACTGACTTGTATTTCTTTCTTGTAAAAGTCCTCGTAAAATTTTGTTACCAATGTGATAATGGTCTCATAGAATGAGCTAACTTTTCTCACATATTCTATTTTCCCATAGAATTTCTTCCTTCAGTGTCTGGGAAAAATTACAATGAGACCATTTAGGACTGGAAATTTCTTTGACAACCTGCTTTTATCTGCAACTTCAACTTCAAATTAAAATAAAATATTCACATCACCTATAATGCTTTTTTTTCCCTAGAGATGTATCTAATTATTTAATTGTCAAATAAATTACCATAGGATTTTCAAAATATCTTATTATGATTTTCAATATCTGTAAGAACTATGTAGATATCTTATTTTTATTCCTGATATTATTACTTCAGTACATTTTAACTTAATATAAACACTGAAATTTCTCAATTTATAGTGGTCTTGCTATTTCCCTTTTTATATTCTCTTGTATTCTTGGTTGTCTTCTTATAGATTAATCAAATATTTTTATTTTTCTATTTTCCCTTCACTTAGCTTTCATTTTATTTATGTTTGTGTGTACACCTGTATACACCCATACTCTATTTTAGCTGTTACTTGAGAAATTACAATATACATACTTCAGTTATTACATTCTTATTTAAATTATTACTTTTACCATTTCTTTTTTTTTTTTAAGATTATTTTACTTTATTTATTTGTCAGAGAGAAGGAGAATGAGCATGCACCAAGTAGGGGAAAAGGCAGAGGGAGAAGCAGGCTCCCTGCTGAGCAAGGAGCTCAATGAGGGACTCAGTCCCAGGACCCTGGGATCATGGCCTGAGACACCAATGCATTGCTACTTCTACATTTTCTAAAACAATACTGGGATCTTAGTAGACTTGAATTGAATTAATGTACTTCCAGATGTTTACATTTTTTCATGATTTTTAACCTACATGTATTAAATTACATTAGACATTATTATTTTTTTGTCTACTTAACAGTTATTCAAATATATTTACTCTTTGTAAGGCTTCTTACTCCTTTTTACATACCTCTACTTTGTTTTAGAATTTTTTCTTCCCAATTTCTTTTTGATTTTATCTTTTTGTTTGTGTGACATTGTTGCTATCAATTTGCTTTAGTATTTGTTTTCTTGAAAATGCATTTATTTTGCTTCAAATATTACAGAATCTTTTGACAGGGCATAAATTTCTAGATTGACATTTTAACTTTTCTTTCACTACTTAAAGATGTCTTATTGTTTCCTTCCGGCTTACTTCATATTTGCTAAAAAATAACTGTCAGTCTTAGTTTTGCTTCTGGCAGGTGTTTTTCCTTCTGATTTAATATAAGATCTTTTACCTTGGTTTTTAAAGCAGTTTATTAGGATATACTTAGGTATTAGAAATGTTACCATTTCTAGTAGATGTTATAAATCATATTGATATATCAAATCCTTCTTGTGATTCATAGAATAAAAACCAAGAAGAAAGGAAAGTACACAAAATAAGTTGATAAAAGAAGATATAGATAATTATTTAACTAACTCAAAAGATTAAAAAGGAGAGAAAAGGTGATATTACAGTGGAAGGTGTGAAATAGAGAATAAGGAAAGGAAACTTGTCAAATGAAATAAATCAGTAATTTTATTTATTTATAATTATATTTAAAATATATAAAATTTTAAAATGTAACTAAAAAGCTAAGATTGTTAGATAAGCTATAAGCACACAAAACCCAGTGTATGCTGTTCTCAAAGGGATTAACTGAAAATTAAGGTAACAGAAAGACTATAGAGACATAGAAAAAGATTAAGCTTGCAAGTAGTATCCAAAAGAAAGCTATTGTAGTTGTTGTCTTATTAGACAAGGTAGATTTAGAGGCAAGTGTTGCTAGACAAGACCTGGAACATTTATTTTATTTTATTTTATAAGATTTTATTTATTTATTTGACAGAGACAGAGATCAATAGTAGGCAGAGAGGCAGACAGAGAGAGAGGGGGAAGCAGGCTCCCTGCTGAGCAGAAAGCCCAATGCGGAGCTCAAACCCAGGATGCTAAGATCACTACCAGAGCGAAAGACAGAGGCCTAACCCACTGAGCCACCCAGGCACCCCCGGAACATTTGTTAGTACAATGAAGGCCCATGCAACACTCTAGAAATATATTAATAGCATCTATTATGTCAAAAATACACCTATAGGTAAATCTGCTCAAAGCATTTTGAATAGGCTTTATTAGGCAAATGTCTGCAAGGTATAGTTATCATTTTTTTGTTTCTAATGTGAAAAACTATTTTCTCTTAGCAAAGAATCAAAGTACAAATTTTAAAGTTGTATGAATATTTACCTCAATTGGGCTTAAAAAAACCCAACTGCTTTTGAATTCCTACTTGGGATTCTTAAGTAAATATTAAAATTCTGAACATCCTGACTGAGAGCCAAAATAGAATGTGACATAAGTATGACCAAAAAACAACTTTTTTACAAAGAGGACATCTAATGCAGGCAACAGAAAGTGCTCTCAGACTATGAAAATCTAATTTTTCACTCAAGAATGTCTTTTAAGCTAATGTTTGTTTGTTTTTTTCCTGGTCAATCTAGCCTTGTCTATCTCGACTTCATGCAATTAATTGATCTTTGCAGAGCCTCTTATGCACTGAGAGCATGTGTAATAGATTGGAGATTGCAATTAGAACTAAACTGACTTTGACTTTAGCTTTCTTCCATGCAGGTAGTCTAACTACCTTTGTTTTTTAAATATCAACTTGGCAGAGCAGAGTTAAGATCAACACATTGGACAATATTACCAACTGATTTCATTTGAAAACAAAATTGAGAATCAAGTGTTTTAAGTGGTTTTATTCCTTTCAACAATTTACTTGAGCATTTGTAGAAGATACTTCTATAGTCATCACAAAATGACCTTTTGGAGAAAGCACTCAACATGCTGAGTGAGTGCCCCTTTTGATAATGGGATTCAAACAACTAAATAATACAATTTACCTGGAAAAAAAAAAAAAGACTCTGACCTGTCTAGAAATTTGCTTCTCATAGAAAAACATCTGATTTTATTTGAGAATATATGAAGCACTTTTCCATATATGAAATTTCAGATTACATTTGAAATGAAATATTTTACACTTCCATGCACATTACGGTTTGGGACAGGTAGTATAATTTTATGTGCATTTTATATAAGCAATCAATAGAAGTTATCTGAATGATGATGTTTCATTAATTCAGTTTGATCACCTCATTCAGACTGAAAAACCATTTTGAAGTCAGGTCTTCAAAATGTCTGTACAGATTATGTACAAACCATGTCCTGGCTAATTTGTTTTCATTATGTAGCCACAGCCCTTTCCCATTATATCCATTAGTTTTTCAGTGTAGACTTGTAGCTAGTAAGATGATCCAAGAAAACGTAATAATTTGCTTTGGGAAATATAAAAAATCACCTAGGTGTATCAAGCGAGAATATATATCAAATGAAAGTAATGGCAACAGAGATTAATAAAGGAAGTGAGACTATTACTAATCCTGTTATCATATTTTAAGTATAAGTAAACTGTGATTCAGTGAAGTTACATGAACTTGATTAATATCATATCACACAGTTAGTGCCATGTTCTCCCATATCTATTTTCCTATAAAGGCTCTTTTCTTACACTACCATGTTTATTCTATATAAATACACATGTTGAAGAACAAATTGGTATTAAAGATAATAGATTAAGCACATAGGCATTTTGAAGAAGTTTCTATAAAAGAGCAGTTACCTAGAGAAAATGATCTTTGATATGGATATATTATTTCTACTGGGGCTGCATAATTTAGAACTTAATTATTGATATAACTATTTATAGTCAACAAATCATGCAATTATAAATATCATATTTGGAAGTATGAAATAGAAGTATGTCTTGCTCAGTTTTTAGGTAGAAGAAAAGTAAGAATTCATATCTCAAGGTGTGAATTAAATCAATGAAGTAGAACTTTCTGAGTACCATAGGTCCTGGGATGAAACCAAATAATATGGAATTTGTAGAGATTGGATCTTAGCAGCTACCTGAGTATGCAGAGATGTCTAGATTACCATATGCTTTTAGTTGTATGTAATATTAGGTAATGGAAAATTCAGTAAGTGTATAAAATATGAGTGAGTAATGATTTGATGTTAGCAAAAAAGTATTTGCACTGACCGATGTCATGTGCTTTTTTACTGTCTTTTCAATTATACTTTTTCTATTTCATTCACACAACTCTTTGATACTAATGTCATGCTTTTACAAAATAGTTCACCAAGATTGAGACATTTCAAAGAACTAAGAGAAAATTGTTTACCGGCCCACTAAATCATTAAATGTAGTAACTTGTTTTCAGGTAAAGAAGTTATTTCTAAATCATTTACCGAAAAGCTGTTTAAATTAAAACATCTATGGATGTTTATATTCTAAAAAATCTGTGTAATACAACTATCATAAACTTTACATACTTTTCAGGAAATCAAATAAATAATTACCAAAATGCCACTTCACAGAAATATTTAAACACAGAACACATCCAAAAATTTATTGTTTATCTATTGCTGATCTTTATCTTTTATTTAATCTTGAAATGTTAAATCCTACCCATTATCTGTTATGACTAAATTTACATTACAGATCATCATAATCCCACTAAACACTCCTATTACTGTAATTTACACACTCATACTCAGCACATATAGAGATTTTAGATGGGTGTAATATCTACATCTAAATTAAATTACATTTAATTTTTAATAAGCCAAGAATGTAACCAATGTACACTGTCACATTTGGAAAGAAACTTCTATTTTTGGTTTTATATTTAAATCAATACTGCTAAAGAATTGATCTTCTCCTTATGCATTTAATAATGATATGCATTTTTATATGTATATTTTCTGTTAAGGGCTTTTTAAAACTATTTGTCATACCAGATACTTTTGCATTTATATACTGTATCACAGACAGGCCAGGCTAGTTGGAGGCATGTTAACACTTCAGAACATTTCTGCATTAGCTCCTTCTCCCAGAAACACATATGATTTGGGTTTTCATCCATTACAGCAGCACACAAATATGAAGAAATCATATCAGTATTGATTTACAACATAGATAATTACAGAAGAATGTGTGAGAAAGCTTTCTAATAGAATTCTGTCAATCAACTCCAGGCCCAACTTTCTCATTATGTGTTTGCTGAAACTATATGATGGAATTTGTCTGGTGACATTTCAGGGATAGTGACTTTGATTTCAAAGGAAATGTTTCAGGTTCATTTCATTACCTTAGAAAAGTAAAAGCAAATTTGCCTTATAAAAAGCAATTACTTCTTAGCTGACCAGTGCACAATAGCAATATAAGAGAGATTTCTCATTCCACTATTCAAATTCTGAACCAGCAAACTAGTGTTTGATTTTGCTTTAAGCCAATTTTACCATGTTTGAATTGCAAAAGCATTTAATCTTCATAAAGTAGGTTATTATAATGGAGATCATATTGTATTGGTATGGAATACCAGCTAAAGAACAACAGGGTGGGATTTCTTCCCCAGGATTTATACCATTTAAAAAATGATATTTGGTAGAAAACATTCATGAAATTTAAAAAAAAAATAAAGAGAACATATTTTAAAGTGAGACATTGTGCTATTTTTTGCTTTGCAGTTGTACTTATATTCATTTCAGATTATAGTTCTATGAATTTTTAAGTGATGGATACAAAAAATATTTCCATTCAACTAAAATGACTGTTATGAACAATATTGGAAAAATCTGATTGAATCTATTTCCATTTATCTTTATAGTATTTTAAATTTACACTCTGTAATAAAATATATTTCATACTTTTATAAGCTTTTTAAAATAAAAGTATTTTTTATTTAATTTTTAATAGAGAGTACAGAGCAGGTAGTATTAGCAGGAAGTGGCATCACACCTCAAGTGCAGACTTAAGGAGGACCAACTCTGAGAACTGCTGTGAAAATTTTATGAAGAAAACCAACATATTAAATGAGGTAAAATGGTTCAAAACCCTGGACTTCCTACCTAAAACCAATGGAGATTTTTACTTCTGGTGGAAGAAAGGAACAGTTAGTGAGACAACATCCTCAATCCTGATGATCCTTCCTTCTCATCTGTACTGCTGGGACTGGTATATTCATCTTACGGATTATTAATTTCTCAAATATCTGAAAGTTGACAGCCTCCACACATTTTTAAATTTAAGGTATACTTTGTACTTCAAAAAAAAAAAAAAAGAAAGAAAGAAATCGGTGGGGCCATCTGCAAGTAGAGATGCCCTTCAGTATCGAATCTAATAAGGGGTTAGATGAAAGCTACTGATCATAAAAATTATCCTATAAATACAGTGGAGTGGTAAAACCTAAAATTTGAAATTAATAAAGAGAAAAAAAAGATGTGCTTAGATTAAACAAGATCTTTTTCATTAGCATCACTTCAATTTACTTTCTAAAATAAATACCCAGTGTGAAAAACATGAAAAAGAGAGAAAAAGTATCAACAAATAACACTGAAATGTAGAAAAAGTTGATCTCCCAATTTAAATGAGTTTTAAATGTCTACCATTAGAATTAGTAATAACCATGGTATAAACAGATTTTAGCATTTATTTTATTTAGTTTTTTAAGATTTTATTTATTTGAGAGAGAAAATGCAAGAAAGGGAGGGAAGGGCAGAGGGAGAGAGACAAGCTGATGCTGGCTGAGTAGGGAGCCCCAACTGGGGCTGGATCCCAGACGCCAAGAACATGACCTGAGCTGAAGGAACACTTAAACGACTGAGCCACCCAGGCGCCCCAGATTTTAGTATTGTAAATAATAAAAAATTATATATGTATTTATCTATGAAAATTATTAAAAGGAAACCTGTTTTGGACTGGAGTCCAGAGGCCAGGAGGGGGAGCTCTCACACCCTACCACTTGTAATTGCAGCCCGAAACAAGAAGAGACTAATCTTTCAAGTCCGTGCTACTTTAGATACTACTTCACTACCCCAGGAGGAGGAAAAAAGATTTTCCTCCTCCCCTGGCAATAGCTCAGCCAATGAGAGACTATAATAACTCTCCCAATGAAAAGCCACTATACTTTGAATTCCCAGTTTACTCCAAGGGCCTTTCTATTACCTGCCTCCCAACATCCCCCTTGTCCTCTATAAAAGAGTTGGGTTTTTCCTTTGTTCTTCAGACTTACCTACAGTTTTTCCATAGCTAGCTTGTCCTGGATTATAATTCTCTGTTATTCTTCAATAAAGCCATTTTTTCTTTTTTTGGTGGCAGTTTTATTTTGAAGGCTAACATATCTATTTATATATGTTTTGTGTGAGTGTCAAAATATCAAGGACAAGAAATAAGAATGTGCCATGTTATTTTCTCTTAAAGTGTGTTAACATTTTTGAATGTTATCTGAATATAAAGTAATGTTTACAGTCTGATATAAGAAGTGATTTAAATATTACTCTATGTTAATAAATGATTTAAATTTTCAATTCAACACTACCATGCTTAGAGCCAATAGTCAAGTGAATTACTTTTTGTCAATGGAACTGCAATAAATTTTTATGCATCAGTATCAATGAACCTTGGAGAGCTATAAAACTATCTTTACAATAGTAAGTCTAGCAGGCAAATTTGAGTTTTTATCTCTATAAGAACAGAAAAGAAAACCATGACTAAAAATGACATATGAATTTCACCATATAATATTAAAGAATAAAAGAAAAATGTAAAAACCCGTGATAAAATATACATTTGTAGGAACAAAGAGGATGTAAATCACCTAAGTGGGGCACAGTAAGTCCAACAGAATACAAGAGAATGGAAATAAGGTAGTGAGGTGTCAGTGGACAAATACAAGAATGATGCATGAGTCAGAGAGTTTCAACACCAATCAGGATAAATGGGAGAAACACATGCAACACGCCTAAGTGAAAAAACACTCTTGGGCAGGAGAGACATTTACAATTGGAATTCTAAACTAAAACTCACATTTAGCATTGTACATAGAAATATTTAAAGTTAGGGCACCTGGGTGGCTTAGTCAGTTAAGTGTCAGCCTTCGGCTCAGGTCACAATCTCAAGGTTCTGCAATCAAGCCCTTTCTCTCTGTGCTATCTCTTGCTCTCTCTCTCTCTCTCAAATAAATAAAATCCTTAAAAAAGAAATATTTATAGTCACAAAACTAGAGTTTTTTTAGACATAGACTGTTTTTGTGAACTTGAGAAAAATAGAATCAAGATCTGAGGTCACTTGGCAACATTTGCTGAAGTGAAAATAATTTATTTTCAGATATTTTAAAAATAGGACTCAAATACTATTTTAAATGTAGAGGAGGAAAAATAATTTTTGTCTCTACCCTTCTAAGTTCTTGGGGGAGACACTCCTATAATAAAAGACAAATTAACAAGAGAACAAGACACATAAATTTAATAACACATGTAACTCCTGAATACATGGGAGATAAGCAAGAGAACCGAGTAACTCTGAAATGGCCCAAGCTGTCACTTTAACTACCATCTCTAGCTAAGGGCAAAAGATGTTGAGTTTGGTGGTGCCAGTTATGGAAGATTTTCAGGCAAAGCATAGTCAACAAGTGCATGGTTGTTACACAGATATAAGTCCTTGCTTTCTCCATTAATAAGAGATTCTGGAGATTTAGTTATCCTCTTCCTCGTACACAGAAGAGACCATTACAATTGGAGATTTCCTTTATAAATGTAAATGTTTCTAACAAAAGGGTGACTTCTATTTGGTTTTCAGAGTTTTCTCTATGTCTCCTGTTTCTTAAGAATAATCTGCTCAAGATAATCTTTACACCAAAAAGGCATATTTTGGAGTGGCAAATTCTGCTCTCCTTCATAATAAAATGTTCAATTGTCACACAATCTTATCCTATTTTTTTTTTAAGATTTTTATTTATTTATTTGACAGAGATCACAAGTAGACAGAGAGGTGGGGGTGGGGGGAAGCAGGCTCCCTGCCGAGCAGAGAGCCCGATGCGGGGCTTGATCCCAGGACCCTGGGATCATGACCTGAGCCAAAGGCAGAGGCTCTAACCCACTGATCCACCCAGATGCCCCTCCTATGTCTTAATTAAGACCTTAATTAAAATGAAAAGGGTCATTCACATTCTTCGAAGCTCTTTTACTTTTATTTAGAAAGTTCAAGAATTGTTTTGAAAAACTGAAAGATAAATTCCTGACAGATATCTCTTCTCTTTTCTTTATATAGAGATGATTTATGGTATTGGTGGATCAGTCAGTTAAGTGTCTGTCTTCAGCTCAGGTCATGATCTCAGTTTGGGTCCTGGGATCCAACCCCCTGTAGGGCTCCCTTCTCAGCGGGGAGCCTGCTTCTTCCTCTCCCTCTGTTCCTGCCCCTCCCCCTGCTCCTGGTCCCTCTTGTGCATACACACTCACTCTCTCTCTCAAATAAATAAATAAAATCTTAAAAAAAAAGGAAAGAACGTTTATAAAGTATGCATATGAATTCCACTGGTGATGTCTTTAATAATAATGTAAGCCCTTTGATTATTGTTTAAGAAACATTCAATAGATCATTGTTTCCTTATGGCTTACTTATAAGTCAATCAGCATCCCCAGATTCAAGTCCATAAAGCATACACTCCAAACTCTATATTACTTAATGATCCCCCATAGAGTACACACTCCAGTGTTCTCAGCCCTTTGGTCCCCATTTTCTCTTTTCTTGATATACTTTGGAATCACATAACAAATATCACTTTCTTTCTAAAACTATGCTTGCCACTATTAGGTAGGATTAACCTTCATTCATGTTCCTTCAACCTTCTTTATAAGCCTCTTTTGTGTAAAATACTTCATCTCACTCTCCCATAAGATGGAATTTCCAAAGAGGCAAGTGTTCTTATTCAATGTTATATCCTAAGCACCTATCACAGCATCTGATGTGTATTACCATATTATGACAAATGCAATAACTATAGATGATAACTGCGAGCACAGAGCAGCAACTGTTGGTTAAAGTTATAGGTAATTTGCTATGTGTCCACTGATAGGCTCTTTACATTGGTTGTTCATTTAATTATGCAACAACTCTATGAAGTTGATACATTATTATATCCCCTATGTTGTAGAGGAAATAAAGGAAGATAGAGTAATTTATGTATGGGTGTTTGGTGATTATGGATACAGATCACAAGGTAGCCTTGAATTGTGTAGATTGAATTGTGTTGCCTCTGTGTGCGGTCTTCCAGTTCTATATAACTAAAGACAACAGTATCTACAAGTTTGAGAGGACTCACCACAAATGAGAGTCCTTAAGATGGCTATAGGCCCACTGGGGGAAAATGACATATGGAGAAATAATTATAACCAGCATACTAAAAGCTACCAACTCTAGGATAAAATTTAAACATTGCATCTGAATATAATTTAGGCAGATTTGATCGTGGTATGATAAAACGACAGACTTGTTTTTTTTCCCATCTATACGCCATTTCATCTGCTGACCTAGCTACCCCAATTGCTCTGCTTAGAAAGCAAGGAAGCAAACTAACAACCAACCAACTAAACAAACAAACAAACAAAAAACAAAGGCCCACAGATCCTGCTTTGCTTGGAGCACCTATAGCAGAAGCAAAGGCTCATTCACATCTTCTCACCACAAGCTGGTTCAGAATTTTGCTATTTGGACCCTCAGCCTGTTTGACTCTCTATCTACCAGCTCCAAATCAGATCAATACCTCAAACCTCAAACTACTTTCACATAGTTAGCAAGATTAGTTCCTGGGTTTTTATTACATTGGTACCACAACTGTAAATCTTCAAATGTGATATGATGAATAATTATTTTTAAATGTCTTTGGAGATTAATACCTTATTCCTTTTTTTTTTCTTTTTTGTTTTAGTGTGACAGCAACACTTAAGTAAAGAAGTAAGTGTGGCATTATTCCAATGAACGCTGCTTAACTTTTCTACTGACTCTGAAACTCTGAATCTCCTAATGTTGAGTGGAAAGGAGAGTGGAGATAATACCAGATAAGCTTTCTGGATTCCACTGTGGTTAAAAAGATCACTAACTCAAGATTTTAATGTAAAAGAAAATGCCATGAAGAATTACTAACTTTTAACAATAACAAACATTAAAAGATGTGGAAATGTAGAAAAGCTGGTCTCCTGGGGCTTTGTTGTTTTACCGTTTAAAATGAAGTAATGAGATAATACAACAATTAACAGCCACATACAATAGGAAGCTTATCAAATATGACAGTTTTATGATTGCTAAAATGATATATTTTTTCAGAATTAAGATCTAGTCTAGAAATACATTGTATTCTTACCTAAGTGCCAATCATTCTGAAATATTCCTTCAAAAAAATCTGCAGAATTTTTCACATCATTCCACTTACCCACAAGACGTTCTAAAAATTTACTGAACTCGGTATGAAATTACATTCATTGAAAGCTGTAATGAAAGGTTAGGGTTTGAAAAGAGTGTTTCAAGCCAGCATTATAATTACAAACTAAATCTTTTCCAACAAAAGGAGAAGCATAAATGATGCAGGAGTTAAAAATAAAAAAAATACTTTAAAACAAAGTATGATTCACACAAAAATAAGTTTAAGAGAAAATTAGTACACAGGATGAATGATGAATTAAAGGAAAATTTAATATGATTTACTTTAAAGGCAATTAAAATTCCAGTTTATTAATCTTATTTTACTTTATTTTATAATTTTGATTATCACCACAACTCAGTCACTAGCAGACCATATAATATGATTCGTGTGTCTTAAAGTCAGATCACCTATTTTCTTGATAGAAACTTTCCGCCATTATTTTCCTTGGCTGATTAATCTGTTCTCTGCCAATTGCAAAATGTAGTCTCTGAGAGTCTCATTCAAGATTTTATACCAACTCCTCTAAAAATCAAGTGACTATGTCGTTGATCCTTTGCAAAATGACTATATTCTACTGCATTTTTCTGGGGATGAGACTGAAAGGCACACCATACTACAAGAATCTCAGAGAGGAATGAAAAACAAAGAGCAGGACAGCTGCAAATATCCATGTCCAAGAGACCAGTAGACAACATTAGTGACAAGCTGGAATCAGGAAGCCACAGGAGAAATTTAGGAAATTTAGGCCAGATCAAAGACAAGCAATCACAAGCCAAGTAAGTGTCATGAGCATACTATGAAGGCACACATATGACTTGTGTCTTTTCACAATGTCAGCTTTATTCAATCATAAAGCAAGGTTAAAACAGGTTCAGGAGTCCAAACTCAATGGCATTATACTATGCATTTAACTTGCATTCCTACACGTCACAAAACCAAAGCACAAAACAGACACACCACAAACACAAAATAACAAAGGGTGAAAAGTTAATGAAACAAATGTGAAGTCAGTCCCTCAATGCAGCTGAGATGAGCCCTCAGTCTGGTCCAGGTCATCTCTCAGCCATGCTGCTTATTATGTTCAAGCAGTGGAGGGATCTCTGTTATGTTCCGAGATTAAGGATCAAGCAGGCAGAGCCTTCTGTGGCATTTGCCTTTTTGGAATCATCAGATGTGAAAGGCTCAGTGTTTGGAGAGTCTGACAATTTGCTGCAAATGTCCTCCCTTTATACCCTTTTCAAAGGAGTTTAATCAGTCTTGGACCTTTGCAGGTCTCCTCTGATTCTGCTGGCTATCAGTTCTGGGTATTATCAACCTATGCTGGTTTTGGTGAGATCTGGTCTTAGCTGCAACACCCTTGGATGCTTGCATCACTGCTTGACATGAGTGACTCCATTTTGCTCTCTACAGTAAGCAACAATCAAAGGGGGGATTGAAACAGTAACAAAACCTGTGGCTACAGGTGTTTGCAAGCACCAAGAAGATATTATCACCCTAAAACTTGGCAGAGCCTGCTTAAAGAATATCTACATTTTTTAAGCAGTAAGAAAAGCTGGTTTGGTCTTTCAGTTGGGAGCATTCATTTGGCCATAGTTAGGATGTGTCAGGCAAGTGGATCAGCAACAGCTGGTTACAAGATTCTTAAATGGACACGTATAGGTTGTAACCATTTGCATTTAACAGAGTCACATCATCATCCCAGAGGGAGATATCATGTTAAATCTGCCCTTTGTGACAATGAGTTTTGTTGATTATTAGTGCTAAAAGGGATCATAAAAATTATCTAGTCCAGTGTCCCAGTTGTATTATTGCGAAAAGATAGTCTAAGTCAATTTAAATAGCTATCCAAGGTCTAAAGTTTAGGCAAAAAAAGTAGTCTAAAAACCAATGCTCTTGACTTTTTTTTCATGCCTTCCATCACAAACCTTCTCCCACCACATTGGCAATTTTTTTCTTTAGCCTAAAAAATGAAATTACACTTCACTGCTATAGTGAAAATGGATATAATAAAACTAGCTTTGGTGAAAATTAATATTTTGGCTATTTCTCCAACTATAGAATGTTCCCAATATAATAGATACCTATAAGCAACTCCTTTCTTGGCAACTCAAATAATAACTCTATAAAATATTATGTCTATGCCCTGCTGATATTGTAATAGACTTTTGCTTCAATCTTCTGGTACCATTGTACAGTTTCAAAAGAACACTATCTCCTCTGCTATGCTATGAAATCAAAATAACAATTTTCTTTAGCTCCATTATTTTTCCTATGGAGTTGCAGAAATTTTAAAGCATATTAATGTGTTTCAACTGTTAGTAAATTGCTTTTGCTTCTTTTGGAAGAGAAAGTAATAAATATGGACTGAGGCATTGAGAGGTCCTGGAGTTACAAGCTGAAGAAGATCTTAATTTATGATAGTCAAGCCTGCTATTTTAGGGAATACTAAGCCGTCTGTAGAATCTAAAGTACAACCTGAGGATGTTTTTTCTGATGTATAAATTAGGGGTAGAGTTTGAATTTTATTGCAATAAGTTAATTCAACATCAGGTTAAACCTGAAACTTGCTTAGTTGATTTTGCCTTCTCAACTTTCTTCAAAATATGCCTTGCAAACTGTTAGGAAAAGTCTTTATTGGTACTAGAGGCAATTCTATAATGATTAAAAAAAAAAACAGTGGAATTGTGGCTAAGCCCTGGGAACGGATATCTATCCTATGAATCGTGCCAGGGAGAAATACATATGTGGAAGATTTATAAATAGGGAAAGTAGTAAAGAAGGCTGGTCAGGGGTGCCTGGATGGCTAAGTGGTTTAAGCCTCTGCCTTCAGCTCAGGTCGTGACCTCAGGGTCCTGGGATCGAGCCCCGCATTGGGCTCTCTGCTCAGCAGGGAGACTGCTTCCCGCCCCCTCTCTCTGCCTACTTGTGATCTCTCTCTCTCTGTCAAATAAATAAATAAAATCTTAAAAAAAAAAAAGCCTCGCCATACTACAGTTGATTTATAGAATTGATATCATTACAGGAAAGACTGATGTGCTTACACAAGTTTGGAAATTAGGAAGATAATACTATATATAAACGTCTGGTGATAGTGTAAGGGAGGCAAATGTCCCTAGGTAACTTTGGAGTATAACAATAAATGTGGAAAACCTATATGCTATAGTTGTGACACTTTCTACCATTTGTGTTCACTTCTTTCCTTTTCTTTTCTTTTTTTTTTTTTTTCTTTTAACTTGGTATGTTAAAAAATGTGAACTCTGTCCTGGAATTTCAAATAACAGCAAATATTTTTTTTTTCTCTCCTTTCACTGGATTGTAAATATCTGTAGCCTGCCTGCCTTCCTTCTTTCCTTCTTTCTTTTTCTTCCTTCCTTCCTTTCTCTCTCTCTCTTTCTTTCCTTTTTTAACTAATGTACTATAAATCACCAAGATATTGAATAGATAACTCACTGAGTGGGAGACATATTTAAATTGTACATATTTAAATCATGCAAATTGATGTGATGAGCTTGACATGCAAATACAGTGGTGAAATTATTATAATCAAGAGTGTGGTCATTTCTATAATTCTCGAAAGGTCCTTTGTGCCTTTTGCAATCTATTCCTCTCTACATTCTTTCCACAGGCATGTTGATCTGTTCTATTGCTATAAATAGGTTTTGATCTGTTCTATTGCTATAAATAGGTTTTTACCTTTTAGACTTTTATCCAGATGCAGTCATACAGTCTGCATTTTTTTTATGTGGCTGTTTTATTTTAGTAAGATACTGCTTCAGACATTCGTCCATGTTGTTTTACACATCAGTTGCTCTTTTTTGCTGCTAAAAAAATATCCCATTAAATGTGTGTCCAAAAATTTGTCTCTATCAGTTTTGGTGTCTGGGTAATACTGTCCTCATCAAATAAGTAGGTACATAATCTCCTTTTATTTTTTTGGAACAGTTTATTAAGAATTGGTATTAGCTCTTTAAATGTTTGAGTGCCTGGGTGGCTCAGTAGGTTAAAGCCTCTGCCTTCGGCTCAGGTCATGATCTCAGGGTCCTGGGACTGAGCCCCGCATCAGGCTCTCTGCTCAGCGGGGAGCCTGATTCCCCCTCTCTCTCTGCCTGCCTCTCTGCCTACTTGTGATCTCTGCCTGTCCAATAAGCAAATAAAAATCTTTAAAAAAAAATAAATGTTTGGTAGAATCCAATTGTGAAGCCATCTGAGTCTGGTAGTTTCTGTTTGTTTATTTCCAGTGTAGTAAACATACAGTGTTCTATTCATTTTAATTGTACAATATAGTGATTCAACAATTCCATATATTACGCAGTGCTTATCATAATAACTGCACTCCTTAATTCCCTTCACCTATTCATACCTCCCACGCCCTTCCCTCTGGTAACCACCTATTTGTTCTCTATAGTTTAGAGTCTGTTTTTTGGCTTCTCACTCCTTCTTATTTCTTGTATGGGTAGCTTTTGATTACTAATTCATTCACTTCACTTCTTATAGGCCCATTAAGATTGTCAACTTTTTCATACATCATCTATCATAGTTTGTGTGTTCTTAGGAATTTGTCATTTTCATCTAAGTGATCTAATTTCATGGAGTCCATAGGATTCCATATATAATCCTTTGTGTATCTGTAGAATCAAGGGCAATGTCTTCTATTTCATTTCAGATTCTAGAAATTTGAGTCTTCTCTCTTTTCCTTAGTCAATCTAGCTAAATGTTTGTCAGTTTTGTTTTTTTTTTAATAGAAGCAGCTTTGGGTTCCATTAATTTTCTCTATTGATATTTTTCTATTGTAATTTAATTAACTTCCATTACAAACTTTATTCTTTCTTTCCTTTTGCTTGCTTTAGTTTTGGTTTGCTCTTTTTTCCTCCAACATCTTAAAAAGGAAGATTATCTTCTTGTATTTCCAGTAAGCCTACGTTGATGCACTTAATGGTGTCCCACATTTTTTTCCTTTTTTTTTTTTTAAGATTTTATTTATTTATTAAAGAGAGAGAGAGAACGAGCAGAGGGAAGAGGCAGAGGAAGAAAGAGAAGCAGGGTCCCTGAGGAGGGCTGGATCCCAGGATCCTAGGATCATGACCTGAGCCAAAGGTAGATGTTTAACTGACTGAGCCACCCAGGCACCCAGTGTCCCACATTCTGATGCTCATTTCACTTTTTCTTCATTCTTTCTTCTCTTTGTTCTTCAACATTCATAATCTCTATTCATCTATCTTTGATTTTGCATGTTCTTTCTTCTGCCAGTTCAAATGTCTGTTAAGCCCCTGTCATGAGTCTCTTCAGCTGTACTTTTCAGCTCCAGAATTTTCAGTTGATTCTTATTCATAATTACTATTTGTTGGTATTTTTTACTTGATGTGACATTAGTTTTATACCTTCCTTTTTTCTTAAGTCATGCTTTCTTTTAGGTCTGTGAACATGTCTATTATGGCTACTTTAAAGTGTTTATTTTTCAGATAACGCTGACATCTGGTTCCTCTCGCAGGTAATTTATGTTGGCTGCTTTTTTCTCCCCAAGTATATGGGTCATATTTTGCTATTTCTTTGCATGTATCATTTTTTAATTGGATATTTTATATATTACAGCAACTTGGGACTGCCCTGCCCCCCTGGAGCATGTCATTGATTATTTAGTCACTGACTGAATTATTTTAGCAAAATCTATTTCCCTCTCACAATCTTCAGACTCTGATACTCCATTGGGAGGTGCAGCTTTGGGCATTCCAGAGAGTCACCATGGGATGGCAGTGGTTTTGGTAGGGCTGTCTTCTCTTTTCCATGCCATACCTCAAACCCGACTAATTGCAACTGATTGCTCTATTATTTTCAACAAAGTCCTGAGTGGTCTTGGTTCAAATACCACAGACTCTTGTCACTCCTACTGAATTTTCGTAAATGCTTTCTGAAAATATTTTTTTTTTTCCATTTGCTGATCACCCTAAGGCCATTTCCAGAGGCCATTTTTTAGTTGATCTTTTTAAATAGTTCTTACTGGTTTTACTGGGAAGTGGCTCAGTGCATCCCCTCATGGTGTCATGATTAATGTTGATTCCCTGGTGTGGGTGTTTTTACTTTTGAGATATTTGGATATTTCCCAAGTATCTCGCTATCTTTTATCTAAGATGTAATTACTTTATCCTCAGAACACATTCAATTTTAAAAATATATTAATATTTGTTTCATGTTATATGTTAACCAACTGTATTAAAATAATAACTTTTTAAAAAGATAGTTATTTATTTAGAAAGCATGAGCCTGATGCATGGCTTGATCCCAGGACCCTGAGATCCCAGGACCATGACCTCAGGTCATGACCTGAGCTGAAGGTAGATGCTTTATTGACTGCGCCACTCAGGGGCCCCTAACATAATAAGTTAAAAATTTTAAAAAATATTTGTTTTGTGATCCAGAATACAGTCTTACTATATTTTTCATGTAAACTTGAAAAGAAGTGTCTATTGGTGAAATGTTCTATAAATGTCAATTCAGTCAAGTTGGTTATTAGTGTTGTTCAAGTGTTCTATACTTTTTCTGATTTTTACTTGTCTCACTTATTGAGTGAGGAGTGTTGAAATCTCCTACTAGAATTGTGGATTTGTCTATTTCTCCTTTCAGTTTTAATTTCAAGTATTTTTAAGCTTTACTATTACATACATAAACATGTAGTATTGCTATGTCATCTGGATGAATTGACCTATTAATCATCATGAAATGAACGTCTTTATTCCTGGTAATATCATTTTCTTATCTATTTTTTTCTGAAATTAATGTAGCCACTTAATCTTTCTTTTGACTGGTGCTAAAACGGTACGTCTTTTTCATTTCTTGTACATTTAAGCTATCTATATCCTTATATGAAAAGTGGGTTTCTTGTAGACAGCATATAGTTGTGTCTTGTTTCTTTTTTTTTTTTAATCAAGCCTGACAATCTCTACTTTTAACCATTTACATGTAATGTCATTATCATTACAGCTGTATTTAAATCTACCATGTTGCTATTATTTTTCTGGGTTTTCTTTTTTTCCTATCTGTTCCAGCATCCTATGTGAGAAATCTTACCATATCCTAGAGCCACAGGGTGTTAGATAACAGATTTCTTTTTATTATGTTCAGTTAACTAACACATAGTATGTCATTAGTTTTTGATGTAGTGTTCAATGATTCATTAGTTGTGTGTAACACCCAGTGCTCATCACTACACGTGCCCTCGTTAATACCCATGACCTGGCTACCTTATCCCCCAAAACCCCCTCCCTTCTGTAACCCTCTGTTTTCCCGAGTCCAGAGTCTCTCATAGTTTGTCTCCCTCTCTGACTTCTTCCCATTCAGTTTTCCCTCCCTTCCCCTACGGTCCTCTATGCTATTCCTTATATCCCATGTATGAGTGAAACCATATAATAACTGTCTTACTCTGAGGTAACATATTTTTATCTCACATAAATACAAAAAGAAGCAATAATATGCAAATTATGTTTATATGTAAAAACTGAACATATCAGGGGCACCTGGGTGTCTGTTGGATAATCTTCTGCCTTTGGCTCAGATCATGATCCATGGGTCCTGGGATCAAGCCTTGAATTGGGCTCCTTGCTCAGAGGGGAGCATGCTTCTCCCTCTCCCTCTGCCTGCCACTCCCACTGGTTGTGCTCTATCTCTCTGTCTTTCTCTCTGTGTGTCAAATAAATAGATAAAATATTTTAAAAAATAAACTTATTAGATGGTTAAATATATATGGGTGGGAAATAAACTTTATTAATATAACATCAAAAGTAAAACCTATGAAGAAAAAATAGTGTCTTGAAGTAAAAAAACAAAACCAAAACATAATAAATCATAAAATAATAGCTAGAATGAAAATTAAATTAAATGGTAAAAGTCTTTAATTGCATTTTCTGAAATTATTATAAACCAAAACAGTAACCTAAGGAAAACAGACATAAAATACATCATTAGGTTAGCCATTGTGGTAAGCAGAATTCAAGATGACTCTAAATGAGTCATACTCTTATGTGATCCATAATGGCTCCTTGGATGGTGGCTAAACTTGTGACTGCTTCCAGGTTATAAAGCAAAGGTGATGAAATAATCATACCTGTGATTTTATCTTAGCCAACTGGAGATAGACTGCCTTGCTGACTTTGAAGAAGGAAACCCCATATTGTGACAAGGCCCATGAAAGAACTTCATGGCAAGGACTGGGAGCAGCCTTTGGGGTTAAGAGTAGGCTTTGCTATTAGCTTGAAAAACACTAGGTTTCTTCACTGAACTGAACTATGTATGACACAACTTCTGACAACAACTATGTGAGCTTGAAAGAGGACCCCAAGTTTTAGAAAGGTATACAGACCTGATAAAACCTTTATTTCAGGACACCTGGGTGGCTCAGTTGGTTGGGCAACTGCCTTCGGCTCAGGCCATGATCCTGGAGTCCCAGGTTCAAGTCCCTCATCAGGCTTCCTGCTTGGCGGGGAGTCTGCTTCTCCCTCTAACCTTCTCCCCCCTCTCATGCTCTCTCTCTCTCTCTCAAATAAATAAAATAAATCTAAAAAAAAAAATACCTTTATTTCAGCCTGGTAAGAAGAGGACTCAACTAAGCCATGCCTAGATGTTAGATTCACAAAAACTGTGATATAACAAGTGTATGTTGTTTTAAGATGCTAATTTTGTGTTTATGCAGCAGAAGACTGATCCATCCATAGCAGGATAACATCACCAAAATGTTCAAAAACATAAAAAATACAACTAACAATGAACAGATGTCATTGTTCATTTACAGCATAAAATCATAGCATGTATAAAGCATTAATACATGCATTTATATACTTTATTTATGTTTCTATTATTTTGTTATTTATAAAGCTTATTTTGATATATTTACATTTAATTTCTTTCTCCATGTATACCTACTATAATTTTTACAAAAGTTGGTAATCTCTACGTCTATATGCATAATACCACCCCTCTTGACATGAATGCAGAGGATCAAATATTTTCATGTTACTGATGAAATCTATATTGGATACACATTTATACAATTCCTGACAAGGTTGAAAACTCAGCAAATATTTGGTACTTATGACAAGTTGGCTAGCAAATACAGAAAACATAAGGGAAGTGAATTACTATTCTAAAAGGTTTTATTTATTTATCTGACAGACAGAGATCACAAGTAGGCAGAGAGGCAAGCAGAGAGAGAGGAGGAAGCCAACTCCCCACTGAGCAGAGAGCCCAATGTGGGGCTCAATCGGAGGACCCTGGGATTATGACCTGAGCCGAAGGCAGAGGCTTTAACCCACTGAGCCACCCAGGCACCCATGAATTACTATTCAAAATAACACATGACAAAATCCCAGTTTTCTATTTATATAAAATATGTATTTTTATATATATAACCCACTTATATAGTATAAACATGTATTTGTTATTGTTTTTTCTAAAATACATACAAAAACATAGAAAAATATATGTGAATTTGTGAATTTATTTGGCATTTCATTGATAGAGGTTATTCCTGGATAATGGGTATATGCATGATTCTGTGAATATCAATTTTTTCTTTTCTTTTTTTTTTTAAAAGATTTTATTTATTTATTTGACAGAGAGAGAGAGAGAGAGAGATCACAAGTAGGGAGAGAGGCAGGTAGAGAGAGTGGGGGAAGCAGCCTCCCCACTGACCAGAGAGCCAGACGTGGGGCTCGATCCCAGGACCCTGAAACCACGACCTGAGCCAAAGGCAGAGGCTTAACCCACTGAGCCACACATGTGCCTCCATTATTTTTTTCTTATGAATTCTTTTTATTTTATATTATTCTTCAAAGTACACTTTGGTTTTTTAATATGAAAATTAGAGCTTTAATATTTCTTATTTATAATAATGTGATATTTTATTATCTTATCTTGGTTTTACAATTGTTATTTTAGTACCACAAAAGTGTTTTATTTTATGGTCATTAATGTACAAATTTTATCTCTTCTCCTTGTTTTTAATCTCCCTGAGGTGATGAAAGGTACACCCTTTTTCTCAGGTGCTTGATCAGTATGTGTAGAAAAATAAGTAAGTCTCATGATGAGCCATGTGGCAGCCCTTTACATTCGAGAATAATTTATCTTTCAAGTAACAATCCTTTTGGAAAAAATTCAGTACTTTGAATAGCTACAGTAGTGCCCCTTTTCCATGGTTTCACTTTCCAGTTCCAGTTACCTGGGGTCAACAGTGGTCTGGAAGTAGATGATTCTCCAGATGTATCATCACAAGATGGGTCCCATCATCAGAAGGTACATCATTCACCCCACTTCATCCGATCAGTTAGGCCTTTTAGCACCTCATATCATCACAATAAGAAGGGTGAGTAGAGTATAAGATATTTTATGAGAGACCATATTCATGTAACTTTCATTATAGTTAAAATTGTTCTATTTTACTATGGGTTATTGTTAATATTTTACTTTGCCTAATTTATTAATTAAGCTTATCATAGGTATGTATGTATAGGGGAAATTATAATGTACAGAGTTTTAAGTACCATCTGTGGTTTTAGGCATCCACTGGAGGTCTTGGAATGACCCCCATACATAAGGGGAACTACTTTAATTAGATTTCCTTTCTATAGTTTGATAATATAGTTACTTTTCAAAACACCAGGGATTGATTTAGCAACTTTTTTTTTTTTCTACCTTGCAAAGTACCATTACCACTCAAAGGTACTAATTAAACTCAACTGAACACACAGGAGGCATTAGGCAGACAGAGTTGCAGCCTGCTGTGAGCCTAATAATCTTGGTATAAGAAATGTTTAAAAACAAAATTCAACTGAATAAATTGTAAAGATCTTATTGGCTTTATTCAACAATTCATGAATTGGACAGCATCCCATCTAGCTGTTAGAAAGGAACTCTGAGGAGCTATACAGAATGAAAGGCTTTTATAGGCAAAAGGGCAAGGGAGTTATACTAGCAAAAACAAATTAGTTTTGACAAGGTCACCTTCCTTGGGGGGCAGTAAAGTTCTCTATCAGGCAGATTACCTCACTAGTGCTGACCAGGTAACTCCTGATTGACTGGTTTAAGATTCCTTCCTGGGATAGGCCAAAACATTCAATGAAGTATTAAGTCTCAGTTTAGTGACATGAAGCTTAGCATAAGTAACTCCATTTTGGGCCCATTATCTTGTTTTTAACAGGAGTATTATTAAGAAGAAAGAGGGAAGGTCATAGATCTGAAGAAGGAATCAGTTGAAGTCACTTTTCATAATGTTCATCCATTCACAAGTAAATTTTTTATATTTTTGCATAGTTTCCTCTAACTTTCAAAATTCCTTATAGCATACTATCAATTCTAACCACAGAAATTTGAATGATCTCCAAGAATGCTAAGACTGTCATCCTAGCTTCTAAAATAGTCAATCTTGGGGCAGCTGGGTGGCTCAGATGGTTAAGCGTCTACCGTTGGCTCAGGTCATGATCCCCTGCATTGGGCTCCTTGCTCAGTGGGTAGTCTGCTGCTCCCTTTCCCTCTGCTTCTCCCCCTGCTTGTGTTCCCCCTGTCTCTCTCTCTCAAATAAATAAATAAAATGTTTAAAAAATAAAATAAAATAGCCACTCTTTCTCTGTATGTTGTCAATAGGATAAAGGAATGCTTCTTGGTTGTTGTTATTGACAAAAATTTTAAGAGAAATCCAGTAATAGAGTACTAAGAAGAACAGAAAGAGAATATCTAGAATAATACTTCTGAAGTAGTTAACAATGAGTAAGTGCTTATTAGGGTGCTCAAATTCTTTACATGTATTAGGTCATTTAAAATTGTGGGAGGTAGAAAACATCTTTGTTACAATTGTGGATGCTATAATGACTCTAAATTACCTTTGTTGTCCTTTTATATGACCCTTATTTAACTTTCAATAAGCCTGAGAAAAGAATGAGATTTATTTCCCTTGCAAGAATATTAATTTTAGGACCTACATATAACATAATATCATTTAAAATGGGTTTTTTCACTTGTTTAGTGCTATTCTGCTTAACATCCATGTGAAAAGAAATTTACGATTTATTTATGTAAATTTTTAAATTGATTTTGATATTGTCCTGGTAACTTGTTGTGACCCAGAACCTATTTCTCTTATAATAAAAGTGGTTTTAAAGGCAGACCATTTCACTGAAAATGTGCAATTATTAAAACAAAAAAATGTTATTCTCAAAATCATGCATATTTGACCAATATGTACAGGTAGAAATTTGCACATTTGAAAAGCCCTTACAGTCTTAAAGCAACAGTGTTTCAGGCATATATATATAGTATACACACACACACACACACACACACACACACACACACGTATCTCCTATTGCTCACATCTGGGTAGAAACTAAATTGAAAGAATATTTATTAATTGGATCATTCGTAATTAGATTTTCTCCCCAAGGATGATGAAATGAACTTTTGGATATATAAGGTTGATAGTTTTCATTACATTTATTTTTGAGAAATAATAAAAATTTAAATGTCACAGTATCTCTTTCACATAGTGTTTAAATTACTTTTATGGATTATTTTAACCTCTTTAAATTAGAAAAACTTAGTTTTGCACTTCCTGTAGGGGAAAGTTTTCCCTACTTTGTGTTTCTTTCCTGCGTGTCTCCTCTACTGCTCAAAATATAAGACGACTCACAAAGAGCACTTTACTTCTGATACTTCTAGTTACCAAATGCGTGGTTCCCCCACACCAAGCAATCTTTATGATTCCATCCGAGTGTCTTAAAATCCAGTTCAGTTCTGACACTATCTACCTGGATATAATGTTAGATTCCACAGGTTAAGGGCTCAGTCACTCAAGACTGCTCCCAATCTCGAATTAGGTCTCCAGCTTACCCACAACTTCTGTCCAGTTTGGCTATAAATATAATCTCCAGTTGGAGGTAATCATGGAGGTTCCCCTATTCAGCCTCAATTAACTTGTTAGAGTTGGTTCACAGCACTCAAGGAAACATTTACTTATGTTTATCAATTTATTAAAGGACATAATAAAGGATACAGATCTACAGCCAGGGTGAAGTCTGGGAGGGTCCAGAGCACAGAACATTCTGTCCTTGTGATGTCAGGGTATTTCATCCTCCTGATATGGATGTGTTTATCAAAGTGGAAGCTCTCTGAACCTTGTACTTTCTGGATTTAATAGACACTTCCTCATGTAGTCATGATCAATCATTAACTTTATTTTCAGTCTTTCTCCCTTCTCAAGAGATTGGGTTGTGGGGCTAAAAATTCCCACTTATGGCTTGTTCTTTTCTGTGACCAGCCTCATCCAGGAGCCATTAGGATCCCAGCAAGAGTCACCTCGTTAGAATAAAAGACACTCCTATCATCCAGGAAATTATAATGGTTTCAGGAGGCTAGTGTCAGCAATGAGTCAAAGACCAAATTTTAGAACAAGAGATGTTCCTTATGTTATTATCACTTAAGAAAATAGAGGGGTTTTAGGAGCCCTGTGTCAGCAGCCATAGGCAGAGACCGACACATAATTCTTATGATAAATCACATCGCAGTCTTGATCTGAAAATAACATACAGAGCATTTAAGATTAAATTAATGTCATTTGTAAATGTCTCCAGCTCCCAATACACACTAATTATATAGATCTTGTTAGTCTAGTTTTCCATATAATAAAATAGAAATAGGGTACCTGATCTCGTTGAGCTTATTCTCCAGTATTGGGGGGGAAGTAGGTTTTAATTTTTTTAGAGTGTAAAGAAATAAAAAACAAAAGCATCATAATAAAGTGCTAAAATATTCAAGGTACTTTGAGAGAGTATTATAAGGGGACATAATTTAGAAGAGGGATTCATAAAAAACTCTTCTGATGAAATGGCATTTAAGCTGAGTCTGGAAGGATGGGTATGAATTGGGCAGAAAATGTGTGCTTGAGTTGAGAAGCATTCTAGAGCAGAAGCACAATTTGAAAAAGCTCTGAAGCAAAAAGAATTTGATGGATATGGAAGCATATAAGTCTGGTGTGACTGAATTGTTATAAGGGCAAAAGTGGCTTCAGCTCAAACTGGAGTATTTATAGGTCAGAATATGCCTGGTTTCATTGGTCATATTAAGGATGTGGGATTTTGTTATATGTCCGGTTGAGGACCACTAGGTTTTAAGGAGGAGACTCAGATGTTTGCATCTGCACTTTAAACAAAAACAACCCACTTTTTTTCTGTTGTAAATAACTATTTAAAGAAAAACAAACAAACAAAAAAAGAGATGGGAATGCCCAAACCAGTGGAAGAACAGTAGCATAGATGATAGCATTGGGAATGGGAAGACCTCAGCAAAGTTGATATACATTGGAGGACAACCTGAAAAGGACTGGTGACTAGTTAGATGCAGTGAATGAGTGAGAGGAAGTGTATCAAAAAAAAAAAAAAAAAAAAAAAAAAAAGACTCTATGTTTGTTTGTATCAGCAACTTAAAAGTGATTTTTAAAATTTTTATTTTTATCTGTTGGTTATCTGATCCATGTCACTGTCAAGAAAATTCAACATTCAGTTAGATCAAAATTTATGTGGTTCATATTCCTCCAGAATTGGTTCCCTTTGCCATGGTACAAAATCTAGTATAGTATATCTTACTAGGATTAATTAGCAATGATATAGATATGACTACTGAAAATAGTTAATAATGAATGTGTTTCTTCAGTCATCTAACTGCTTAGACTTAGACTCATTGCTTAAAAGACCCTGAGGCTCAAGATGGGACAAAGCTAGACAGAAGACTATTGGGGAGAAAAATAACAAAAGGACAGGCTTCCAGATTTACCAGGCTTTTCAAAGTCTTTAACTTTTCAAAAAACAAAGCCCAGTTTATAGAAATTCACATGGTATTTAGTAACTTTGAAAAGTGCTATGGGCAGAAAAAGAACTTAGCTGATTATTCTATGTGGAACTTGGAGAGCTGTAGGAAATAACTCCTAGAGAATTACAAATATATATTTGAGAT
The DNA here is from genome assembly GCF_010015895.1 of Lontra canadensis. Classification (NCBI taxonomy): domain Eukaryota; kingdom Metazoa; phylum Chordata; class Mammalia; order Carnivora; family Mustelidae; genus Lontra; species Lontra canadensis. Next base: position 17,186,767 of record NW_022631027.1, read on the forward strand.
ATAATTTATATAATTGAGTGGCTTTGTAAGCATATTCAATTCTTTGGATACCATCTTAGGAATAATAAGAATTAAGTGGAGACCATTAGGTAAATCTGTTAAGCCATTATGCAAGAAATATGTGTATTTAAAAATACTATGTCTGCAGAGTATTGAATAGATTGTAGATATTTAAAAAGTACTATAAAACATGTGAAGAGATATAACAAGAAAAAAAATCAACTAAAAGAAAGCCAATATAGCTATATTAATATCAGACAAAATAGATTTCAATGAAAATACCATAACTAGAGATAAAGAGGCCACTGTACAATAAGACTTAGTTCATCAAGATATAATAATTTAAAAACTGTATGCCTAGGGGAGCCTGGGTGGCTCATTCAGTTAAGCGTCTGTCTTCTGCTCAGGTCATGACCCCAGAGTCCTGTGTAGGGCTCTCTGTTCAGCAGGGAACCTGCTTCTCCCTGTCCCTCTGTCACTCCTCCTGTCATGCTCACTCACTCTCTCTCTCTCTCTCTCTCTCAAATAAATAATAAATCTTTTAAAAAAATACTATAGGATTGAAGTTTTAAAAAGATTATGGTAACCCAAGTAAACAAGGTGGATCCTTTATGTAAGGCAGTATCTATGAGATTTAAGATTCAGATAACTTCGAGATATTTAAGAGATATCTTTAATAGCAGTCATAGTTTCACATTTGACAGGATAATTAAATAAAAACAATGAATAATGAACATTAACCACTGTTTCCTGTGATTCACTGTGTAAGTGTTTTACTTTTAAATTTTGAACATCACTTTAATGCTTTATATAGACATCTAATTCATAATATGTAGCTTAGTAAACTAAAATTTTTAAAAGAAAATGAATAGTTTGCTTAAGTTCAGAAAGCTCAAAATGACAAATCTCTGTCTTGTGCCTTTTGATTTGATTTTAGAGGGTAACTATGGGATAGAACAAGAAAAATGAATCAAGGGTAAAATCTGGGTTTTCTAATTAGAAAACTGTTTGGATGTAATATCAAAAAAATTGGATATCTAAAACTGAACAATTTAGAATCAGAACCTGAGCCCAAAAAACCCCATGATCATATATTCTATGAGGTTCTATGTGGAATAACTTGTAAGACTCTGTAAAGAGTCATCTAAAACTGACAAGTTTCATTCTCTCAAAATGTCTGAATTACTTTTTACTTCCTTCAGAGTTTCGGTAGAAAGTTTTAGGTATTGCTTTATTTTTTAACTGAGTAAGTTCCAAGTTTTGATATGTAAAATCTCATAGATCTATTCTTTTAGCAATTGGTCAGTATTTTCCCAAGGCCTAGATAATACATCTTTTAGGCATGTATGTCTATAGGTTCTGTTGTAACGATTGGAATCTACTCTTGACTGACTACTCCAAGGTAGTTATAGACAATATGTAAATGAATGATCACAGCTATGTTTCAATAAAACTTTATTTATTTATAAATACAGGTGGCCAATTAATAGGGTCATAGTTTGTTGATCCTGGATGATACATATTGAGTATAAATATATAAGATGCTCAATCTAAAGAAGATAATGTTATAATGTGAAAATAGTTTCATTTAAAATCAATAAAATAAGCTATGTTCTTAAAAATAACAAATGTGGCAATCTTATTTAGACTAAACATTGTCCAATCAAGAGTATTTTTTATTAAGAAGAATCAAAGAAAATATTGTTAATAGAACCCACCCCAACTTGCAGATAATGCAAAAAAGAATACAACCAGTACTTCTACTCTCATACTGGGCATTGTTGAATTTTCTATTTAAGCATTCTCTAAAATATCTACTTAATTATCTAGGGAAATTAAATTTTGTTTCACTTTAACTGAATACCCTCATTCTGTGAGTTTGCCTCGTTACTTGTACATTGGGTGCTGCAGAAATACAAATAATTTTTGCCAGGTACAAAAACAATTTTGTAGAATACTGTCATCTTTGCTGGCAGCACATTAACCCGATCCGTCTCCAACTTGAAATGTGTTTCCTGATGAAATCTATAACTTCATCTAATACCCTCTTCACCTGTTTACAATCTTACATGTTCTCTCATCAATGAGGCGATAAACGTGTTCATTTTACGTTTGTTTAAAGTGTCATTTTTAGAATCTTTAGCATTTAAAAATTATACTTTGATAGTATTTCACATTTAAGGCTTTATATTTTTGAGTAAAATTCATGTAATATTTTGATTCTTGCAAAACCTCTAACCAGTGGTTTATTTTTTTTCAAAGATTTTATGTATTTATTTGCGAGAGAGAGCGAGCATGCACAAGCAGCAGGGAGGGGCAGGGGGGAAGCAGACTCCCTGTTCAGGAGGGATCCCAACAACATGGGGCTAGATCCCAGGACTCTTGATCCCAGGACCCCGGGATCATGACATGAGCTAAGGGAAGGCACTTAACCAACCAAACCACCCAGGAGCCCCAGTGATTCTTAATCTTCCTTTATCAGAAACCCTTCAGTCAATGGACGGTGAATAAGAAATTTCTTTCTAGAACATATAGAACATATATTTAATTATAATTACGTGTAATGGTCATTCATATCCTACTCCCTGAATCTCATTTAAAATTCTTGAATTTATTCAAGAATAATATTGATTAATAATATTGATTAATAATATTGATTAAGCTGTGCTTAATTAAGCACAGCTTAATCAATATAGATAGATGTGGGGCTTGTTTAATTTCCTAAAGTGTATCCTTTTAGCTTTTTTTTTTTTTTAAATAAACTCAGTATTCAAAGCACCTTTGGCTACAAATACACCTCCCATATCCATCACCTTTATGTGTTCTCTACTCATCTCTGACAAAATTCATATTCTGTTTAATTTACTCATGTAAGAGAGAAATAAATGCCACAGTGTTTGTGATTTAACACTAAGCAAAGGCTGATATCAAAGTTTTAAAAAATTATGGAATTTTAGGCATTCATTAGCCAAATATAAATGAGGACAGATACATTTCATACATATGTAATTCTTTGGTCTATCCATCCAATAGGACTTGAGCCGATCAATGGAAAGTAGCATCTGCATGCTGACTTCAGAGATTTATCATGAGATCGACCGGGGTCTTTCCAGGTTTGTACATCATTGTAAAACTATTATGCAATATTAACTCTTGAGATTCTCCTATCTTCTTTAGGAGTACATATGCATGCCAGAATGTTAAGTTCTCTGATTGATTTTATACACATCCATTTTAAATTCACTTGGTACTTATATTTTGCTTTTTAATCTCTAAGTTAATCCTTTTGTTTCCATTTCAGATTTGTCTGACTCATCTGTCCAATTAAATGCTACATTACATTGCATGTTGGAATTATTTTTATTCTCTTCTTTGTTACCTTGTAGAAACTATGACTGTTTAATGTACACATAGAAATATTAATGAAATAAAAGATTGATGATAATAATTTTAGAAGATTTGTAGCTATGGTGAGAGAGGAAATGGTATTGTAGTAGAAAGATGTGGTTTTCTTTCACTCAAAATACTTTCTCCAAAATGCGATTTTTTTTTTTAATTCAAAGTGCAACTTTCTCTAAAATAGATTTGTTTGAGAATTTCAATTGTGGGACAGATATGTTTCCAAATGTTTACTTGCTTTCTTGGGAATATATCATAAATTCTCATATATCAGAAAAATCAATGAATCTTACACGCTTTCCTCTTATCTGAATTTCTCAGTATTGTATCAGCAGATGGCACTCTCTGAATAACCCATTTAAATTAATTTCTTTGGTACTTACGCTATTTTTAAACTATTTTAAGTGTACTCATGGGGAACAGAATGGTTTTGTTAAGAAGCATAAGGAACACTCATTCTACATTTAATGCATAATGTAATTATTTAGTCGGCACACCCAGACTGACAATAAGCTTCTCTACTTTAACTTCATACCAGAAATTGAATGTTTCCCTTTTATTAATGGCCAGGTCATGAAATTTTGCTTTTGTATCAACAGGGGGGTTTCATGTTTCATTTATTTCTAAGGATGAAATTGCGTTATGTCTTGGGTAGCTATAACAAAATACCACAGACTAGATAGCTTATAAACTACACAGTTTTTTTCTCACAATTCTAGAGGCGAATTTCATTTCACTTTCATTTTTTAATAGACTGAACCTACAGTTAGCACCACCAAAGATTAAAGTAGTCCTGTAAATTAGAATTCGGGAGTAGATTTCACTTTCCTGAACTCATTTACTAAAATCAACACCAATTATATGGACGGAGAAGCAGTTTCTTCCTTGATTGCCAGTAAAGGGGATTGTTCAGGAGGTGCTAGGTGGCTCAGTGGGTTAAAAATCTAGAAGATTTTTACAGGATCTCACAAATCTAGAAGATCAGGGTGCTAGCATTGCTGGGCAAGGGCCCCCTTCCAGGTCAAAGACTTCTCTGTCTTCACACAGTGGAAATGGCAAGCTAGCTCTCTGGAGCCTTTTTGTGAGGGCACTGATGCCATTCATGAGGGCTCCACCATCATGACCTAATCATTTCCAAAAGTCCAACCTCCGAATACTGTCACCTTTGGCATTAGGTTTTCAACATAGAAATTGGGGGGCTGGGACCAGGCACAGTCATTCAGAACATAACAACTTAGGTGAGGTTCTATTTTGTTTCTCTAAGTCCTTTTGAGGCAAATCTGCAATTATAAGAACTGAACCTTCTTCACTCTCTTCTGCCATACATCACTACAGCATTGCATGCTTTAATCCTTTATTTTTCCTTCTGATATTGCAAGGGATAGCTAGAAAGAAGCTGTAGGTAGTGTCTGCCTGAAGAGCTTTCAGGGTCTTCTTCCATGACCTCATAATCTCTATTCACACATTAGTGTGTAAATAGGATACACCTGTAAGGATTTTACCACCTGCCTGAATTTTCTCTTTAAATCTTGTCTCTGGTCTCCATCATATGCAAGTGATTCCTTAAATAATCCCTTCAACTCCTGAACATTTCCCTTTTTTTTTTTTTAAGATTTTATTTATTTGACAGAGAGAGATCACAAGTAGGCAGAGCAGCAGGCAGAGAGAGAGAGAGAGAGAGAGGGAAGCAGGCTTCCCACTGAGCAGAGAGCCTGATGCGGGAAGGCTCGATCCCAAGACTCTGAGATCATAACCTGAGCCAAAGGCAGAGGCTTAAACCACTGAGCCACCCAGGCACCCCCTAAACAATTCCCTTTACTGCCAATCAAGGAAGAAACTGCTTCTCCATCCATATAATTGGTGTTGATTTTAGTAAATGAGTTCAGGAAAGTGAAATCTACTCCTGAATTCTAACTTACAGGACAACTTTAATCTTTGGTGGTGCTAACTGTAGGTTCAGTCTATTAAAACACGAAAGGTTTTTAGAACAGATATAACTAGCATTGTCTGCAATGCGGTCCAAAAACATATTATAATAAGATAACATTTTAAACTACTGGATGGGTTCAGTAAACAGGCTGGTGAAATGCAGCGATTGCAAAAATGTGGAGAAATGGTTATATACAATCAATTCTGTTATGGCAGTAAGTAAATTACAAAGATTTATAAAATTTTCTGGTCATTACTATCTACATTTTAAATGTCCCTGACCTATTATTCCATAATTATAGTTTGAAGCCTATACTCTACCAAAATAAAAGCAATATTTATAAAGATACATGGGCAAGATGTTTACTGTAGCAGTATTTGTTTTGGCAAAACAAAACAACAAAGAAAATATTAACAACTTCATGTTTATCACAGGGAAAGAATATATATCTTATGATATATTCTCATTTTTATATGATAAGCTACTGCTAAAAAGATTGAGTTAGGTCAGCATGTATTTTATCAGAAGGAGATCAATGATATATCAAGTTTAAAATATTGTAATCAACATAGTATTTTTCAATATCTTTAAAAAAGAAAATATCTCTCTTTCTCTCTCTTCTCATTCTGTCCCACCTCCTCTGTCCCTCTTTCTCTACACACATTCACAGAAACACATATATACATATGCATGTGTTTTTTTGATAAGCACAGAGAAATTATGGATGATTACATAGCATACTTTTATAAATATATATAGTAATCTAGTAAAACATTTATACCTGAATATACATAACTTTTATAATGTATATAACACATATCTAAATAATATATATAAATATAGACAGTCCACAGAGTGGTATTGGGGGAAGTATGAGAGAGATTAATGTTTTTTCATTTGTGTATAATCTGTATTGCTTAATTTGTTACAATGAACATTATTAAACTTGAAATTATAATAAATTATAATAATCAAAGTTGAAGATAACTAAATGAAATAAAATAATATCTGAAAACTGGTAATATGAAAGGTTACAAGGATACAGCACTTGAAAATAAAAAGATTCAAATTACTTTTGAAAGGACTATTTTTGTAGTAAATGACAAATAACAGTTTGATTTTGTACTTCTCACTTTCCCATTGGAATAATCAAAACATAAGAGGTAAAGTTATGATAACACTTATTACTGGAAATATTATGTATGGAATCTAAAAAAAAAGCCAAACTCAGAAGCAAACAGTAGAATGGTGGTTGTCAGAAACTGGAGTGTGGGGGAAACAAATATTGGTCAAAGGATACAACTTTCCAGTGATAAGATGAGTAAGTTCTAAGGATCTAACATATAGAATGGTGACCATCGTTAAAAATACTGGATTACATACTTGAAAGTTGCTAAGAAAATGGATTTTAAACATTCTCACCACAAAGGGGTAAAAAAAGTAACAGCAGGAAAAGATGTATCTGTTTTTTAACTTGCTTGAGATGATCACACTGTATACTTCTATCAAATCATCATGTTGTATCCTTAAGGTATGTACAATTTTATCTGTCAATTCTATTTCAATAAAGCTGGGAAATCAATCAGTCAATCTCTGATAAGAAAAACAGATATCTGTCAAAGTCTAGATAAAAGGGGTTTCAATATTTAAATCATCGGAAGGTAAACAAGAGGCTATTTCAAAAACGTTTGCCCCAGTTGATACCTTTTGTACAGGTCAGGTTTATTTGACTTCTCTATTCCTCATCAAGCATCTATTTCTGAAATTATTCCAAGACCAAATTTTTCAGTGACACTTTATGAATTAGCAATAAAATTGGATTGGAGGTGGCACATTGTCTCTTAAAATAGGAACTCATAGTAATTGATTAGAGATTCAAGAGACATAATGGCCTACTCACATTTTTAGGTTTTTTCTGCACTGCTGTTGGCAAGTGACAAACTGCAGATAGCACGACCAAACAGCAGAAACAAGTTTTATTTTTTAATCTAACAAACCCCAAAGGAATTCTTTTTACTGATTTAGCATTTATGCCATTAAGTAATAGACAATTATTTCATGGAAAGAAAATACACATCCAATGACAGTTGTTTCTCTCCTGCAGCCTGATCTTTCCTCCAGACCTTACCCTTCTATGTTTTATTATTCATCTTAATAACATTTCCTGTTATGTAATTTCAAAAAGTGAACACCCTGTTTCTTAGCAAGTTAGATCAGAGAAATGTTGCAAATTTTCCTTCACGTCATTATGACCAAGGATTGCTGTGCAACCAAAGTGGAAAAAGAATCTCCACTTGGAGTGGATAAAAGGGGTTTTATCTGACACCTGACACTGCCAGGAGGGGACCAGTCATTCCAACCAACCCTCTCAATTACGTTGCGTTTTTTGGTTGTGACAAGGGCTTATTACGCAAAATCCTTTATTAATGATTTTTGGAATGAGAATTAAGTTTTGGCTTCTGGTGTCATCCTTTCATTATTCAGCCTCCACTCATTGACAAAATGTCTTATTAGAGTTTATAATATGTAGTTGGCACTATTTCTCAGTTTCTGTAGTTTTTCTCTTATTTTTATTTGTATTCTGCTCATTCTTTGGTTTGGTAAGTCTAGTTTGGAGGGTTTGCTATCCCATCATTTAGCTTTCCAGAAGTCTCACTATATAAATATATTTTAGTGTTAATAAAACACGAACAGAGGGAAATGAGAAAGGAAAGGGGGAAGAGGAGAAATCGACAGAGTAAACAATCAAGGTGGTTTAGGAGCTACCTCCCATTAGACAGGACATTTAAAAGGACAGAAAGAGTAAAGGATCAGTGGGGATGTAAGTTAGTTTAATGCTCTGGTTGCAGGACATTGAGATAATGAACAGCCTATAGCCCTACGTTTTTACTGAAGTAATAGACAATTATTCTAAATTATTCTAACTAATGAAGTAAGAAGCAAGGCCATTTGCTCAGAAAGAATACAAAAGAACCACATAGTGTCTTAGTTTTGAACACTGTGGGATTTTATTTTTACATTTTTTGTTGATTATTCATTTGTCTGCTTTTCTGAATTGTGAAAGTCCTTGTATATCGTATGATTATTAACTTCTATGCTTATTATTATTATTTTATTTTGGCTAGATTTGTTATATCTATCATTCATTTTAAGTATGCTTTTTAATTTGTGGTCAAGCTGAGAAACTTCAGTGATATTTTGCTATTTTTGTCACTTGTTTTTTTTTTTACCTAGTATCAAATTCCTCTTCCTATAGCAACCCCAATTAACTTTGCAGGCATGGATTCCTTTTTTTTTTTTTTTTTTTAGGATTATTTATTTATTTATTTGACAGGGAGAGAGATCACAAGTAGGCAGAGAGGCAGGCAGAGAGAGAGGGGGAAGCAGGCTCCCCGCTGAGCAGAGAGCTCGACATGGGGCTCGATCCCAGGACCCTGAAACCATGACCTGAGCTGAAGGCAGAGGCTCAACCCACTGAGCCATTCAGGTGCCCCATGAAATTCTTATTCATAGAATTTGTGGTTCTATAAACTAGGTGTCACGGGAGACCCAAGGTAGATTTATCAGATCATTTCCTTAGGATTCTGAATCTAGATTGGACAAATACAAGCACGGGAGGAAATGGTGGGACGACATTTGTTTTCATGCTGGTGCCCATGTAAACAATTTCCCTAAACCTGATCTCTGACCAATATATTTTCTTCAGAGTAAGTCAACAATTATAATTACTACATTTATACATACATATACATGCATGCATATTTCTTTCTTGCTTATATTAAAGCATATATTACCTGCAAAATACAATTTTTTTTTGTTTCTGCAATTTTATATCCCTTACTCATTTATATTATAACCTAATTTCTCTGGATTATTGCATGGATTAAAATTCAGGAAAGAACAAGTTTCAAGGACAATGTGTCAGAGATGTTGACTATTTGGTAATAAAATACCGTGTTTTACATTATTATAAGGACTGTCAAAACATCTAACATGTAACAATAGTCCTATCAAAACAGCTATGATACGATGGTGTACTTTCTTTGTCTAGATGGATTCATAAAAACAGGGATGTTCTGACAGTCCTCTTAACCAAGATACAGTGCTCATTTTCACTACACTATGTTATTTCTTATTTTTTATGGATGCATGTTTAACTACTAAAATAAGTATGATAAGATAAATTCCCCTCCAAATATTTTTAAAATTCATAGACTTTGATGACTTTATAAATCAAAATACATGTATTATTCCATTCCACTTCAGTAATAATAGCCTAAAACAGATTTCTCATTTACTGTGCTATGAAAAAACTAAAGAAACAAAAGTATAAAATCTGCCTGCTTCATGTATTCTTTTCCCTTAAAAAGTAAAACTTAAAACAAACTTTGCAGATATGGAGCACATATTTAATACTCTTTTCCTGATATAATCATATAAAATATTTAATATATTAATTTTATTTCAAATAAATTATATTTAATAAAATATAATTAATATAGCAATATATTAATGATATATATATAATATTTTATCCAAATGAAATCCCCAAGTTTCAACTTTAACTAATGAAGTAGAATATCACATTAATCCAACTGTATGCACCTTTCAGAGAGTATAGATTCAAAGACATGCCAGTAAAATATTCCAGCATTAACCAAATATTTTTTCTAGTACAAAATTATCTTTTTATCTGAAGGCAGGTGGCTTCTTTTGATTCCATTGTACTGTAGAAGGACACATTATTCAACAAATATTGACCAAGCACTAGCAACAGAATAAAACTATAAAAGCTTAGTTTCTCAAGGATAATATTAAGGCATCAGAGTTTTATCTAAGATGGACAGAGAATAAAGTTTAAGAGAAACTATGTATTTAAAAATCACTACCCTAATGGATGACATATATAACTAACATTTGTTGTGTAGTAAATATGATATAACTATTCCTCTTCCTATTCATAGGTTTACTTATTTAATCTTACCATAACCCTTCATGGTGAGTAAAATTATCATCTATCTTCTAACAGATCAAGAACTGATGCACAGAGGTTAACTACAACGCCACAGGTCACACAACTATGAAACAGAGGGAGATGTCAATACAGATTGTCTTGTTCTAGCCACTATGATAAACTGTCAGTCAAAGCTCAGCATACTATCAGATACAGTTAATGTCCATCAACTGCTTACTAAGATTAGTATTTCCTGACAGAATGAGAGGTTTTTTGCACATTGTAGTATAACCGTAATTATCAGTTATACTGTATTTCATCTAATTGAAGTTGCCATTAAATATAATTCACACCACTATTTTATGTACCACTAAATAGGAGTTGTCAATTTAATTATAATACAATTTTTGCCAAATTTTTATTTTGTAATTATTGGAAGAATTCTTTTGACAGATCTGACAGAGTATTTAGAATGATTTGCCACTTTACACTAATACACACACACATCTCGACCTTTTTAGTGTATTTAGCATCAACAGTATCATTTCAAGGTGCATCATAAACATCAATTATAATAACCATCTCAGCTTTAGATATTCTAAAACGTGAAAAAAAGTTTGGAAGAGATAAAATATAAAAGAAGCTGTCATTTACTGAAGGCCTACAAAAACCACAGTATTCTACTTGTTGTCTTTAAATGGATTAGATCATCAAATTTCATCAAAAGAAAACAGAGGACCAGAGCTGTAACAAACCCAGGTAAAAAAAGGAAGAGCTAACAGCCATAAAGTAAGTCCTATCACAATGTGTAATTGTTCACATGTAGCATCATTCTTTAAAAAGAAATTTAAGTAATAACAGTCTTTTGGGACTAAAAACACATTCATAGCCACCAACTTCAACACACTAACCATAATGTGTTCTACTATAAGAGAGACTTGATTCCTTTAAATCATGTTTATTTATGACCCAAGTCAAAATTTAAGTAAAATCTTAAATCAAGCTATGATTCAGCTGAATGCCTTTTTTTGTTTTCAGAGTAAAATGTATTCCATAGTATTCAGATGTTTCTTAAAGTAACTTACAACATAAATTTAACATATACAAACTTAGTCATTTGGATAATTACTAAAGATTTTTAAAGACTTGCTAAAAGTATGTCATGAATTATAATAAAGTCTTAAATTATAGTTTTAATATTTTGCTTATGACTTAAAATATAAAAGGAATATGAAAAAGCAATGCAATATCAAGGGAACATATAAAACCTTGCATACTATTAAAAATTTTTCAAAATTCTGACCTCCTTTCTCATGTTATGTCCAAAAATTGGAAGTGCAGAACTCCTGAGGCATTGACTGAAATATTTCTATGAACAGGGCTTATAAGTAGAGGCTTACTTTTTTCGTAGGCAATAATTCCACAGTATCAAAGAAGAAGGATTTCAAGAATAGCATTTTGGAAGGATCTGGTACAAAATATGACAGCTGTTCCAAAAAAGAATGGAATACTGTAATGACTAGAAAAAAATTTGGTTCTTCCTTGAAATGTCAACTAATGCAAAAGAAGACAAGGAAAAGGGAAAATAAAGAGCAGGGCGGGGGGAAATGGGACAAAAACAAAAAGCAAAATGATATATTTAAATCCAACCAAGATGGTGACTGCATTAAATATAAGTAGGTTAAACATACCAATTATAAGGCAGAGGTTGTCAGACTATATTTTTTTAAAAGAATCAATTAGGGGCGCCTGCATGACTCAGTCGGTTAAGCGACTGCCTTCAGCTCAGGTCACCATCCCAGATCCTGGGATCGAGCCCCATATCAGGCTCTCCACTCAGTGGCAAGTCTGCTTCTCCTTTTCTGTGATCTCTCTCACTTTCATTCCCTCTCAAATAAATAAATAAAATCTTAAAAAAAAAATAAAAGAATCAATTATATTCTGCTAGAGGAAATGCACTTTATATAACAAGAGAAAGATGGATTAAAAGTTAAAGAATGTGACAAGGTATATCAGGCAGACATTAACTAAAAGGAGGCTATATTAATATCAAACAAATTATGTTCCATTAGTGATAGAGAAGGATATTTCATGATGACAAAAGTGTCAATTCATCAAGAAGCCCTAGAAATCTTTGAATGCAATTGATCGAGAGAGAGAAGGAAAAGACCATTTATCAATATCAGAAAAAAAGAGGGTTGTCACTAAATAGCTTACAGAATTTAAAAGATAATAAAGACACAGCCAACATTATGCTAGTAAATATGACATATTAGATGGGATAGACTTGAGAAAATGATCATGGGACTATATTAATTACTAATCAATTTAACAGAAATATATCTATACAGATTTTTAGTAATATTAATCAATTTTTTTTCAAAGAAAAAAGTTTCAAAGAAAAAAGTTCTTTGAAATGTTTTTCAAAGAAGTTGTCTATCCCATCAAAATTCTCTGAATTTTTCCTTAAAGACAGGATCACATTATTTTTAAGATGTTAATTCATCACTAATTATTCAGTATGGGCCTATCTCATTTTACTATGCTCTACTGTGCTTTGCCATAGTTCTTTTGTTTTTAAACAAAATAAAGATTTGTGGCAACCCTGTGTTGAGGATAATAGGCAGAGAGACCTCAGTATAGACTGGAGCCTATGAACTGGCTTCAGCTCCTCTTGGACAGGTGTGGGAACACCTGGGAAAGCCTAACTTATGCAGACACCCACAGACTAGAGCCAGCATCATCATTCTTCTATTCTATCAGTGCCATTTTTTCCAACAACATTTACTCACTGTTTCTCTGCATCACATTTTGGTAATTCTCACAATATCTCAAACAGTTTTATTATTATTATATTTGTTATGGTGATCTGTGATCAGTGATCTTTGATGTTGCTACTGTAACTTGGGTGCCATCAACCACATCCATATAAGACAGCAACTTAATCCATAAATGTTGGGTGTGTTCTGACTGCTCCATTGACTGGCTAATCCCGTATCTCTCCCTCTCTTCAAGCTTCCCTACTCCCTGAGACACAATATTGAAATCAGGCCAATTAATAACTCTACAATTGCCTATAAATGTTCAAGTGAAAGGAAAAGTCACATGTATCTGGGAAGAATGGTGATGTTGGCAAATTCCTCTTACCCACTCCAATGTATCCAAATTCACACACACACACACACACACACACACACACACACACTCCAGCAGAGTATGCTGAAATGTCTCTTCTGAAAATCCGGACTTCTACACAGGCTCTAGTCTGCGGGTGTCTGCGTAAGTTAAGCTTTCCCACGTGTTCCCACACCTATCCAAGAGGAGCTGAAGCCAGTTCACAGGTTCCAGTGCATACCAGTCTATACTGAGGTCTCTCTGCCTATTATCCATTGCACAGCTGGGTGAGATGCCTCCCGGTCCCTTGGCCTATAATGTTGGAATCCACAAGTCCCAAAGGGGCACTTTTGTTTGTAAATGAATGTCAAATTTTAGTTGTTAAAAGAGGGACAAAAACAAGGGATGTCTTCTCTCACCATGAATGCTGACATCACTTCTACACTTCTGAGTTATAGTTGGTATAAGGTTTCTAGCTTTTTGAGAACTAAGTTGAAATCATTGATTTTAAGACTTTTTATTCATATATATGGATCTGATGCAATAAATATTTCCTTGGGTACTACTTTAGCAGCAACTGTCCAATTTTGACATGCCAGATTATTATAGTTCATTTCTAAAATTTGGCTGTCTCTGAAAATTATACATTACTTAAAGTTGTTTAATTGTTTGAATTCCAGGCAGTAAGAGATTTTATATATATCTTTTCATTACTGTTTTCCAGTTTAATTCTATCACACTCAGGAGAGATTATTTTGAATGATTTCAGTCATTTGAAATTTGCAGAACTCTTTTTAGGGCCTAAGACACTTGAGTCCATGTACACTTGATAAGAAGTTTATTCTAATCTTTAAGATTTTCTAGGTATTTACTGCATTTTTCTGATTTCTACTGTTGGTAGTTTTATTTACTCTGTCTACTTTATAATACTTACACTCAAGCAATGTATACCATCTGAATTTATTCTTTTTCAATACTGTTTTGTATCTTCTACAGCATTTTTATTTGCATAAAAAATTAGAATAAATTTGCTGAATGCTACAAACATGTCTTCTGGGTTTATTTGAATCTATAGGTCTATTTGGTAAAAAATCATTATGGCTTTGAGTTTTCTGATCCACATACAGTTTACACTTGTATTTTATTTCCTGCACAGTATTCACTCTAAAATGAATAATTCTTTCATTGGTTTACTCTTTTTTTATGTAACTATTGCTAATTTGTCTCATAAACTACATGAATCAGCTTTGAACAACATTTGTTCAGTTATATGGCCTTCTTCCAAGGCCACACATCTCTAAATACTAATGTAAACAAAATTTAAATCTTCATTTAAGACATTATTTTTCAAGCTTAAATCCAAGTGTGAATCCAAGTTTAAAATAAGTGGTTTATAGATATCAACCTGTATTTTGCCTAAATAAAAAAATATAGAGAGAAAGCTTATTCCTGTCCTTACTTTAAGGTCTAAAATTCTTCTCATTGTAAGGGTATCTACCCAGATTTTTACCTAGAGCCATATGTGAGGTGACCCTGTTCTATGTGGCTGATTCCTTCCACTTATTGCAGGGATGTCACATGGAACCACCTGCAAACCAAATTTCTCCCCCTTCCTTAAGAAACTAAATATTTGTAACAATTCCATGGGTATGTAGATGAAGGAAATGTGGAATTATTATGGAAATAAGTGAACTAGGTGAATAAGCTCCATATTCATGAACATTACTTACGTTTTCAGGAACTTAGGTCTGATCTTGAATACACTTCCAATGAAGAAGGGATGCACTTGCACATAGTCAGTTTCATGATTTATTAGGTCAGATAACATTTAGGTCATGATAAGCAGGTCAGTCAGCATGGGTTCTGTTGTTCCATAGTCTGGTGATCAGTTCCTCCCAATAACAATGTTAAGAGCTGTTTCTCAATAGGAAAATATGAAGTCTCCAAACACAGTATGCTCTAATACCCTAGAAGCACATTTTATGTCTCTCCTTTCAGAAATTGCTTCAGTCTCCAAAAAGCATCCTGATCTGCTACAGACACTTCAAGCAATATTTGATCTGCTCAAGGTCAGAACTGCTTGCACCATGCCATAAGGTGATGGATAGAATTATTCTCCTCTAGGAATTTTTCCAAAACACACACTTCCTCCCTCCTGAGAGAGATCAGTACACAGAAAGTGATATGTATAGCATATCGAATTCAGTGGAGACCTTATAAATTTTTCTATGACATGTACAAGAGCAGCAAATTCTCTTTCTTTCTTTCTTTTTTTCCATTTTAGAAGTATTCTGACATGCTCAATACTTCTGTCTCTCCAAAACTATACTGCAGTATGTCTTCAAATTTGTTTGATACCTCTCTCCCCCTTCTAACATATATAGATATTACTGAGACTTCTAAGGTACGTTTTACTCCTTGTTCCTCAGGTCACATCATCTTGGTGTTTTCAGTATAGAGGCAAGAATGAGAAAGTATGGAACTCAATTATAATGGAACCACATAATTGTGGACTTAATGACAAATAATTAGATTGTGTTCCTTTCCCTTCCAGTTTGAAGTCAAACAACACTAGCTGCCTCAGCAGTAGTGAACCCCATGAAAAGATGTAGGCTAACTTGCTCCAATAAATAAGAGATGCCAAGAGAATCTTCTTCCATTGGTTGTATCATCTAATTACATTTATGATAATATTGCTATTTTTACAAGTTTCATCTGTTTTCCTCATAGGCCATACAAACAAAGTAGATTTTAATGTCAGGAACATTCTCTTCTGACACACACCTCAGAGTTAGAAGAACATCCAGAATGGGTGAGTTTCCATATCTTCACTCCCAGAGTACACTGCAAGATGGACTTTTGTCCAAATTCCATTCATTTTCTGAATTCCATGATACCCATTTGAACTGGAGGTTCATTTTGGTTTCCTACATTATAAAATATTAGTAATACTGGGATGCCTGGGTGGCTCAGTTGGTTAAGCGGCTGCCTTTGGCTCAGGTCATGATCCCAGCATCCTGGGATCGAGTCCCACATCGGGCTCCTTGCTTGGCAGGGAGCCTGTTTCTCCCTCTGCCTCTGCCTGCCACTCTGTCTGCCTGTGCTCGCTCTCTTGCTCTCTCTCTGACAAATAAATAAATAAAATCTTAAAAAAATAAAATAAAATATTAGTAATACCTCAAATCCAGGATGTAGTCTTTACCCATGTCACTCTCCCTCAAAAACAATCACTCCTGTATATATGAGCCTTTGAAGAAGACAGGGTGGATAATTTTAGTGAAAACTTATGGTGGTACCATTCAAAATGCTTTAGGGTGGTGTCATGGATCTTCATCATGGTAATGATTCAAGCTTCCCTTTATCACATTTAGATTTTATTGTAGCTATTTTGTAGATATGTTAGAACTTTTGTTCATTGCCCAGCTATATCTTTTATAGGTACCTGGAGATCAATTCAACATCACCAGTGGTTCTTCTGGTGCAATCTTCCAATTACCTCTCTAGCTATACTACCTATTATTATATCCATTCTGACTTTTATTTGGCTGGTTAGATGCTGCCATTTGGACTCTGCCACCCAACATATCTGCTACTTTGATTCAGGGAGCCCATTTTCCATGGAAGTTTCTCCTACTTTTATCTCCAATCTACAAAGGACAGCTACTTGAGGGTTTTGAAAAAAATGTTGGTGATTCCCTAATCCTACTGCCTTGTTGAAAATTTTTTTCAGTGTTCTCTCAGATAAGAAAAGTTGTGTGAAGTCATGCTATAGGAATTTTCTGTATGCCTGTTTGAATTTCTTCCTCGACATTAAGCCATGGTACCTTTGACCTCCAAATACTTTTTAGTATGAATCATTCTTGAATTGAGATTTCAAACTATCAACTGAGTAAGCAGTTGTTTAAACTAATGCACTACATTCAGAAACTATATATCGATACATTATATCAATACTTACATCAATAATTTATATCAAACTAAAGCTAGAATCCATACTACCTGTTCTATCTTTACTTACTCAATATTTTACATGTATTATTAATGCATATGTTAATTTTTAGAGAGAAACATATTACAATGTCATATTTACAGGTCAAGAATGGTGAAATATAATTTCATATGATTTAACCTAAGAAATAAACAAAACCTCATTTCATTTTAAGGAACATTTCATAGATTTTCTGAGATCTAACTCATATGTAAGAGGAGTGGGAGCAACATGAGGAAAATGTCTTTTGTTAGGTCACTAGTTCAAGTGAGGTAATTACAGGGTTTCTAGGCAAGCCAGGTGCACTTTTCAAGGATCTGCTGTAAGGCCGCATATGCTGGCAATGGTGTTGGGCATTTAGCATCAACTGAATTGACCTAAAAATGACTGAAAGAAATGTCCTGTCTCTGCAACTCCAGTGATTGGAGTTTTATTGTTTCCAAATCTGTTCCCGACTTTTTTTTTCTGTGGGATACCCAGACATACTTGTAAATTCAATTGATATTCTAACTCAGCAACTCATGGCATCAGATTTGCATGTAATTTTAAGTATGTCACTCCTGTGGCTAATGTCAAAGAAATTATTTCAGGACAATAATAAAATCTTTTTAGTTCTTCATCATGTTTTAAACTGGGACTTTAAAGTTCTGAGCTTGCCTTTTTTTTCTTCAACTTCTCCAATTCGGAAAGGAACTGCCACCCTTCCTCATGTAGTTTGCATTGTTTATTTGCAATAAAATGGCCAATCACATTAGTATTTCATTCCACATGACTATGAATAATAATTTAAGTATTTTCCTGTTGCATTCCATGAATTACTAATCTTCTATTTCCCAATGATAATTGAGTCTCACTGAAAACCCAAGAATGTCAGATAATCAATCTCAGTTTCCCATCTTTGAGTCATATTTACCCACTACCATTTCCAGTTATACCACAGATTGTCATTAAAGATATATGGAAAGGAAGATAAATTATTTTAGGTATTACAGCAGTTATTTAAAACAGGAAAATGGATGCTTATAAAGTTATTAGAGGTTTTAAAGAAGTTAGCTTCTGGCTAGGGCTTCTCAAATGATTGCCAGAAAACAAGAGAACAGGCCTCTGTTATCATCTCTGCCACAGTTGTGAGCCCAGAAAACAAAATGGTCATTGCTGCGACTACTGGGGTCAACTATGCATGCTTTACCTGAAATTCAGGAACCCAGAATCAGGAAATTAGTACCAGAATTTCCACAATGTTATGGACACTGGAAAGTGAAACCCAGCAGCTTTTGGTACTGCACCACCTTCCAAAATCTACAGAGTGACTCATCATTGTGACATCCACGATCTTGCCCAACAACCTAATGTAGCAGGTAGTTGGCCTCTGCTTAACTGCTATCTTTCTAATTTTGGAAAGCAATAAAATTTTGAAACTTAGCTACAATCTAGAACCTAATTAACATCAAGGAAAACTAAAAGAAACGTCCTATCTCTGCAACGTAGTAAAGAAAACTGGAAGGGGCTTGAAATCAGTTATATCCAGTCCAACTTAAAGGCCAGCATATTGAATGGGAAGAATTGTAAGATTACAAAATGATGACTATCCTTGGAATGGAAAAGAGTGTGAGTTAGCATCCAAATTTTTCAGATAATGAGAAGAATTAAATCTACTGGTATTATTAATCAAATACATGAATTATATATATGTATATATTTTTTAAAGATTTTATTTATTTATTTGACAGAGTTCACAAGTAGGCAGAGAGGCAGGCAGAGAGAGGAGGAAGCAGGCTCCCTGCTGAGCAGAAAGCCCAAACTGGGGCTCGATCCTAGAATCCTGGTATCATGACCTGATCAGAAGGCAGAGGCTTTAACCCACTGAGCCACTCAGGTGGCCCTGAATTACATTTTTGATCAGGGGCTGGTAAACTACCATTTGTGTCCTGTTTTTGTAATGTACATGAGCTAAAAATGTATTTTTACATTTTTAAAGTGGTAAGAAAAAGTGTAAAAGAAGATGACCGATATCTTATGTGGTGAGCAAACCCTAAAATATCTATTATTGGGCCTCTTCCCCAAAAATGTCTGCTGACTGTTTGTCAGATGAGAACAAATTGGTCAGAGAGAACATAATTCATTAGAATTTAGTATCCATGAAACCAAAGACTTTGTGTGCCTTTCCTATACTCATTCCTAGTATGGTGTCTGGTACCTGGTACACAGTAAGTACCTAAGTGTTGAATAAATGTAATTTACAACACTACCAATCTTTAGCAGATTTTAGCATGATCTTTGTATATAGTGCCTTTTTGTACACACATATTAACATTGTCATTCAGATAATGCAATAACATAAGCAATATGTTATTCTAGATTGATATGCTTGTCCAAGTATTGCACTTACTGATATCCAACCACATATAAAATCAACTCTGGTTTTGATAAGAGCTTTATCACCAGTCAGTTTCTATCCAACTTTGATCTCTTCCTCTTCTGGTGAAATTTATCTCAAGCAATATATTCCATGTCACTGAAAGCCATTAATCCAGTTTAATGGCATTTTATCCACACCTCTGTATGCGTTAGAAGACAAAAACAGAACAACAACCAACAAAACTCTATTAAGAGACAGATTTGCCTTTGAACACCCAAGGATTCGTGTGCAAAATAAATCCCTTTTACTACAGACATGACAAATAATTACTTTAACTGGGAATATAATATGTTTTAATACCATTTTACTATGTATTTTTCTTTTGAACACCTGAATGAACAGATCTATATTTTTTAAAATATTCTTCTCCACATGACAACATTGTTAAAATTATCTAAAACTAATATTTCAGATTTTATATTGACAAGTACACAACATACATAATATAAAAGATACTCTGTCCAATTATGTTTGAAAATGTTCAAATAAAGATAAAGAATATCACAAATTCAAATAGCAGGAAGAATATTCAGAGTATTGGAATAAGTGAACATGACATAAAATGCAAATAAATTGTATCTGATCAAAGAGAAGAATGATGTCCTATAAGCTCTTTTGTCTCTAGATATGTTATTGAAATTTCAAATGGACTTTACTAATGACATGATTTTCTTTTAAATATTTTGTCAATACAGAGACAAATATGCTATTTGGGTGCTTGTTTGTTGAGTGGATTTTATTAAGTAATTTTTCTAAGCAAAAGCTTTGTAGCACCAAGGTTATAACCTAAGGCAGTGGAAAACTGGTACTTTAACTTTTTCCATCCTTAAGAAATTGGTTAATTTCTCAAGTTAAGTTACCTTTGAATAAATATATGAGAACCTTTTTTTTCTATCTGAAAAAATCAAGCTACAATTATAATTAACTCACAGATAAATTAAAAACCATATTTTCCCTGACAGATTATGACCAATCACAATATCTACTTTCTGGGAAAAATAATCTTTTATTTTAAATATCTTCTATTTTCTTAAAAAGGTTTCTCTTTACATTCAAGGGTACATTCATAAGTGTTAAGTTAATGAATGATATTATATTTCTAAAAGGCATTCAAGATGTTAGTATAATTTTGAAAGATGGAAAAAAAGTTCTCAAAATCTACCGAAAGTCATTAGAAAAATACAGTGTATTTAATATTTCCTTAGCATAGGCAAAAATATTTTTAAAATATTGTTCACAGTCAATTTATTTCTTTTTATATTTTATGTTGTATAATTTCAAATAAATTTACCCTGCTTTTAAACACTTTTAAATGTAGCATTTGCTGTTAAGATAAGAAAGTAAATTTTGAATTGTAGTAGTCAGGTTTTGGGGTGTTTGTCCATGAGTCAACAACCAGTTTTGACTTTTTAAAAATTTTTTGGGTTTCTGGAATTTTTTAATTTTTAATTTACAAGTGTCTGTTTCTATTCGTAATAAATTATGCCTACTGTCCACCTCTAGCCATAATAAACTAGACCAAAATGTTTCTTTCATGACAGATTTAGAATCCATTGCTGTGGATTATTTTCCTCATAAATTTTCACATGAACAGCTAGATGCTACAGTGATTATAGTGTTTCTTGTGGACTGACAGCCAACATAAATGGTTCACAAAGAACAAGAGCAAACCCACAGAAAGAAGCAGAGATGCTGTTGGAGTTCAAATATCCACCTTCATTCTTACCTTGGGTTTCTGTGAAACACAGCTCTATTTGTAGAAAGCCTTCTCTAATTTATTGAATTATTAGTTATTTTCCCTCAAATTGGTTTTTGTTGCCTGCAGCAAAAGAGGAATAATTAATGAAAAAACCCTACTCTCTTCATTGTTCTAGTAATGTTATCAGTAGTTCTTCTAATCAAAAGTGCAACCTTATTAACCTGGAATTATAATTTAATACAATCTGGGTTTTAAAATATTTTATGAAAACTATTGCTTCAGTTTTAAAATTTTTCTGTTCTTTGTATATATATATTCTTTCCTTTTTTATAAATTAAAAAATATTTGTATTTAAATTCCAGTTAGTTAACATACACTATAATATTAGTTTCAGGTGTACAATTTAGTGATTCATCACAGTGTCCTCCTTAATCCCTATCACCTATTTAACCCATCCCTCTCACCCACCTCCCCTCTGGGAATCACCAGTTTGTTCACTGTAGTTAAGTGTATATATTTTTATTCATTGATTCATAAATATTTATTGAGCTACTACTGTGAAAATGTCACCAGGTTAAGTATCGTATAGTCACATTTTTCTCTCGCATTTTCCCTGGGTTTTGAGTTGAAAATAATTGTTTTGCTTTTCTGAATAATCATGCTTTATTATTTGTAATTTTAATATAATCCTATGTTTATGACTTACAATAACATGATTAATGCATATGACCAGTCTCCTCTTCTGGAATTTAAGATCTGTTCATACATTTTAATACATAAAAATACCATAATACATAGATAATCAAGATATTTGTTGAAGGAATGTGGGTTATTGAGCATTATTAGCATTTAATAGTTGAGATAGAAACTTTGCAATAGTATCATATGGTTCCTGTTTTTTCTTTTATTAATGTGTTGTATCACATTGATTGATTTGCGGATGTTGAACCAACCTTGCAGCCCTGGAATAAATC
The DNA here is from genome assembly GCF_010015895.1 of Lontra canadensis. Lineage (NCBI taxonomy): Eukaryota > Metazoa > Chordata > Mammalia > Carnivora > Mustelidae > Lontra > Lontra canadensis. The sequence goes on from NW_022631027.1 coordinate 17,209,244, forward strand.
CCACTTGGTTGTGGTGAATAATCCTTTTAATGTACTGTTGAATCCTATTGGCTAGTATTTTGGTGAGAATTTTTGCATCTGTGTTCATCAAGGATATTGGTCTGTAGTTCTCTTTTTTGATGGGATCCTTGTCTGGTTTGGGGATCAAGGTGAGGCTGGCCTCATAAAATGAGTTTGGAAGTTTTCCTTCCATTTCTATTTTTTGGAACAGTCTCAGGAGAATAGGAATTAGTTCTTCTTTAAATGTTTGGTAGAATTCCCCCGGGAAGCCGTCTGGCCCTGGGCTTTTGTTTGTTTGGAGATTTTTGATGACTGTTTCAATCTCCTTACTGGTTATGGGTCTGTTCAGGCTTTCTATTTCTTCCAGGTTCAGTTGTGGTAGTTTATATGTCTCTAGGAATGCATCCATTTCTTCCAGATTGTCAAATTTGTTGGCATAGAGTTGCTCATAATATGTTCTTATAATTGTCTGTATTTCTTTGGTGTTAGTTGTGATCTCTCCTCTTTCATTCATGATTTTATTTATTTGGGTCCTTTCTCTTCTCTTTTTGATAAGTCTGGCCAGGGGCTTATCAATCTTATTAATTCTTTCAAAGAACCAGCTCCTAGTTTCGTTGATTTGTTCTATTGTTTTTTTTGGTTTCTATTTCATTGATTTCTGCTCTGATATTTATGATTTCTCTTCTCCTGCTGGGTTTAGGGTTTCTTTCTTGTTCTTTCTCCAGCTCCTTTAGGTGTAGGGTTAGGTTGTGTACCTGAGACCTTTCTTGTTTCTTGAGAAAGGCTTGTACCGCTATATATTTTCCTCTCAGGACTGCCTTTGTTGTGTCCCACAGATTTTGAACTGTTGTATTTTCATTATCATTTGTTTCCATGAATTTTTTTCAATTCTTCTTTAATTTCCTGGTTGACCCATTCATTCTTTAGAAGGATGCTGTTTAGTCGCCATATATTTGGGTTCTTTCCAAATTTCCTCTTGCGATTGAGTTCTAGCTTCAGAGCATTGTGGTCTGAAAATATGCAGGGAATGATCCCAATTTTTTGATAACAGTTAAGACCTGATTTAGAACCAAGGATGTGATCTATTCTGGAGAATGTTCCATGTGCACTAGAGAAGAATGTGTATTCTGTTGCTTTGGGATGAAATGTTCTGAATATATCTGTGATGTCCATCTGGTCCAGTGTGTCATTTAAGGCCTTTATTTCCTTGTTGATCTTTTGCTTGGATGATCTGTCCATTTCAGTGAGGGGAGTGTTAAAGTCCCCTACTATTATTGTATGATTGTCGATGTGTTTCTTTGATTTTGTTATTAATTGGTTTATATAGTTGGCTGCTCCCACGTTAGGGGCATAGATATTTACAATTGTTAGATCTTCTTGTTGGACAGATCCTTTGAGTATGATATAGTGTCCATCTTCATCTCTTATTATAGTCTTTGGTTTAAAATCTAATTGATCTGATATAAGGATTGCCACTCCTGCTTTCTTCTGATGTCCATTAGCATGGTAAATTCTTTTCCACCCCCTCACTTTAAATCTGAAAGTGTCTTCGGGTTTAAAATGAGTTTCTTGTAGGCAACATATAGATGGGTTTTGTTTTTTTATCCATTCTGATACCCTGTGTCTTTTGATTGGGGCATTTAGCCCATTAACATTCAGGGTAACTATTGAGAGATATGAATTTAGTGCCATTGTATTGCCTGTAAGGTGACTGCTATTGTATATTGTTTCTGTTCCTTTCTGATCTACTACTTTTAGGTTCTCTCTTTGCTTAGAGGACCCCTTTCAATATTTCCTGTAGAGCTGGCTTGGTGTTTGCAAATTCTTTCAGTTTTTGTTTGTCCTGGAAGCTTTTAATCTCTCCTTCTATTTTCAATGATAGCCTAGCTGGATATAGTATTCTTGGCTGCATGTTTTTCTCATTTAGTACTCTGAATATATCATGCCAGCTCTTTCTGGCCTGCCAGGTCTCTGTGGATAAGTCTGCTGCCAATCTAATATTTTTACCATTGTATGTTACAGACTTCTTCTCCCGGGCTGCTTTCAGGATTTTCTCTTTGTCACTAAGACTTGTAAATTTGACTCTTAGGTGACGGGGTGTGGACCTATTCTTATTGATTTTGAGTGATTTTGAGTGATTTTGAGTGGGGTTCTCTGAACCTCCTGGATTTTGATGCTTGTTCCCTTTGCCATATTGGGGAAATTCTCTCCAATAATTCTCTCCAATATACCTTCTGCTCCCCTCTCTCTTTCTTCTTCTTCTGGAATCCCAATTATTCTAATGTTGTTTCGTCTTACGGTGTCACTTATCTCTCGAATTCTGCCCTCGTGGTCCAGTAGTTGTTTGTCCCTCTTTTGTTCAGCTTCCTTATTCTCTGTCATTTGGTCTTCTATATCGCTAATTCTTTCTTCTGCCTCATTTATCCTAGCAGTGAGAGCCTCCATTTTTGATTGCATATTTGCAAGTTTCTATCTCTGTGGTTACAGTTGCCTGTGTCAGAGGCATAATTTTATTCTTCAGGTTCTTTCTTGCTTTCTTGCTTTCTTTCATGCACTTTGGCCCATGATCCCTTACTCCATAACTCTCTCTGTATAAACTAAGCACTGATTCCCTCACTGCTTCCTGGTAGTCATTTTAAACAATTATGATAATCTTAGTCTAAGCCTTGGTAGTCTTTTAACCATTAATTTTATAATATTTTTCAAACTTCTTGACATTCAAAACTATAGTTTCATTTACCACTTCTTTGTTAATGATTAATCTGCATCTTTTGTGTTATTTAATTCTTCATTTAATTTCCTTATTCCCATTTACTTCATAGATACTTGACTATCCAATTTATATATTGAAGTACCCAGGTATTCTTAACTCTTGCAACTGGTGGAAGCTTCCCTTCCCTGAAACACAGACTCTAGTAACATGGAACCCAAGGGCATGGTAAAAGAAGGCAAAAATGCCTGGGAGTGATGGTAAATGGGTCTCACTAATACTTCCAAATGCTACCATTTTTGGGTCTATCTTTTGGGGATTAAAGCATATAATAATTATTAATTTAGAGGACAAATTGTTCCCATCCTTAATGGTGATCTCCAAGATAATGGCTTAGATGCACTTTCAAGGCTGATGCAAAGGCTGTTTACTCTATAAGGCTGGGAGCTGTGAGTGGTTCAGCAGACTAGTGTTTCCATGATCATGTGTCCACTGCCACACTGCATTTTGCTGTTTTTTTTTTTTTTTTAACATTTTATTTAAATTCCAGTTAGTTAACATAGAGTGTAATATTAGTTTCAAATATACATTTTAGTGATTCAGCACTTCCATACACCATCCAATGCTCAAGACAAGTGCACTCCTTAATCCTCATCGTTTATGTAACTTATCCCCAAACACACCTCCCCTCTGGTAACCATCAGTTTGTTCTCTATAGTAAAGAGTCTGTCTCTTGGTTTCAAGACTCTTTTTTTCCCCATTTGCTCCTTTGTTTTGTTTCTTAATTTTCACATATGAGTGAAATGACATGGTATTTGTCTTTCTCTGACTTCTTTCACTTAGCATAATACTCTCTAGCTCCATCCATTTTCTTGCAAATGGAAAATTTCATTCTTTTTTATGGCTGGATAATACATACATACACACCCACATCTTTATACACTCATTGGCTGATGGATGCATGAGCAGTTTCCATAATTTGGCTATTGTAGATAATGCTGCTATAAACATTGGGGTGTGTGTGTCCCTTTGAGTTAGTATTTTTGTATTATTTGAGTAAATACCTAGTAGTGCAATTGTTGGATTGTAGGGTAGTTTGATTTTTAACTTTTTGAGGAACCTCCATACTGTTTTCCAGAGTGACTACACCATTTTGGAAATTAGACTTTAATTTTGGGGCAATGTTATGTGTGATTCCCTATCAGCGAATCAAATAGTTAACCCTTAGATAATTGCTGGTTAGGGCCCTCTGAAAAAGAGTGATATGCCATAACTGAAATATGTGTGGATTCCAAGCAAGATGAACTGAATAAAGACTTCCAATTCAACAATCTCACCATGAAATAAGTGGTTGATCTTCTCAAAGGATGATGCTATACTGTAGACTCAACATTGATCATTCTTGCTGAGTAGTTATATATTTGCTGTGGACTTTCCTTATGTATGGGAACACAGCTGTGGGCTCAGTCAAAAGCCTACTTTCTTGCCACAATTGCCACTCTGTCATCATGCTTTGTTGGGATGTCTCATGTAAAAACTCTAATAACATCACTCACTAAATCTTTCTGTTCACTCATTACTTAGAGACTTTTTTTGTAGTCAATACTGCTTAGTGTTAGAAAGTAATACAAATATCTTTACCCACTCTGTACCTACTCTCATAGAATCATCAACATGATGTTTTTTGGTCAATCCTCTTTATCCCTGAGCTTCCATTGTCATTCTCTAGTGTATTGATTATATCTAGCTGGAATCACCTAATTTCCATGTTTAAAATTACTAATCCTTTAGAATCAACTCCCTGAGAACTGTCTCCTTTTGTATATTCACTTCTACCAGTATCTTATCCAATCATAGCATCAGTAACATTTTAATAGAAACACTTTGCATTCCTGGCTAAAGTTTGCCAGAGATTATTATCTGACACAGTGATGGGGTTAGACTGGCAGGTGATCCCTACTCTCAGGAAGAAGATGTAACTTTGAGAGAAGAAGCTTCCTTTAGGATATGGTTATTCCACTTGAGGAAATCAGCTTTGTGCCATTAACAGCCAACAGTCCTCATGGTTAGGAAAGCAAGTACCTCAGTCTTGAAGAGAGGTCTTAATTATTGTTCCATTGCATTCAGGATGCTTTCCTTCTTATTTTTAAATGCCATTCCAGGTGCATTTTCTTTTATTCTCCAATAGCCACTTTCCACACTCCACTTTGCACTTTCCTTTTGCTATACAAGTATTTTTCAAAATAATGTTATCAAGAATCAACATTGATCATGTCATTCTCCACCCAAAACCACCAGCAAATGTCTATCTTCTAAGGGAATATAGGGTCCTAATTTAATTTGCTATTAGAAGGTTTGAAGCATCTTCTATTTGATTTATATCACAATTGACCTTTCATATTTTATGTCTCTTGATTATCCTTAATTTCATATTTGGATACTCCCCTGATTTCAAAACTTGTTGTGAAAATAATATACATTTACACAAATGAAACGACAAAGATGCCACACTTTATACTCAAGTGTGATATTAGTATGCAATTGGTAACACAGACTAATGGAATAGTGAGCACATTTTTGTGATTGACTTGGGAGATGTGCAGAAGGTAAAAGGAAGGAGATGGTATTCTAGGTATTGGAGAAGACAGAGAAATGGCTAGGTGAAGTGTATATATAGCCTTTGCAAGGCCAACATAGAGGAAATTCTGAACAACAACAATAAGGGAAAGGTTTTCATTTTGGTGACCAATGGGGGATACAGATGTAAAATAAGGATAGTTTTAGATTACTAATTACCAGAACTACCATTTCACAAAATTTTGATTTTATACATTTTAAGGAAATGGAATGATAAAAGGGGTTTTCCAATTTATCTGCAAAGAACGTATTTGCTCTATTATGTTATTTAGGATTTATCTTTGTATTAATTGGAAAATATGCCATTTTTTATTTATTTCAATGTAATGTATAAGTTCACAATAATAATAATAATAGCCATTATACAATTTTTACTTTCCTCTGAGTAAATTAAAGAACTTGCCAAATATTAAGAAAATTCAATATATGAAAGAACTTTTTATACCATCTTAACTCTAATTTAAGCAACGGAATATCTCTGAAAAAGAGAAATATAGAGAAACTAATAGAGAAAAAAGAGGTCATTAATAAAGTTGTTTTTATTTCTGATGGGTTATCTAACTGCAGATATTCATACTGATTGCAATTAGGCAAACATTTGAAGAAATAATATAGTATAGGAGAAAATCACTAGATTGATTATCTGTGAAATTGGCTTAAACTAGATCAATCACTAGATTGATTATATGTGAAATAAGCTTAAACAAATAAGCTTAAACGAAACCAACCCATTATAAGACACTGTAATAGGTAGTAGGATATGGTGATGTAGAATTTTAGAAGTTCTCTTTTGATTGAGTCTTTTTCTTCTCTTCAGTGAAATAAAATGCAAAGTTATAAAATAAATGGGAGGATGGAGAAAGATTGCTGGATGCCTGAGGAGCAAAAACAATGTCTGAAATCATCACACAGGCAGTGGAAAGATGAAGGAATTGGATGAATATAGAAAAATGGCTTGGCAACGTTAAGGACATGTTGAGGATGATGATAATGGAGATAATGTGATTCTGCTAAAAAATTTAAATTAAGCAACTTTAGTTGCGATATCCTGAAAGTAAAGTGGCTTAAAAAGCTGTAAGTTTATTGCTGTTTCCATTAACAGATCCAAGGTGATTGCCCCAGGTTAGTAGGGAATTCTACTTCTGCTTCTGATAATCATTCAATGCCCTAGTTTCTTCCCTAACTTAATCTTGGCTTTTCTCCAGGGCTGACTTTATCTGCATGTTTGAGTATAGCTAACAAATTTATTCCAGGCTGTGGGAAAGAGAGCAAGATCATTTGCTTAAAATTTTTTATAAGTTAAAAAAAAAAAAAAAGACTAAGTATGAAAACACCACTTCTGCTAACACTGAACTGGAGAAAAATTAGTGATGTAGGCACAGCCTGCCATAACGGTGTAAGATGGTGGAAAGTTTATCTATCTGGACATGCATCTATTGCAGAAGATGGAGATAACAGACTATATTAATGTCTTCCATATATAGCAAACTTTGAAAAAATGTTCAGCACATCCACATTCAGGTGTGAAGTCAAGAAAGTTTGGATATAAAGAGAGCTTTATTTTCCAAGAGACTACAAGGAAGGTAGAGATATCCAAAGAATTTCAGGGTCTTTGCAAAGTTGTGTTTATAATATTGGGCAAGGGGATCCAAGCTTTCGGAAAAGTGAAATAAAGATACGAAGTGGGGGCTGCTGCTGAGGGTTGCTGAAAAAATGCTGAGGAACACTTTTACAGGAAGTGGTTGTGGCTGTGGGAATTGACTTTAAATGGGTGGAATACCTTAAATCAAGTTTTTTGTTTTGTTTTGTTTTGGTTTGGTTTGGTTTGTTTTTTAAAGATAAGTAAGTAATAGTGAGAAGTTCGAAGGAATAAATACAGGACTGTGTTACCAAGTCATGCCTTAGATAAGGTAATTGGAGGAGAGAAATTCAAGGAATTAAGAGGCTGTGAATGCAGATTCACAGCTGCAGCACTGAAACACTACACTGGAGAAGTTACCATCTGTAGGTCTACTTAAATGCCAATCATTCATCCTCTTCTCTTGGAGTAGGATCTTGGCACAGCTTTTCTATATAAATTCTCCTTGCTTGCTTCTCATTTTACTGATGAGCCATTCCCAGTCATTATAAATACCGTCTTATGTGAAGATTTTTAAAAACAGTAAGACTTTACATTCCTAAGCAAAAGCAAAACAAAGAAACAAACAAAAAATGGATTCCTACTCAGTAAATTGAGACAGTGAATCAGACAGCATATCCTATATCTTTCCATCCGGGTTTTGATAAAATAATTCATGCTATCTGCCTGTCAATTCATGGGTAATCCATAAAATAATACATTTTAGTGTTTTGTGCAGGAGGGCATTTAATGCTTAAGAAGAGAGACTATTCTGCTCAGTAGTCCAGTCAGGAAGTTATGTGTGTGTTTTAATCTTTACTTGGCATAAATAACCCTGCCACTTTTCATTCAGATTGCATTGTCTTTAATTCTGCTTCCTCCTCAAGAATTCCTTCTCTACTTGTTATTTAGATCTTTCAAATATTTACAGATCGTTTTCATATTCCCTTTGCCCCGCTATAAATATTATGTTGCTTTAATGTCCCCCCATAAATCAGTCTTCCCTTCTCATTATTCAGTTGTTTTCTTCCTGGACTCTTTCCAGCATTACTACATATGTCTGGTATTGGAGTTTCCCAGAATTGACACATTATTGCAGCTGCAGTACCATCAATGATGATATCAATTTACATGCTGAGTATGGAATGTCTCCTTATTTTGTATTTACTATTACATTTGTGGATTTTCTTTCTTTTGTTGACTGTGCTACATCACTTTTCTTTATGGAATATTTTAGTTAAACTAAGGCTTTCATTTATTGTCATTTCTAATATCCATGGATTAGTCACAAAAATGGTCTCTAAAATCCATGATTTTATTTCACGTTCAATTGTGATTTTATTTTCCCTAGAAATTTTGTTTTCAAGTCACATTATCAGCACATCATTACACTATTAATTCCTTCTTTTAGATATTTGGAAAGGGTTTTTTTAAAAGATTTTATTTTTATTTGTCAGAGAGAGAAAGAGTGAGTGAGAACAAGCAGGGAGAGCAGTAGACAGAGGGGGAGAGAGAAGCAGGCTCCCCGCTGAGCAGGGAGCCCGATGTGGGGCTCAATCCCAGGACCCTGGGATCATGACCTGAGTTTAAGGCAGCCGCTTAACCAACTGAGCCACCCAGCATCCCTAGATATTTGGAAAGGTTGTAAATAAAAGACAACAAAAATCTAATTCCTGAAGGTAAGCTTATTATCTACAGGTAAATTCTCTCTATATTTCATTCAATATTTAAACCAAGAAAAAATGTTTGTATTCTCCATAAATTAGATTGGAAGTAAAATTTAATGAAGTATATTCTTATCCAAAATATGGTTTTGAATGACCTGGCATAGTGTGATTCCCAGGGAAATAGAAAATTTCTAAACACCTTGAAAAATATTACATAGTTTCCAGTTGGCACTACGATGCTATGTCCCTAACTCCCAAAATACTATCCATATCTTAGTATTAATGTTCTATCTTAAGAAGTACAACACAGAAACCTGAAAAGTAAATCACTAACTCTGTATAAACACTTCAACAAACTAAGAGAAAAAGGGAATTTCTTCATTCTGATAGAAGCATCTACATCAACTCTATAGCAAACAACCAAATTATTTCCCTGTAAAATTAGGGAAAAGAAAAGTATGTCCACTCACAACTTCTATTTAATATTGTGTTGGAGGTTTTTAATAAGTGTAATAAGATATGGGGAAAAAAAGTATCCAGAACAGAAAGGAAGAAGTAAAACTATCTTACTTTGCAGACAACATGATCATCTATGTAGTGAATATGATGGATTTGCAGAAATGTTTCTAAAACTAATAATATGAATATAAAAAGGTTGTGGAATATAACATGAATATGTATTTCTATAGTAGTAACAAACTACCTGAAATTAACATAAAAATAACAATTTATAGGGGCACCTGGGTGGCTCAGTGGGTTAAGCCTCTGCCTTCGGCTCAGGTCATGAACCCAGGGTCCTGGGATTGAGCCCCACGTCAGGCTCTCTGCTCAGCGGGGAGCCTGTTTCATTTCCTCTCTCTCTGCCTGCCTCTCTGTCTACTTGTGATCTCTGTCAAGTAAATAAATAAAAATCTTTTAAAAAATAACATTTATAGTGATATCAAATGTACGATAAATTTTAAAGAAAATGTGCAAGACCTGCACATTGAGAACTAAAAACATTGCTGATTGCCGTTAAGCAATTAAAGAAGGCTTAAATAAAAGGAGACAGGTAACTTGGTCACATCTCAGAAGTCTTAATACTACGAAGGGGTCAAATCTCTAAAATAAATGATAAATGAACTACCTATTAAAATCTCAGTAGTCTTTTTATAGAAATCGACATGCTGTTTCTAAATTCATTCAGAAATGCCAAGGATCTATAATTGCCAAATAACTTTCAAAACTTAAGGACAAAGTCAAAGGGCTAACGTGATTTTAAAACTCATTATAAATTTACAGAATTATGACAGTGTCATTTTCACATCAAGATACAGAAACAGATCAATGGAAAAGAAGAAAAAATCTAGAAAGACACTGATGCACATATAGGCAACTAATCTTTGTAATAGTTTTATTACACTATAATTCATATGCCATGAAATTCACCAGCTTAAAGTGTACAATTCAATTACATTTAGTATGTTGACATAATTGCACAACCATAAACACAACCAAATTGTGTTTATGGTTTTTTCAAAATGAAAAACCGTACTCTAGATACCACCTCCCAACACCTTAATCTTCTTCAATCTACATTCTGTCTTTATAGATTTGCTTATTTTGTCCTTTTATGTATGAAATAATATGTGGTCATGTGCAACTGGATTCCTTCATTTAACGTGTTTATGAGATTCGTACATGGTGTAGCATGTATCAGCACTTTGACCTTTTTATGGCCAAATCATATTGCACGGTGGGGGTACACCACAATTTTGTTTATCCATTCATCAGTTAATGAAAATTTGGGTTGTTCCCACTTTTTTGGCAATTATAAACATTACTGCTGCCAACATGTGTGCAAATTATATGCACTTATTTTCATTTCTCTTTGATATATAAGCAGGGTGAAATTGTTGGGTCAATTGGGAACACTATGTTTAAAATCTGAATAACTTCTGGATTGTGCTCCAAAGTGACTGCATCATTTTTATTTCCACCAACAATCTATGAAAGTTTTGACTTTTCCACATCCACATCCTTGTCACTTATTATATGGCATTTTTCATTCTATTGGGCTAAAAGTGGAGTCTCGCTGTGGTTTCGATTTGCATTTCCCTGATGACTAATTATGTTGAGCATCTTCTTATATGCTTGGTAGCCATTCATCTATCTTTTTTTGAGAGATGTTTATTCATAAACTTTGCATGTTTTTAATCATTTGTATTTTAACAATTCTTTAAATATTCTTATCAGTTAGTTATATAATTGGCAAATATTTTCTGCCTTTCTTTAGGTGTCTTTTCACTTTCTTGGTAATATTCTTTGATGCACAAAAGTTTTCAATTTCGATGAGCTACACTTTATTTTTTTCATTTTCTTCCTTGTGCTTTTGTTGTCATATCTAAGAACCCTTGCCAACTCCAAGGTCACAAATATTTATTCCTAGGTTTTCTTCTAAGAGTTTTATAGTTTGAGATCTCACATCTAGGTCTTCATACACGGTATAGAGTAAGGTGTCAACTCCATTCTTTCGCAGGTGGATTTCCAGTTGTCTCAGCACCACATGTTGAAAAGATAATTCTATCCCAAGGCAAATGGTCTTGGTTCCTTTGTCAAAAATCAGTTGACCACAGATGCGATGCATAGATTTATTTCTGTCTCACTGATCTATGTTTTTATCCATGTGCCTGTACCACATTATTTTAATTACTATAGCTTGTAGTAACTTTTGAAGCCAGGAAAAATGAATCATCCTAATTTGTTCTTTTTAAGACTATTTTGGCTTTTCAGTGTCCCTTGACCTTCCGCAGAAATTTTAGGACAAGCAAATCAATTCCTATAAAGAAGGAGCCTGGAATTCTGACAGGGATTATGCTGAATATAGTAGATTAAATCAGTTTGGGCCATAATTCTATTTAAAAAATATTATCTTTTAATCTATGACTATGGGAATCTTTCTATCTGTTCAGATATTTAATATCTTTCATAAATGTCATATTTTTCAGACTTTAAATTCTGTACTTTTGTTAAATTTATTCCTAAGTATTTTATTATTTTGGATAATATTATAAATGATATTGAACTTCAATTTTTTGTATTATTATGGCTATTTTTATAGAAACACAACTTATTTTTGTGTGTTTATGTTGTATCCTGAACTTTACTGACTTTTTTTTAGCTCTAAATATTTGTGTGTCTGTATGAATTCTTTAGGATTTTCTCTATATTAAATTATGCCACCTGCAAATTGGGATGCTTTAATTTTTATCTTTTCCAATTTGGATGCTTTTTATTTCTTTTTCTTTTTTCAAAAAATTTTATTTATTCATCTGAGAAAGATAGAGAGAGCACATAAGCAGGGGGAGACACAGAGGGAGAGAGAAAAGCAGACTCTCTGCTGAGCTGGGAGCCCAATGCAGGACCCCAATGCGAGACCCCATCCAAGGACCCTGAGATCATGACCTAAGGCAAAGGCAGACGCTTAACCATCTGAACCACCCAGGCGCCCTATTTCTAATTTAATTGCTCCAACTCAAACTTCCAGTACAAGGTTGTACAAAAGTGTCCTATTAGACATTCTTGCAATGTTCTTAATCTTAGGTTAAGATTTTCAGTCTTGCATAATTGTAAATATGAGCTGTTGGTTTTTTACAAATGTCTTTTTTTTTGAGTTTTGGAGGTTCCTTTTAATTCTAAATTCATTAAAGATTTTTATCAAGAAAGGGTGTTGAATTTTTTCAAAATTGTTTTCTACATCAATTGAGATAATCATGTGTGGGTTCTCCCCCTTATTTTATTAATACGCTATACTACATTGATTTTTTTGATATGTTGAAATAACCTTGCATTCCTGTGACAAGTTCCATCTGGTCATGCTATACAATCCTCTTAATATAACACCTGGGGCCAGTTAGCTTGCATGCTGTTGAGGGCATAAGACATATTGGTTTGTAGTTTTCTTTTCTTGGAATTTTGTCTGGCTTTGTTATTAGGGTAACGATGACCTTATAAGAATGAGTCCTCTTCTTTTTTGGGAAGAAATTGAAAAGGATAATTATTAATTCTTTTTTGAAGTGATTGGTAGAATTTACCAGTGAGCCCATGTGGACCTGAACTCTCCTTTGTTGGGAGGTTTTTTTTTTTTTTTTTATCATTTTTAAAATTTATTTTCAACATAACAGTATTCATTGTTTTTGTACCACACCCAGTGCTCCATGCAATCGGTGCCCTCTCTAATAGCCACCACCTGGTTCCCCAACCTCCCACCCCCCCCACCTCTTCAAACCCTTCAGAATGTTTTTCAGAGTCCATAGTCTCTCATTGTTCACCTCCCCTTCCAATTTCCCCCAAATGCCTTCTCCTAACTCCCCATATCCTCCATGCTATTTGTTATGTTCCACAAATAAGTGAAACCATATGATAATTGACTCTCTCTGCTTGACTTATTTCACTCAGCATAATCTCTTCCAGTCCTGTCCAAGTTGCTACAAAAGTTGGGTATTCATCCTTTCTGAATGAGGCTTTTGAGTACAGATGTTTTAATTTGATAGTTCTGCTCATATTTTCTATTTTCTTGAGTTGGTTTGGTAATGTGTGTTTTTCTAGGAATCTGACAATTTCATCTAGGTTTGATTAATTTGTTGTCATCTAATTGATCATAATATTCTCTTATAATCCTTTTTGTATCTGTAAAATCAATAGTAATGTTCCGAATTCATTTCTTATTTTATTTATTTATTTTTAAGATTTATTTATTTATTTGAGAAAGAGAGGGAAGGGAAAAGCAGAGAGAGGAAGAGAGAATTTGAAGCAGACTCTGTGCTCAGGGTGGAGCCTGATGTAGGACTGGATCCCACAACCAGGAGATCATGCCCTGAGCTGAAACCAAGAGCTGGTCACTTAACTGACTGAACCCCTCAGGTGCCCCTCATTTCTTATTTTAGTAATCTGAGTATTTTATTTTTTTCTTAATCAACCTACTTAAAAACTTGCCGTTTTTTGTTGATCTTTCAAAGAACCTTTTTTTTTTTTTTTTTGAGAGAGAGAGAGAGAGAGAGAGGAAGGGGTGGAAAAGGGGCAGAGGAAGAGGGAGAGAATCTTAAGCAAGCTCCTTGCTCAGAGCAGAGCCAACATAAACTCATTGCAAAGTGAACATGTAAATGTGTAGTAAAAGTGGAGGAATCACAAAAACCACATTATAAGCACAGACAGAACTAACTATACCATGGTTTCGAAATTATAATATGCCACCTTGCATTGTAGATTAATTAACCAGTTCAACTATTCCATGGGCTAGGTGTATTTTTGTTGTGGCAGATGATATTTAAGATAATTGATGTAAGAGCCTGAATATGTATACAGGTAGCAAGTGATGACACCAAATTCAAAGTATAGGTGTCTTTAAGCCTCTAGATTCTGTGAATTTCCCTTTTCTATAGTTTTACAAAATAGTCCATTTTTACTTACCCATATGCAAATTATCAATATCAGTCACCAGCTCATATATCAAAACTTTCTGATATGTTTTAGTTTGTATATCTTCAATTCTACTTCATTTATGTAAATTTTTATTGTTTGGAAAATTAGTAAACATTGTAATTTTTACATGACAACAGTTTGTGATGATTATCATTCTGTTCATTTTATAAATCTAAATTTACTGCCATTGCTGTATCTTACATTTTAGCAATCATTTTTTCCCTTCAGTTTTGTACTATACAGAACTGGTCCAAATCTATGGAGCATACCTGGATGTGAAATGAATGAAAGTCTGCCTACATCTGAGTGGATGTAGGTCTACCAAGTTAGATGAAAAAAAAGCTGCCAGATATCACAACTATGCTAATTTTTCTTGCTTGGAAAACAGTTTCCCCTCTTGCACAGATTTTTCATAGCTCCTATTTAAATTAGTTGAATGTGAGTCAGTCCTATTTAGGTTCATCTGAACATGTGAAATAATCGAATTAGAGTATTTTCTCTAAAGACTAACAAGAAATTGAGAAAGAAAAAACTTGGTAAGTCATAAAACTGGTCCATGCAAATACAATCTGCCTGTGAGAAGAGATCTGAAGAGGCAGACATGAAAAGTTAGGAGAAAAAAAGATCATTTTGGAAGCTCTCAAGATTTTGTTGTAGTTGTATTTTTGCCATAAATCTGCCACCATATTCAATTAATGTACTGAAATCCTGTAGTATAATATTTTAATCATCAACTGTGTTCTCTATTCTTTAAATTAATGAATACCAGAATAACTTGTCCTATTACTCTAATGATTTAAATCTGCAATCCTTTCTTACTTGATTATACAGTGCTATTAACCATTTCCAGAGTAACTATTAATCAAAAAGTCATTTAATCTTTACCTTATTGACATGAAATCTATCTTAACTCTGTTAACTCTACAGCTCTCCAAACCCTCAACTTTCAAGTTTCCCAAATCCCATTCTCATAAATGGTTTATTCAGCTTTTTCTTTGCCTTTGGAAATTTTTTTCCTACAGGTATTATGTGACTTTTAGTATTTTAGGTTTCTTTTTCCTTTCAACAGAGAAATAGATTAAGACCTATATACCTCAGAAGAGGAAGTGTTGGTGCCTTTAAGTAGACAAAGTGAAGAGACAATGAAGTGACAAGTGAAGAGACAATGGTTCTCATTTTCATAGATAGAATGGATAATGAGATCATGACCTGTGCAGAAATCAGGAGTCTGATGCTTAAATGACTAAGCCACCCACGTGCCCCTATAATCAGATTTCTATTTGTGTTTCTTATGTCAGGTTAATTTTTTAAAAATATTTTATTTATTTGAGAGAAAGAGAGCATGCGCTGGGGGAGAGGCAGAAGGAGAAGGAAAAGCAGGCTCCCTACTGAGCAAGGAACCCAATGTGGGGATCCCAGGATTCTGGGATCATGACCTGAGTCCAAGGCAGACATTTGGCTAACTGAGCCACCCATGCACGTCCTATTTCTGGTTAATTTCAATGAACAATTTTCCTTGGTTGGTGAATTGAATGTGAGTAAGTTATTAAATGCACTAATAATAATTTATTTTTTCATCCTGTCACCAGACCCTGCTAAAATGGGGTGGGGGTGGGGTTACTGTGGATAAGAATGTCATTATCATTTTTGTTTGTTTTTCTTATTGGAACAAAAGAATTTTTCTTCAAAGGTGAACAAGCCCACTAACTTCCCTTTTTATAGCTCTCTCAAACTGCCATAATAAATAATGTTATATAATGTCTTCTTGGTTCATAATGGACATGATCGAATGTGAGCAAATTCACAATGAATAGTGTTTAAATGTGCTGTCACCTGCATAGCTTTTCCTTTTCAATTAAAAGAATGCCACAGATTAAATTATAAGAATATCTTAATGAAATATACATAGCTTCTAATTAGGAAGAGTAGCACACTTATTTTTATAGCATTCTTGAATATTTAAAGAATAAGAGAAAGTGGACAAATTCACCACTTAAATATTATTCAGTGTAATAGACAACAATAGTATACAGTATATAAAAGATTCTGTCATGGTGCTTTGTCTCCTTAATTAACAGCATGGGAAATTGGATCAAATTATTTTCCACCCAGCATCTTATTTAGATATATGGTCCAGTCTTATGTAACATTAACTGATGCTAAACAATTTCCTAGTGCTTTAGCAAATTTTTTTCCAGCAAAGTTAATTCATACTTGGAGTTAACATGATAGGAAATAGAAAAATAAGAATTTTTTCATGGTTGAGTAAAGACTGTAATTATTCAATAATCAGTAATTGAACATCTTTAGATAGACAAATTTCAAAATTACTAATTTAAGAAATAAGAAAAATACTGCTGAAAGTGTATAATGTTGCCACTTAAAATATCAATTTTAAAATTTGTAGACACATATAGGTAATTTTACTTGCTATTGATTATAACTGTCAAAAATCAAAATGCCTCTTCAGACTGGGATGTAGTCTTAAAAATTTGTGTCCTCTCCCAGAAAACTAAAGTATCTGAAGCTTAATGGTACTCAAAATATTTTTAATGAATTAGTAAATAATTATTTTATTATCATATTTACATTCAATTTACACACTTCCAATTATTGTGGACAATGAAATTGTTCTCACTGCTAAAAAATACATACGCACAGATATAACTTCAAAATAGCTGTGTGTATATATGTGTTTGTCTGTTTTGTCAATGGGAGCAGTAAAAAGAGGTCTTACATATGAAAAAGAAAATATACTTTTAAATGAAAAATAAATGAGATGATATTTATAGGTGCTTCTTTATTTTGAGCCTTTTGAGGGGTGCCTGGGTGGCTCAGTTGTTAAGCATCTGCCTTCAGCTCAGGTGATGTCCCAGGGTCCTAGCATCAAGTCTAGTACTGGCCCCTTGTTCAGCAGGGAGCCTGCTTCTCCCTCTAATTGCTGCTCCACAGCTTGTGCTAAGAAATAATTTTTTTTTTAAATCTTAAAAAAAAGAATAAGAAAATGTGTAGAATTAAAGAAAATACACAGTACAGTCACTGTCCAGAAATGTTTCTGCAATCAACTGTCCATCTTTCTCCAAAAGAAGCTGTTGATAGAGCAGAGTATATAGGACAAGAAGTTTCTTAATAAGGAGTTCTTTTATATGCCGTAGTGCTTGAAAATGGAAGAAAAAGAGTTTTCCTCTGGAGCAAGTTAACCATGCACCGTGTAAGTTTGGTTTTTACTTTTCTGTGACACCCATGTCTCAGGATAGATAATACAAGTTTTTTTTTACTCTAGTGTGACTCTGGTGAAAGAAGCCAAGTTTATTGTCTTATTCAGTTATATATTCTTAAAACTTCTCAAAAACTTGTATAGGATAGGCATGAAATAAATTACAAGTAGATAATTGAATGAGTGAATAGATCTAAGGACCTGACTTCTATTCAAGGCAATCTTGAAAAAGTTATGGTGGCTTTCTTAACAATTTATCCCGTGTAATTAAAATGTTAGGACAGGAAATCAGAGGATATTTCACACTTTTATGTGTATTTATACTTGAATTGTCCTGGGAATGCCCTGGTTCTTTTGTTATAGCCTGCATTATCTTTTCTGAGATAATCGTAACTACTGAAGAAATCCAGTGTTCTGATGACCTTAGATACTTAAGATTTCAGGGGGACATGTATCTTTTTAAAAAGTCTGTATTATATATGTAATATATATCTGTATGTATATTTACACACACACACACACACATATATATATATATATATATATATGCACATGAACCCAAAAGTAGATATTTAACTTTTAAATTATGTATCATTTGTTTCACATATACCTTGTGTCTATATATAATTTGAAGCTGATTTGAATCTGAGACCAGCATTACTGTTAAAAGCTATGGAAATACAGGATTAAGAACATTTCAAAGACTTTTTTGGGGGTGCCCGGGTGTTTCAGTTGGTTAAGCAACTAACTCTTGATTTCGGCTCAGGTCATGATCTCAGGGTTGTGAGACTGAACTGGAAGTCTGCTTAGGATTCTCTCTCTCCGGGGTACCTGGGTGGCTCAGTCCTTAAGCCTCTGCCTTTGGCTCAGGTCATGATCCCAGGATCCCAGGATCCCAGGGCCCTGCTCTGTGGAAAGCCTGCTTCTCCCTCTGCCTCTCCCCCTGCTTGTGTTCCCTCTCTCCGTGTGCCTCTCGCTGTCAAATATATAAATAAAATCCTAGGAAGAAAAAAAAAGATTGTCTCTCTCTGTCTCCCTCTGTCTCCCCCCCACCCCCGCCACTCTCTTGCTCTCTCTTTCCCTCTCTAAAATAAATAAATCTTAAAAGAAAAAAATCATTTCAAAGACTTCTTGACTATGGCCTAGTCATATTTGTTTCCTAAGGAAGCTCCATATGGTGCCTGACTCGCAGGAGACACTCCTGTATATTTATGGAATAAAAGACCAAGTCTATCATTCCCTCCTTCTCTTTTCTTTTTAAAATTGAAGTATATTAGAAATGTAGAAGAAAGCAACAATGTACAAAAGAAGACTAGAAGTTTCCTCACATGTCGGGTGCCTGGGTGGGTGGCTCAGTCAAAAAGCATTCAACTCTCCATTTAGGCTCAGGTCGTGATCTCAGGGTCCTGAGATTGAGTCCTGTGTCAGGCTCCATGCTCAGCAGAGAGTCTGCTAAGATTTTCTCTCTGTGCCTACCCTCCCCCACTCTCTCTCTCTTCAATAAAAAAAAAAAAAAAAAAAAAAAAAAAAAGTTTTCTCACATGTTGCAGTCTGAAACTGTCCCCAAATCTTATTTGTTTCCTCCCTAAGAAAGTTCACTAATCACTATCTCCACCAATATTTAGGTCTTTCTTTTCTTTCTTTCTTTCTCTTTCTTTCTTTCTTTCTTTCTTTCTTTCTTTCTTTCTTTCTAATTCTTAATTCCCTCATAGCTAACATTGTAGTCTGGAAACTTGTGGTCCATATATAAGTCTATTAGGCATGTGAATCATAATTTTTATTTCTTTGCTTATATTTTTACTGCAAAGTGTTCTTATATCCTAAACACTAATCCTTTGCCTCAACCATAGTCTTAATATAACAAATGTTCTATTACAATGTATACTGTTTTGGGGGAAAGGGGGATGGCCAATAGATAGGAAGATATGGGAATAGAAAAGAAATGTCTTAAGATTCAGAAAACAACAGAAAAAATAGAACATACTTCATCCCTCTCTTTAAAGTTTGAAATGAGCCTACTTATACACTCACTGCATATTGTGTGCATTCTCAAAACTATACATTTACGGAATGTGAAAAAATTTGGTGAAGGTAGAGTAGTCTAGAAAATCTCTGTGATCATATCATATGTTGTTGGCAATGTTAAAGGAAAAAAAAACTGGGGTTTAAGAAACTGAGTTGCTCACACTGTTGAATTTTCCTCTGAGCATCCTAATACTCAGAATTTGATACATAATTACAATCAGACCCTTTGTACTGGCAATTAAAAAGTTTCCTACTATTAATAGGTAAAATTCTATTCTGACCTTATGTTAAAATTTTTAAAAAGAATTTACATACAAACTTAAAAAATCATAATAATGATGAAACGTTTGCTTTTCTCATTGCAGATAACTTTTTAATAATTGAGTAAATTTTTGTGACTTTTTACTTTATAATCTACTGTGATTTCTACAATTTGATCATATTTTACAAATAGCTGAATGCTTCTAGCAGAGCACAGTCTGAAAAGCCACATAATCTGTTTTCCAGTCAGTTCTCAAGCATATTTGAGGTATAAAATCCTAGATTTCCCACAGTGTGTGTATAGTAGAGAGATAAGAGCAGAAGGGCTCTGATGAATCCTGTATGACCGCTCAGTATTATTTCTACCAGTCAGTTGTGAAGTTATTGAAATACATAACAATATTGATTTTAGCCTTTTTGGGGAGCCTCAAATTTAAGTCCTTGGTGAGTTTAAATCAGTACTTAATAAGAAGTAGGAATCCTTGATGTGGATCCTGGCTCTCCTATGAAATGGATACACAAAATTGACTTTAAGTCACCTTTCCAAACTTGAATACATAAATCAAAATGCTCATGACTCTTTCTATATATTAGGTAAGGGAGTTGATGAGAATATACTTAATTTTGGGCATGGCAGTGCCACCAGTGGGTTGGCTGTTCTCCAATCAGCCTATAATCCTCCAGTCTCTTACTCTATTGTATTTTTTCTAACTCTCAGAAATTGTTTGGCTTGGAGAGGCTGATTATAGGTATTCTGATTCCGTAAGTTACATGCTAGTGATGCTTCAGGAACTCAGAAGTTTAGATAAAGTGAGGCTTGACTTTAGCTGAAAGTTACTTTAATATTATATTTATCTGACATTGTGTTAGAAAAATAGACTTGGTAAATGTAAACCTGGTTGAAAATTCACAGTCTATATCCAGATGTGCAATAAAAATGTAATTTCTTTATTTCATATCGTTTATCTGACCCCCATAAAGAGCTTCCCCCAAGAGGGCTGCCCAAAGAAACCCTTACAACAGTCTGGTTTAAATAAACTGTTGGAGAGATGATTGTTTGACAGGAATATCTATCCTCCTCTATTTCTTCTCCTTAAAGGTGACAAAATAGGAAGAATTTGATTATGGAAAAAAGTCAGTTTTACCTTTTACACTTGAAAGCTTCTGAGCATTGCACATATGCTTTGTTTCTTTCAGACACTGAGTTTCTAGATCCTTATCATCATATTTGTTTCATTGATTTGATTTCATTGCTCCAGGGTAATTTTGAATAGTATAAGTGGTAGCTCATAGTTCTTAGCAGAGAGAGGCTAACTTGGAATTTCAGCAATACTGGGAGTCTGACGCTTAGATCCAAGCCACTATTTACCGTTGTCTGGGAAAGTCTGGCATACTTAGTGGGGAATTGGAAATAAAGCAGAGAGTCAATATTTTGCACAATAGTATTTCAATTTATTGTTTATATTGGGAAAAAGATGTTTAATTGGAACAAAGATGATAGAGGACTGCTAAGTAATGTTTTAATGATATATTAATGTATGTGCATACATGCATACATGTAATTGTGTTTGTACAGACTATTATTTACACAAAATCTCTATTTAATTTTCCAAATTTCCTGAAAGTAAATCCTTGTTATTGCCATTGGGAGGCAAAGTGCAAGTAGATACTCTTGTGCTAACAGCTCTGAGAGAAACTGAATTACTACCTATGGGACTTTTTGTTCTCACTAAGCCAAAATAGCTGTCTTCTGATACTGAAAATATAAAAACTGCTAGAGAGTCGATCTAAGGCTGTTTTTTGTTTTTTTTGTTTTTTTTTTAAAGGTTAAAAACTAGGGATGCCTGTCAAATTTCATTTTTGTATTATAAAATTATTTTATTCTGGTATAAAATTATATGGATTACGCTTAGAGGAAGGCAGTAAGGTTTCTAAATTACATTATTTTTTTCTTTCCTTTTAAAAAGGAGACAGAAAGTCTTGAAATGATTCCTCATGTTATCACCTATTTTTGCATATATCATTTATCAGTATCTAATGTATATGCCAAATATGTGTTTAGTCTGTTCATCATATTAAATAGTTAAATAAAAAGTAAATGCTTTTAATTATGGACATTGGATTTTCTTTACATTGATTCATGATTCCATGAAGACTAGTGAACAAGGAAACATTTAATAATCATTTTGCTACAAGTATATTGTAGATTGAGTTTAGGAGAGGATCATAAAATAATTAAATTGATAATATAAATCATATAAAAATAAACTGCCTCTGAAAATGTCCAATTTTATTAACACATCTCATTGAGAATCTGGTTGAGAATTTATTTTAAACAGGTATCCAATTTATGTAAAAAGCACACTATAAAGAGATGGATACTCAAATATAAAATCAAAACATAAAGAAAACATTCTAAAACTATGAAGGAATTTTTTGCAAAACCTAACAAAATTATACATGCAGTTATCTTTTTTAATTCAGAAATCCTATTTTTTTTAAGATTTTATTTATTTATTTGACAGATCACAAGTAGGCAGAGAGGCAGGCAGAGAGAGAGAGGAGGAAGCAGGCTCCCTGCTGAGCAGAAAGCCCATGTGGGGCTCCATCCTAGGATCCTGGTATCATGACCTGATCCAAAGGCAGAGGCTTTAACCCACTGAGCCACCCAGGCACCCAAGAAATCCTATTTCTGAAGGTGCATTGGTAAAAACATAAAATGTTATATTTGAGCTTTATTTTTTATACAAAAATTTGAAAACAAGGACATGGATTTAAGTAAGGATTTTGGTTTTTTTATTTTGAAATCATATATATTTTGACATAATTCAAAAGCAAAATAAAATAAGATAATCTAACAATTGTTAAAATTGAAAATAATGAAGTCTTGGGGCGCCTGGGTGGCTCAGTGGGTTAAAGCCTCTGCTTTCAGCTCGGGTCATGATCCCAGAGTCCTGGGATCGAGCCCCACTTGGGGTTCTCTGCTCGCAGGGAGCCTGCTTCTTCCTCTCTCTCTCTCTGCCTGCCTCTCTGGCTACTTGTGATCTCTGTCAAATAAACAAATAAAATCTTTAAAAAAAAATTAATGAAGTCTGACTATATATAAACTTGGTGGCATTAATTCAACTAAGAAGAATTATATTTTGAACTAAATATATATTTTGACTATAGTCTTAGTGAAATAAACCCTATGGCTAAAAAGGATGGTAAATAAATAATAAATTTCATGCATTAACCCCATTATTTAATTATTACTAAATGGTTTTTTGGAACATTATATAACTATGCAAATGTGGGTAGATAGATATAGAGAAATAGGTGAAAAAAATAATCATGTCCTTGTTTATATCATATCAGAAATCAAGTTTCCAAGTGGAAAATATATGCAAATATAAAATCCAAGTAGTCAGGCAAATTCTGTAATCTTGAATTTCAACTTATTTTTTCTAAAAAAAATACATATTTCCAACTCTGCTCGTTGCAAAGGGCTAGAAACAATGGTAGTTCAGAAAAATAAGTGGTCTAAACACCCTGATAATAGTTTTTAAGTTGAATTCTGTAAAATTTTACCTATTATCTCCTCGAATATTTTCTCTGCCTTCTGTAACTCTGATAAGGTGAATGAAACTTCCCCCTTAATCTCTTCACTAAGCTAACAAAACTAAATATATCACTTGAGTTTCGTTGGTCAGTGTAGGTAATGTGCATTTGAGCTGTATCTCTACATAAAGATCAACTTGAGAATATAAAGTTTCAAATATTTATTTTGTTTTTATTCATTGTGCTCCGACTAGCACCAAATAGCTTTTCATGAAATCCCCTGAAGATAGGAGATGGAGCAGATTTATTTCCGGGCCACTGTTAAGTAGCAGGTGGTACTTTTATTTCCTATTCTTGTCAAGAGGGTGTCTTATCTTAGATTTTGCAACACATAACATGTCCTGAGTATTATCATTTTTCCTGCATGTTCCTCAGATTTGTGAACGCAAATCTCAAATTCACTATATTTGTGGAATATTTTCAAAAACTATTCCAGTATTCAGTTTATTGTTCTGGATCATTTCTGTGTTTTGGTATGATAATTTTTGATTATACTGTCAACATTAAGATACTTTTAAGTAGTTTATTTTTTTCAATATTTGTCAATTTGTTAAGGTTTTTCTAGCGGAGCTAACACTCAAACACTAGCCCATCACATTACTAGAAACAGAATTATAGACAAAACTGTATATAATAAATGTTCAAAGTACCCTTTGAGTTTTTAACATTAATTATTACAACATTTCCCAGAAATTTTATTTAGGTTGTTTTAGTCAGTTCTTGTTTCATGTCATGCTTTTATTCCTTTTTTTTAACCACATTAAATATACTTTTTTTTTTTTAACTCATTGAATGACAAATACTTATCTCATTCATTCAGCTAATATGCATCAAAGACATTTATAAGATACAGGACTGCAATGTCTAAAAAAAGGTAAAAAAAATACCTTGTCCTAAGAAGTTCAAATTCTAATCATGGAAGCAAAAGACAACTGAATATAAGTAAAATATTCAGTATGTTAAAAAACAGTTAAGTGCTAAGGTGAAAAACATGGATGGAAAAAGTATAGACATTGTCAGAGAGAATGGTGTTTAGTTTAGATGAGTACTCAGTAGGTAGAATTGAGTAAGTGAGAAAGAAATTAGGATAGGATATCAGAAAGACAATAGCAAGCAGAATTGTAGAGGTGTCTGGCCATTGTAAAGAGTGGAGGATTTTAAATAAGGAGGTAACATTATTTAACTCACATTTAACAGAATCACACTGAATGGTGTATTAAGAACAGACTGCAGGGGACAAAGATAAATTCAGATACAGCAGTTAGGATGTTTTATAATGTACTCTCAGTAATATTTGATGGTGGGTTGGATCAGCGTTGTAGCTACAGAGGTGAAGAGAAGTGCCTAAATAAGGAAATATTTGTTTAAAAGCCAAGCATAAGGGATACACATTGGAATCAGAGTTTCTTAAATTTCTTCAATATACTGGATCACTTCTGTAACTTGCCAATAGTTCAAGATCTTGATGTCTAAAAGCATGAATGCAATCTCTCCCTCAACAATTTGACCTACCACCTGTTTAAGGTTGGTCCCTTTACATTCTTTCTTGTTCTCACATCTAAGATGATTAGACTCTACCTTTTGTTGATTCTAACTTTTGAAATGTTTCTGGTGGCAATTTTTTATTTTACATACCCAAACTCTGGTCAAAATTTTGGATTTATCAAGACCTTTATAAAAATTTTCTAATTTCCATTTTTAACCACTCGGATAATTTTTTATCTACTCTTGGCATATCAAATTCTCAAAATTCTGTTTACTTAATTTCTTTAATGGCTCTTCATACCTAAATCTAATCTCCTTAAAAAACTATGTAAAGCCTGAGGGTTTTAGGCTGATAAAATTACTACTTGTTGGGCTGGGTAAAAGTCACAAATAATGTGCAGAATAGGACAAAGAGGAGAGTGCATGCCCGTTTTTATATATTATATATCACTATCTATCTATATATCTAACTATTTTTGGATGAGTTTTCTACCAGATTGATAGCATAAACTGACTGAACAGGTAGATGGTCTGCCTATAATTCTTTGGTTGCCTATAATTCTAACCCTAAAGTTAGAAGTTTTTTTTATACCATCTTTAAGCATCCTTAAACGAAAGTTGAAATTTAATGTCCTAACTAAAGATTCCTTTTCTAATCTCTCACAGAATTTTGTTGGTTATTATTATATTATTAGGCTTACACTCTAATGTCTTCTTTACTGTGATTTGTACACCTTTAGTGGTTATTTTCTCTAATGGAGAGAATATTCTTGGACCCAACCCATTCAACAACTGATCCAATGTCTGTGTCTGTCTTTCTTTCTTTCCCTTTGAAAATGGCATTCATTGAAAATTTATTCATGTAATATTTGTACTGAAGTATCATATAAAATAGTAGAATATTTTTCTTTATCTCAAATATTCAAAAGATAAAGTACTAAGGAATGTTTTTACATTAAATATTATTTATCTAGGATTTAAAAATGTGGAACAAAGCTTAATTCTGGCTTGTTTATTGACTGAGTCTTCTAGTCTGTGGGTAGAGTACATTCATTTAATTCAGATCATTTCATGGGAAAACAAAAAAAAATGGTGGCTTTTGAATTTACCTATCTTGCTTTCCATTGAAGGTAATCTACTTTAACAAACTATAAATTTAGGAAGTTTTCCCTCCCCCCCGCCAAATCTCTCATATTAGACCCACAGATTTAAGTGTGACTAATTTGCTCTTCCAAGACTTGTTTCATTATACCACTCTGTTCTCCAAGTACAGAATCCAAAATAGAAAAAGTCTCTTGTCTTGAGACTGCTCTGAGATTATTTATATTTAAGAAACTCACTTAAATACCTGTAAAATATTGGCTTTTTATTCTTTAATTATATATTTTATATTGTCAGCATTTTGGTAATGAATATTCAGTGCAGTAGCATAGCCATTTAGTGATAAAATGAATTTATTTTTAAAGAAGATGACATCTCATTTTATCTAGGCTTTTCTCATGCCTCTACTTATAAGTAGCATGTTTTATCTAAATAATTAGTAATATACTTCCTATATTAGTTTGCTAGAGCTGACATAGTAAATAACATAGACTAGGTGACACAAATAACAAAATGTATTCTCCCACAGTCTGCAAGCTAGAAATCCAAAATCAAGGTATTACCAGGTTTGGTTTCTTCCAACACCTCTCTCCTTAGCTTCTGGATTGCTGGCTTCTGGTTGTGTCACATGGTCACTCCTCTGTGCCCAAGTATCTCTGGTGTCTCCTTTTGTGTGCCCAAATTTCCTGTTCTTATGAGGACACCAGTCAAACTCGATTAAGTCCCACTTTAATGGTCCATTTTAACTAAATCACCACTTTAAAGGATCCATCTCTAAATACCATCAGATTTGGAGCTATGTTGGGGCTTCAACATATGAATTTGGGGAGATGTTCAATTCAGCCCATAACACCTCTCTTGTTGATTATTTTCTTTCCCTTTGATCAGTAAAAAACTATCATTTATAAACTCACCTTCAATAAGGGTCTCAAATACTTAAAACTTCTTGCTAAAGCTTAATTTATTTGATATATTTCAGTTATGTAGTGTCATGTTATAAATATGTACTAGTAAGTGAAAACTGGTGCTTAGAGGATAGGATGAGATAAAGGAAGGAAAAGCTAAAATTATCTGGGAAAAAAATGTAAATTTAGAATAAAAGAGATGCAGCTTAAATATTCTCCATTCACTTAATTTGGGCCTTATGTTTTTAATATTTTTACCTGACAAAATCATGCACTCATACACTAATAGGCAAGTTTTATTGTTTATTTGTTTGTTGACTGCAAAAGCAATCTCTAATCTTTTCAACCTTCTAAAATTGTTCAGGGCAATTAAGCCCTAGAAACCCAGAAACAAGGGCAGAATGTGGAGTGCTCAATTTGCATATTCAAATTCCCAATTATGTGCATAGTAATATGCAAATAAGCCTTATTTTCTCTTGACTAAGAACTTTATGGTAGGAAAATTGCCTATTTGTCCTTGCAAAAAAACAGACGTGAACCACAAACCTTCCCCCTAAATGATGAGACTGATGAGTTCTATCTTTCTGAGAACTACTCTGGAAGATAGCAACTCTTCATATTAAACTGCAACAGAAGTAGGAAAAATAGAGCACTCTAAATATTTGCTATTTTATCTATATATACATTAGTGTGTTCACATATGCATGCATATGCATGCACATATAATTGTGTCTGTTTGAACACATTTCCATAATTTCTAGACAGCTCAAAATATAACAAATCCTGATATACTGGATAGTCTACAGTTATTAGGAGGGCAGGACATTGGGCTGGGATTGAATACTGTGCAATACAACACAACTACTTTTAAACATAAATATATATATTTATGTTTAACATATCATGTATTTATATTTTAGAGAGAGAGAACAGAGGTCAGGGGCAGAGGGAGAGGGAGAGTAAAACTGGTGCTGAGTGTGGAGCCCCACAAGGGGCTTGATGTCATGACCCTGAGATCAGACCTGTGCTGAAACCAACAGTCAGACACTCAGCCAACCCAGGAGCCCCTTAAACATCTATCTTAAGGACTAAAGTTAACATTCCCAATAGATATCATTTCCTACTCAATTATAATTAAGTACAATTTAACTTTGAAATTTTTAAGAAAATTGTTTTTCTGAATATTAACATCAACATTATATACCATAAAACATGCAAATACACAAAATAGAACTAAAATTTATTAATTTTGATAAATGATTTGTTTAAAGGTTTTCCAGCCTAAAATGAGATACATTGTTCTCACTTGTAAATATCTAAGTATAGCCTTTATGTTCAATAATATTATTTACAAATAATTTACAAATAACTATTTGTAAATTATTTCACTGTGAAGTATTTTGCTCAGTACCATGTCCTATTTCAAATTCTGTGTATGATATGAATTTCATTCATTTGTTTGTATAGTGTTAAAGTTCAATCTGACCTGGTGTTTCTAAAATTTATATGGATACTTTAAGGACAAAGAATCATAAATATACTCTATAAGGGGAAGAACAAGATACCAAATTGTGGTGTTTTTAAAATAAAGGTGTATAAACTAAGACACTGTACATTACCATAGAATAGGAATAATATAGAGACTAATGGATTAGAACAGAGCATGACAAAAGTGTAAGAAAGAGCATGGGATTCAGAATCAGTCTATTTCAATGGGAGGCAGTATAATGTGGTATTTGGAGATAAACTAACAAGTGACAAGTGAGTGTCCTTGAGAAATTAAAAATTACTTACATCTGGGTATCTGACGTTTGCCCTCTATAACATGTAGATAAGTGTATGGACTGAATTATTTGTGCCCATTCTTCTTACATTGAAGGCCTAACCCACAAGGTGATGATATTTGTAGGTGGGGCCTTTGGGAGGTAATTAGGTCATGAGGGTGGAGCCCTCATGAATGGGATTCCCGCCTTTACAAGAAGAGACCAGAGAGAGAACAGTTCTTTCTTGGCCAAGTGAGGAAACAGCAAGAAAGCCAGGAAGCTCACTCTCACCAGATATTGAATCTGCAGGCACCATGATGTGGTCTTCTTCATTTTTTTTTTTTTTTTGAAGATTTTATTTATTTGACAGAGAAAGAGAGAGCATGCACAAGTTGGGGGAGGGGCAAAGTGCTGAGCAGGATTCCTAACCTAGAGCTTGACCCCAGGACCCCAGGATCATGACCTAAGCTGAAGGCAGACACTTAACCGACTAAGCCACCCAAGCACCCTAGTTTTTTCTTTCTTTCTTTTTTCTTTAAATTTAAAGATTTTATTTATTTATTTGACAGAGAGAGATCAAAAGTAGGCAGAGAGGCAGAGAGAGAGAGAGAGGAGGAAGCAGGCTCCCCACTGAGCAGAGAGCCCGATGCGGGGCTCGATCCCAGCACCCTGGGATCATGACCTGAGCCAAAGGCAGAGGCTTTAACCCACTGAGCCACCTAGGTGCCCCATAGTCTTTTCATTCTTTACATGTTACTGACTTCAGGGACATTATTCTTAGCCCTGCTTTCATAATTTCTCTATAAAGGAATTTTGCTATACATTTGGCAAGTTTTAAAATTTTACATATATTCCATTATACTTTGAAGGTCAGTTTTCCCTCTATGTTTTAAATAAACTTTCCTTTATATCTTTTGAGTATATCAATTTGGAAAGCTCCATAGTGTGACACAGTTAAGACTGTGCAGAATCTATCCTCCTTTGATTGAACATTTCACTTATATTTTAGTTAGTTTACTTACTTTTGTGTCCTATTTCAAAAAAAGCTTATTTTGGTATACATATTTGTGTTTACATGTAAGATATTCTCCAGAATATATGTGGAATGCAAGTGGAATCCTGAGCCCTATGCTATAAGCAATGTCGATGTTACAAATTACTGAAAAATATCTTTGAAAAGTGGTCATACCATTTTCATGGGCAGTGAAGATAATTCCTCTTCTAACACATGCTAACACTTTGTATCAAAATAGTTAAGTTTTATGAAGTGATGTTTATGCAATTTTATCTCATTTTTCCTTAAATTTCTTTTCAGAGATTATTCATGAGTTTCTTTTCATATATTTAATGGCTGCAAAGATTTTTCTTTATGGAAATAGCTTTTTTATATCTTGCCTATTATTGCATACTTTTATGAAATTATTAATAATTATTAATTATTAATTGCCTATTATTGCCTACTTTTGCACTGTTTTGGACCAGCTGTGTAACGAAGTTATGCTATTTCTGCTTGCCATGTATATGTTTAACATATAAACCAATTTTCTTTCTGGCTTCTCTTCCTTATTATTTCATACAGGGAGTATTAGTGGCAGTTAAATTTAGAGTTTAATCTTTGAGTGACCAGATATACTATGGGGTTGTGATTGAAATAGAGAGAGAATCAATATCCCAAGAGGCTTTGGAACTGAATGTTTCTCCACCTATGGAATTGTGTGCTGACATTTTTATAAAGATAGTTGATTTTTCTTTTGTTCACACATGATATTATTTTTGTATCAAAGTTTAAATATAAGAAGATTGCATATATAAATGATGAGAAGCCATTTACTTGGACCCAGCTGATGACTAGACTGTTGGCAGTGAGGTCTAGGCCCATCCCTCCATAACTGGCTCTAAGGCACCATTGCTATTCTGCACACCACACTCCCAGACTCCCTTGGCAACCAGACGCTGGTTAAGAAAGTTCTGACAGTGAACCTCACTGATGAAAGATAATGCAGAAAGAAGAAAGGACTCTCTTTATGTTTTGACCTTAGGTCAGCTTCTCTCCAGCAACAACAATTATAGCTCTAGTCTCCAGCTTTTGGGGCACTCCCAGCACCAACTTTACCACACTTCCTCAAAGGCACCAACAGCATACTTCAACCCCTCAGTTATCTGAGCCATGCACTTTGCTGGTCAAATAACAAACTAGATTTACCCCTATCTGGCTATTAACACCTGTTAGGCCACACACACAGAGGTAATCAGAGCAGGATCTCTTTAGTGTCCTTCCTACTGTAGTTTATCAGCAATAGGGCAGCCAGCCTGGAGTTCCAAACACCAGCTACCAGCTGCAAGGCAATGCCTCTAACAGGTCTGAACACAAACCCCATGGTGAATATTTGTCCACTCTGAGGTTTTATTAACTCCTCCTCTTCCTTTTTCTGTTTTTCTTCCCTCTCCTTCTTTCCTCCCTTCTTCCCTCCCTTCATCCCTTCCTTCTCCTCCTCTTATAACCCTCCTTATTCTCCTTGATTCACACCTTTGATTCACATCTCCATATACTATTATTAACTCATTTAAGATGAATCTTGAATACTAGAACATTTAAAAGAGCTGCAAGTTACCCAAAAGTTTGGCCAAGGTTTAAAAGCTACTACACTATTACTTGCTTTATACCTTGGGTTTGTGAATATTCACTATATTATTAAGAAATTATAAATAAATATAATAAACACAATAAGGCCATGCATGAACCAACAGTAATATTGGTTCATGAACTATGGATGATAGTAATCCATTTTCACACATTTGACTTTCAAAAAAGGAACAGGAAATGGTCAAGTTTCTTTCCAACAAATTGGTAGACAACATGGAGAAACTCTTCTTATACAGATAAAGTAATGATTATAATTAATTAGATTTTAAATCAGTTACTGAGCCAAGAGAAAAATAAGGGAAATATACCCTATTTAGTTTAGAGACAGAGTAAGCAGGAGGAGGGGAAGGGACATGGCAGGGGGAGGGGAAGACAACTCCCAGCTGAGCTCAGAGTCTGATGCAGGGCTCAATCTCAGGACACTGAGATCATGACTTAAGCCAAAATCATGAGTGAGAGCCTTAACCAACTGAGTCACCCAAGCACCCTTCACTGTGGAAATATTAACAGTGAGAGATAAGTATATTTGAAACTGAAGGAAGTAAATATATTTTATGTTTCTTTTATTTTGATTATGTATTGTCTTTCCTTTCACATGTGCTTGTTGATAATGGATGTGAGGTAAAGGCCAATTTCAATCTAGAGAGACCTGAAGTGTTTGCATTAGTGGATATTTTCTGCAAAGGTAGCTTGCTTCTATTTTGCTACATGGAGGAAAAGGGTAGGCCATTTCAAGACAACTACAGTCTCTAAGGGGCTTTAATTCAGAGTCAGAATCTTAAAATCGGCTATTCTACCTAATGATTTCATAAAATAACACACATGGAATTCCACATTCATGTGATTTTATATGTGCGCACATGTATGTTTGTGTAAGGAAAGGAGCAAAATATCAGAAGTAATTCTTTGGTGGTCACATTCTGCAATTTAAGTTTACTTTCATAAATTTAATTAATAAACATTTTTTTAAATTGGAGCAATTACTCTCTAATCTTATTGTGATTAATTTCTTATTATTCTCTTAGAACACTGGCTCCTGAACAGGAAATTGTTACCTTTTCCTTTGTGCATTTTTTCACTCCAGAAATTTACCTTAATTTCATCTACATGCCCTTTTAATTAATTATGTAAATGAATTATCTGAAGTTAATCTTAACCATGTATTATGGGTATTGATACTTCTAAATATTCTTGTTCCTTCTCTTTTTTATGTGTCCCTTATATTTTGTAACTTTTCTAATTACAGAGAGCAACTAATAATCTTCCTTATTTTCCTGTACTTAAATTAATGCACAATTTGCTTACTAAAAAGTGAATCAGTTCTCAGAATTTTCAAGTCTACCTTCAGTTTAAACATGATTAAAAATGAGTGAACTAAGTTGAATAAGAATATTTTCTTACATTTTTATAACAGTTAGTAATACCTAGTATATGGTAAGCATATTTCTGAGTGCTTTCTAATGATAAATTTTTTTTTAATATTTATTTATTTGAGAGAGACAAAATGAGAAAGCACACGAGGGTGGGGAGGGGCAAGCAGAAGGAGAAGCTAAGCAGGGAGAATGATGCGAGACTCGATCCCAGGACTCCAGGATCATGACCTGAGCTGAAGGCAGTTGCTTAACGAACTGAGCCACCCAGGTGCCCCCAACTATTAATTTAAATATTATTCATTACAATGTCTTAGATAGGCGGTTAATATTCCCACTTTACAGAAGAAATTGTGGCCCAGAGAAGAAAAGTAACTTGCTCAAGAACAGAGTCTTATGCATAATACTGCCAGATTTAGGACGCAGCAAGTTTGCTGGTCATGCTGTTCATGCTATTTTTTCTCTATACCAGTCAACTTTGGGAGTGAGTCTTATGTGATTCAGTATGGTGTTTGCCCCTGGCGCTAATAATCAAAATGACTGAAAGGCATTTTTGTTTATAATTAGGAGATTTCAGTCAAATTATTGAGGTGACATGTATATACAATCCACTGAATGAACATAGCACAATGTGTTTGCATGTTATGGCTAATTTATTTTGAAAATTAACTATATGCTCAATTACTGCAAATGCACTGTGTGGTAAAATACTTTACCCAAAATTTCAAAAAAAAAAAAATGATGCTACAGAAAGGAGTTTCTTTTAAAAAAAAATTATTATAGTTGAACTACATTATTTTGAAAACTCTAAGGATGTTAATTAATATGTTTTCTCAGGGATATTGTAGAAAAGCTAGTGAGAAAAAATGTACTAAGTAATACCATCTACAGAAATATTAAGGAAATGGAAGAGTAGCACAGGTTGTTTTATGTGAAAGGCAACAAAAGGTGTAATATGAAAAAGAAAGCCTTACAGATTTCTAGGGGATACATATACTATGATTTCAGAACATATTAAAAATTAAATCAACAAAAGGACAAGAATGAAATTAAGCATTTTATGTATATTATACAGATAACCAAACTTACTGTATCAAATTAAATTTTTACAGTAGATTGATGGTGCTTAACATTTTTAAAGTAAAATAAACTTTGTACTAATCATTTAATAACAGTGTGTATGTGATTATGTTACTTTAGTTCATGTAAATAAATCTTTATTGAGTGTTAAAGTACAGATATTATATGAATACCTTATGATTAAAAATTATTTATAAAGGATGACCCATCCCTTGTTAATTTTAAGCTTAATGAGAAACCACAGAACTCATGGCTTTCTCCCCATGATATAACATATTGTTTTATTAAACTATGGTTTATACTGAGACACAATTATATATAGCAATGGATATGGGAGCTCAGAAGAGGGTCACAGTCCAACTGATAGGTTCGGAGAGGCTTTCTTTAAGAAATAAATCCTTAGTTAGCCTGAGTAAATCAAAGGCATCAAATTTTGCCTCTATGAAATTAGGTTGAATCTGGTATTTTGTACAAATGATTTCTTCAAGGGAGAAATTTAATATTTAAACATTTCAAGAACTAAATATTACTATAGGAAAGAGAATAATTTGAGATGAAAGTGTGGGTCAATGAGCAGCAGCATGTGGCATAATTTGTCTCCAAGTAGAAACTAAACCTTTGAATGATAAAAAGTGTAAGTGAATAAATGAAAGGCATCACTAATGGATTTCAACAGTAAGAGAAATGCTCACATGTTGCAGAGATAATGATTTTTTATGGACTGCATAGCTCTTTGTTAGAATAACCAATTTTAATTAATGAAGTGAAGCATTTTGAATTTCTGGCTTAGTATTCAAAGCCAGAAATGGCATTGTGTCAACCAAAAACTCTATAGAAAAATAATCACAGAGTCAAGATGGCGGAGAAGTAGCAGCTGAGACTACTTCAGGTAGCAGGAGATCAGCTAGATAGCTTATCTAAAGATTGCAAACACCTACAAATCCAACGGGAGGTCGAAGAGAAGAAGAACAGCAATTCTAGAAACAGAAAGTCAACCACTTTCTGAAAGGTAGGACTGGCGGAGAAGTGAATCCAAAGCGACGGGAAGATAGACCGCGGGGGGTGGGGCCAGCTCCCGGCAAGCGGCGGAGCAATGGAGCACAAAATCAGGACTTTTAAAAGTCTGTTCCGCTGAGGGACATCGCTCCAGAGGCTAAACCGGGGTGAAGCCCATGCAGGGTCAGCATGGCCTCAGGTCCCACAGGGTCACAGAAGGATCGGGGGTGTCTGAGGGTCGCAGAGCTTGCAGGTATTAGAACGGGGAAGCCAGCTACAGAGACAGAGCCAAGGAGTGAGCTCTAAGCTCAGGGTTACCTTGAACCATTCGCAAGCTCGGTGATCTCGGAGCGCGGCCGGAGACGGTAGTAACTGGGCGCTGTTCTCTAAGGGCGCACTAAGGGGTGGGGCCCCAAGCTCTCATCTCCTCTGGAACTCTACAGAAAGCGCTCAGGGAACAAAAGCTCTGGAAAGCAAACCTGAGCGGATTACTCAGCCTGGCCCCTGGTAAGAGCGGTGCAATTCTGCCTGGGGCAAAGACACTTGAGAATCACTACAATAGGCCCCTCCCCCAGAAGATCAACAAGAAATCCAGCCAGGACCAAGTTCACCTACCAAGGAGTGCAGTTTCAATACCAAGGAGAGCAGCGGAATACCAGAGGAGGAGAGAGCAAAGCACAGAACTCATGGCTTTCTCCCCATGATTCTTTGGTCTTGCAGTTAATTTAATTTTTTTTCTTTCTCAATTTTTTTTCTCTCTTCTTCTG
>NW_022631027.1:17244649-17411996 GCF_010015895.1 Lontra canadensis
TTTTCTTTCTGAACCTCTTTTTATCCCCTTTCCCCCCCTCATGATTTGGGATCTCTTCTGATTTGGCTAAAGCATATTTTCCTGGGGTTGTTGTCACCCTTTTAGTATTTTACTTGTTCCTTCATATACTCTTATCTGGACAAAATGACAAGGCGGAAAAATTCACCACAAAAAAAGAACAGAGGCTATACCGAAGGCTAGGGACCTAATCGATACAGACGTTGGTAATATGTCAGATCTAGAGTTCAGAATGACAATTTTCAAGGTACTGGCCGGGCTCAAAAAAGTCATGGAAGATATTAGAGAAACCCTCTCGGGAGATATTAAAGCCCTTTCTGGAGAAATAAAAGAACTAAAATCTAACCAAGTTGAAATCAAAAAAGCTATTAATGAGGTGCAATCAAAAATGG
Source organism: Lontra canadensis (assembly GCF_010015895.1). Taxonomy (NCBI): domain Eukaryota; kingdom Metazoa; phylum Chordata; class Mammalia; order Carnivora; family Mustelidae; genus Lontra; species Lontra canadensis. The sequence goes on from NW_022631027.1 coordinate 17,245,060, forward strand.
AGGCTCTCACTGCTAGGATAAATGAGGCAGAAGAAAGAATTAACGATATAGAAGACCAAATGACAGAGAATAAAGAAGCTGAGCAAAAGAGGGACAAACAGCTACTGGACCACAAGGGGAGAATTCGAGAGATAAGTGAGACCATAAGATGAAACAACATTAGAATAATTGGGATTCCAGAAGAAGAAGAAAGAGAGAAGGGAGCAGAAGGTATATTGGAGAGAATTATTATAGAGAATTTCCCCAATATGGCAAAGGGAACAAGCATCAAAATCCAGGAGGTTCAGAGAACCCCCTCAAAATCAATAAGAATAGGTCCACACCCCGTCACCTAATAGTCAAATTTACAAGTCTTAGTGACAGAAAATGCTGAAAGCAGCCCAGGAAAAGAAGTCTGTAACATACAATGGTAAAAATATTAGATTGGCAGCAGACTTATCCACAGAGACCTGGCAGGCCAGAAAGAGCTGGCATGATATATTCAGAGCACTAAATGAGAAAAACATGCAGCCAAGAATACTATATCCAGCTAGGCTATCATTGAAAATAGAAGGAGAGATTAAAAGCTTCCAGGACAAGCAAAAACTGAAAGAATTTGCAAACACCAAACCAGCTCTAAAGGAAATATTGAAAGGGGTCTCTAAGCAAAGAGAGACCCCAAAAGTAGTAGATCAGAAAGGAACAGAGACGATATACAATAATAGTCACCTTACAGGCAATATAATGGCACTAAATTCATATCTCTCAATAGTTACCCTGAATGTTAATGGGCTAAATGCCCCAATCAAAAAACACAGGGTATCAGAATGGATAAAAAAACAAAACCCATCTATAGGTTGCCTACAAGAAACTCATTTTAAACCCGAAGACACCTTCAGATTTAAAGTGAGGGGGTGGAAAAGAATTTACCATGCTAATGGACATCAGAAGAAAGCAGGAGTGGCAATCCTTATATCAGATCAATTAGATTTTAAGCCGAAGACTGTAATAAGAGATGAGAAAGGATACTATATCATACTCAAAGGATCTGTCCAACAAGAAGATCTAACAATTGTAAATATCTATGCCCCTAACGTGGGAGCAGCCAACTCTATAAACCAATTAATAACAAAATCAAAGAAACACATCAACAATAATACAATAATAGTAGGGGACTTTAACGCTCCCCTCACTGAAATGGACAGAACATCCACGCAAAAGATCAACAAGGAAATAAAGGCCTTGAATGACACACTGGACCAGATGGATGTCACAGATATATTCAGAACATTTCAACCCAAAGCAACAGAATACACATTCTTCTCTAGTGCACATGGAACATTCTCCAGAATAGATCACATCCTGGGTCCTAAATCAGGTCTCAACTGGTATCAAAAGATTGGGATCATTCCCTGCATATTTTCAGACCACAATGCTCTGAAGCTAGAACTCAATCACAAGAGGAAATTTGGAAAGAACCCAAATACATGGAGACTAAACAGCATCCTTCTAAAGAATGAATGGGTCAACCAGGAAATAAAAGAAGAACTGAAAAAATTCATGGAAACAAATGATAATGAAAACACAATGGTTCAAAATCTGTGGGACACAACAAAGGCAGTCCTGAGAGGAAAATATATAGCGGTACAAGCCTTTCTCAAGAAACAAGAAAGGTCGCAGGTACACAAACTAACCCTACACGTAAAGGAGCTGGAAAAAGAACAAGAAAGAAACCCTAAACCCAGCAGGAGAAGAGAAATCATAAAGATCAGAGCAGAAATCGATGAAATAGAAACCAAAAGAACAACAGAACAAAAATCAACGAAACTAGGAGCTGGTTCGTTGAAAGAATTAATAAGATTGATAAACCCCTGGCCAGACTTATCAAAAAGAAAAGAGAAAGAACCCAAATAAATAAAATCATGAATGAAAGAAGAGAGATCATAATTACCACCAAAGAAATACAGACAATTATAAGAACATACTATGAGCAACTCTACGCCAACAAATTTGACAATCTAGAAGAAATGGATACATTTCTAGAGACATATAAACTACCACTACTGAACCAGGAAGAAATAGAAAACCTGAACAGATCCATAAACAATAAGGAGATTGAAACAGTCATCAAAAATCTCCAAACAAACAAAAGCCCAGGGCCAGACGGCTTTCCGGGGGAAGTCTACCAAACATTTAAAGAAGAACTAATTCCTGTTCTCCTGAAACTGTTCCAAAAAATAGAAATGGAAGGAAAACTTCCAAACTCATTTTATGACGCCAGCATCACCTTGATCCTAAGACCAGACAAGGATCCCATCAAAAAAGAGAACTACAGACCAATATCCTTGATGAACACAGATGCGAAAATTCTCACCAAAATACTAGCCAATAGGATTCAACAGTACATTAAAAGGATTATTCACCACAACCAAGTGGGATTTATTCCAGGGCTGCAAGGTTGGTTCAACATCCGCAAATCAATCAATGTGATACAACACATTAATAAAAGAAAGAACAAGAACCATATGATACTCTCCATAGATGCTGAAAAAGCATTTGACAAAGTACAGTATCCCTTCCTGATCAAAACTCTTCAAAGTGTAAGGATAGAGGACACATACCTCAATATTATCAAAGCCATCTATGAAAAACCCACTGCAAATACCATTCTCAATGGAGAAAAACTGAAAGCTTTTCTGCTAAGGTCAGGAAAACGGCAGGGATGTCCGTTATCACCATTGCTATTCAACATAGTACTAGAAGTCCTAGCCTCAGCAATCAGACAACAAAAGGAAAGTAAAGGCATCCAAATCGGCAAAGAAGTCAGACTATCACTCTTTGCAGATGATCTGATACGCTATGTGGAAAACCCAAAAGACTCCACTCCAAAACTGCTAGAACTGGTACAGGAATTCAGTAAAGTGTCAGGATATAATATCAATGCACAGAAATCAGTTGCATTTATCTACACCAACAACAAGACTGAAGAAAAAGAAATTAAGGAGTCAATCCCATTTACGATTGCACCCAAAACTACGAGATACCTAGGAATAAACCTAACCAAAGAGGCTAAGAATCTATACTCAGAAAACTATAAAGTACTCATGAAAGAAATGATGGAAACACAAGGAAATTGAAAATGTTCCATGGTCCTGGATTGGAAGAATAAATATTGTGAAAATGTCTATGCTACCTAAAGCAATCTACACATTTAATGCAATGCCTATCAAAATCCCATCCATTTTTTTCAAAGAGATGGAACAAATAATCCTAAAATTTATATGGAACCAGAAAAGACCTCGAATAGCCAAAGGAATATTGAAAAAGAAAGCCAAAATTGGTGGCATCACAATTCCGGACTTCAAGCTCTATTACAATGCTGTCATCATCAAGACAGCATGGTACTGGCACAAAAACAGACACATAGATCAATGGAACAGAATAGAGAGCCCAGAAATAGACCCTCAACTCTATGGTCAACTAATCTTTGACAAAGCAGGAAGGAATGTCCAATGGAAAAAAGACAGCCTCTTCAATAAATGGTGTTGGGAAAATTGGACAGCCACATGCAGAAAAATGAAATTGGACCATTTCCTTATACCACACACGAAAATAGACTCGAAATGGATGAAGGACCTCTGTGTGAGAAAGGAATCCATCAAAATCCTTGAGGAGAACACAGGCAGCAACCTCTTTGACCTCAGCTGCAGCAACATCTTCCTAGGAACATCACCAAAGGCAAGGGAAGCAAGGGCAAAAATGAACTATTGGGATTTTATCAAGATCAAAAGCTTTTGCACAGCAAAGGAAACAGTTAACAAAACCAAAAGACAACTGACAGAATGGGAGAAGATATTTGCAAACAACATATCAGATAAAGGGCTAGTGTCCAAAATCTATAAAGAACTTAGCAAACTCAACACCCAAAAACAAAGAATCCAATCAAGAAATGGGCAGAAGACGTGAACAGACATTTCTGCAAAGAAGACATCCAGATGGCCAACAGACACATGAAAAAGTGCTCCTTATCACTCGGCATCAGGGAAATACAAATCAAAACCACAATGAGATACCACCTCACACCAGTCAGAATGGCTAAAATGAACAAGTCAGGAAATGACAGATGCTGGCGAGGATGCGGAGAAAGGGGAACCCTCCTACACTGCTGGTGGGAATGCAAGCTGGTGCAACCACTCTGGAAAACAGCATGGAGGTTCCTCAAAATGTTGAAAATAGAACTACCCTATGACCCAGCAATTGCACTGCTGGGTATTTACCCTAAAGATACAAACGTAGTGATCCGAAGGGGCACGTGCACCCGAATGTTTATAGCAGCAATGTCTACAATAGCCAAACTATGGAAAGAACCTAGATGTCCATCAACAGACGAATGGATAAAGAAGAGGTGGTATATATACACAATGGAATACTATGCAGCCATCAAAAGAAATGAAATCTTGCCATTTGCGACGACGTGGATGGAACTAGAGGGTATCATGCTTAGCGAAGTAAGTCAATCGGAGTAAGACAACTATCATATGATCTCCCTGATATGAGGGAGAGGAGATGCAACATGGGGGTTAGGGGGGTAGGAGAAGAGTAAATGAAGCAAGATGGGATTGTGAGGGAGACAAACCATAAGTGACTCTTAATCTCACAAAACAGAGTGTTGCTGGAGGGAAGGGGGTTGGGGGGGTGGGGTTATTATGGACATTGGGGAGGGTATGTGCTATGGTGAGTGCTGTGAAGTGTGTAAACCTGGCGATTCACAGACCTGTACCCCTAGGGAAAAAAATATGTTTATAAAAAATAAAATTTAAAAAAGAAAAAAAAACCACATCCAATGAAATTAAACTGTATGAATCATGATGAGTAAGCCAGGCCATTATTATATACACGTTTGTATGGGTATATTAACATAAATACACTCAAGAATAGCTTAAATAAGAGAACATAATAACATTTTTAAATTTCCTTTAAAAATGAAATAGATTGTTTGAATTGCCTGAAGTAATGTTTCTTCATTTTACTTTTATTTATTGATTATAGAGTACATGGTTAACAGCTTATAAAATTTTTATTCATAATTAGAGATGATTATAATTTAAGAATACACTTTTCATTTTTACATATGATTTGTAGGTATTATTTATTTATTTTTAACAATTTTTTATTATTTTATTTAATTATTTGAGACAGAGACATACAGAGAGAGAGACAGAGGGCATGAGCAGGGGGAGAGGCAGAGGGAGAGGGAGAAGCAGACTCCCTGCTGAGCCAGAAGCCCAGTGTGGGGCTTGATCCCAGGACACCGGGATCATGACTTGAGCCAGCAGACGCTTAACCGTCTGAGCTATCCAGTCGCCTCTATAGATGTTATTTAATTAATATTTAGTTTTAAAATACACCTAAATACATACATATGTATATAGAGATATAGATATAGATATATATGTTGCATACATATAACATTAAATTAAATGTTTAAATATGAAATGTTTAAAAAATTTTCATTAAAGTGAAATGACTCCTTTGATTTAGCTAATCATTTAATAGTCTATAAACCTAAAATTTAATTAGCACCTAGTCCAATCTACCTCATAATTCAGAAACACTATATTCTCTAAAATGAAATCTTTGAATGCTTCCAGCAATAAGCAGTACATCCATATTAAGAGTAATTGGACTGGGGTGCCTGGATGGCTCAGTGGGTTTAAGTCTCTGCCTTCAGATCAGGTCATGATCCCAGGATCCTGAGATCGAGCCCCACATCGGGCTCTCTGCTCAGCGGGGAGCCTGCTTCCTCCTCTCTCTCTCTGCCTGCCTCTCCACCTACTTGTGATCTCTCTCTGTCAAATAAATAAATAAAATCCTTAAAAAAAAAGAGTAATTGGACTATTGTTAGAAAGAGAAACAGCATTAATTAAAAGTAAGAAGAAATAAATTTCAATCTGGACTCCAACATTTCCTAAATTTATATACTTAAGGGATCAAATAACTTCTCTGATCTAACTTTATCAATATTGCAAAAATAACAGGATTATTGAGGATCAGATGACATTATTTGGAAGTCCATGGTAAGCTGGATGTCATATAACTTAGTATTGTTTTCTTTAATATTTAATTTAATATTACTAATTTGAAATATCCTCCAAGTGACACCCACAAGTGGTCTCAGATATAAATATACTGAAGAAATCTACTCTCTCTTGTATGTTCTCCATTCTCTTGTATGTTCTCTTTTATAGGCAGCCACAAATGCCTTATGACTTTTCCTCCTGAAAATGTCCTAATTTCTTTGAACAATTATTTAAGTGATATTGTGTTTATATTCACATTTTACAGTTACATTTTCTTCGTGGATTAGAAAGTTTTATTTGGTTGGCTTTTTTTTTTTTTTTTTTTGCAATGCATAGCTGTAATGTAGGTACTATGAATCATCTTTCATATTTTGAAAACTTTTATCAAGTCAGTACTAATGTTATACAAATGTAGCTTCCTTTGGGGATAACACATCATTTTTTTTTTAATATTTTATTTATTTATTTGACAGAGAGAGATCACAAGTAGGGAGAGAGGCAGGCAGAGAGAGAGAGAGAGAGGAGGAAGCAGGCTCCCTGCTGAGCAGAGAGCCTGATGCGGGGCTCGATCCCAGGACCCTGGGATCATGACCTGAGCTAAAGGCAGAGGCTTTAACCCACTGAGCCACCCAGGCACCCCTGGGGATAACACATCTTAATAAACTAATTTACCTAGTATCTTAGACACCACAATTTTCATAGGAAATCAGGACTACACTTTGTAAAAATGCTGCATTGACTTCTTAATTCTGAGGCAGATAAAGAGTCCTCATCAACATTAACCCTCCAGAACTCGAAAGTTCCAGAGTTTATTTACATGAATGTACTCTTGCATTTGTCAATAGAATAAAAATACAATCTTTTTGCTGTATTTCCCCCATCATCATTTGGTTCACTGAACTTCATCCTCTCAATTTGCCATCAAAGAGGGCTCATGGGAAATATTCCCTGAGTTTATGTATGGTTTTCATATTTTAAGAATAGATTTTCTGGATCTAATATTTTTGGTTTGTATTTTTTTTTCTCTAAACACAGAGTGCCCATTCAGTATGTAGATTCAGTCTTCTTTAATTCTGTGCATTTAAAATTATAATAATTAACATTTGTTGAGTATTTACTATGTACTTTATGCATTTATGCAGCAAATATTATTAGACATCTATTGCGTGCCTAGCATTATCCTCACTGCTAAGAATACAGGGGCAAAAAAAAACCCAAAAAAATAAAAATAATAAAAACAAAAATCAGGCAAAATCTGTAACCTCAATGAGCTTGCATTCTAGTTAGGAAAGGTAAAAGAGAAACAGCAAAAATAAGTAAATTGTACCAGATATGAGAAAATGATGATCTATGGCAAAAGTAAATCAGGAGGGGTAAAAGATGCAGAGCACCCAATTACAATTTTGGAAGAGAACATAGTTGGAGGACTTACACTACTTCACATAAAAAACTTACTATAAAGTTACAGTAATCAGGACAGTGTGGTACTGGTGAAAGAACAACAAACTAATAATCAATAGAACAGGACAGAGAGCCAAGACATAGACCCACACAAATATACGGAGCAAAGATAGTCTTTTCAACAAATGATGCTGAGATAACTGGATATTCACATACAAAATTAAAAAAAAAAAAGAATCTAGAGACAGCCTTTTATCAGTCATAAAAGTTAACTCAAAATGGGTCATAAACCTAACTGTAAAATGTAAAACGGCTAGAAAATAACATAGGGAAAGTTGAAATGACCTTGGAAATGGCAATAGCTTTTGAGACACAACAACAAAGGCATGATCCAGAAAGAAACAACTGATAAGCTCGACTTGAGTAAAATTAAAAATTTCTATTCCATTAAACATGGCATCAAGAGGATTAGAAGACAAGCCATGGGCGGGGGGAAAGGGGGTTTAAGAAGACCAGCCACAGGATGGGTGGAAAATACTTGCAAAGACATATCCAATACAGGACTGTTACTCAAGATGTACAAACAACTCTTAAAAATAGAAAAACAATGGTTAATGACTAAATGATTAATGGAGACAATAATTTAACAAGAATTCAAAAAATAGGCCAAAGACCCTAACAGACACCTCATCAAGATAAACAATTAGCATATGAAAAGATGGCCCACATAATTTGTCATCATGGAAATGCAAATTAAAACAGCAACAAGATACCAATACACAGTTATTACAATGCCCCAAATCTGGAACACTGACAACACCAAATGCTGACAAGAATAGAGAACAACAGAAAACTCTCATTCAGTAATGGTGGGAATGCAAAATGATACATCCAATGTGAAAGGCAGTTCTGTAGTTTCTTAGAAAAGTAAACATTCTCTTCCCACGTGATTCAACAATTGCACTGTCTGATATTTACCCAAAAGAATTGAAACCATGTGCCGATAGAAAAACCTGCACATGGATGTTTATATTAGCTTTTGACAAAATTATCAATACTTGGAAGCAATCAAGGAGCTGAGTGGATAAAACACTGTGGTACATCCAGAATGGGGTATTATTCAGCACTAAGAAGAAACGAGCAATTGACCATGAGAAGACAAAGAAGAACCTTAAATGTATATTACTAAGTGAAAGTAGCAAATATGAAATGTCTATACATTGTATGATTCCAAATATGTGAAATTCTTGAAAAGGAAAAACTACAGAGACAATAAAAAGATCAGTCATTGCCTGGAGTTAGGGGGATGACAAGGAGGATGGACAAAGCACAATTTTTAGGGTAGTGGAAATACTCTGTATGAATACACTTTATTATACATTTGTCCAAACCCATAAAATCTACAACACCAAGCCTGAATCCTAATGTAAACTATGTTTGAGTATGACACATCAATGTAAATTAATCAGTTGAAACAATTGTACCACTCTGCTGAGGGATGTTGATAAGAGAATCTTTGCATGTATGGGGTTAGGAGATACATGGGAAATCTCTGTGCTTTCCCCTCAACTTTTTGGGTGGGAGGGGTAGAGGAAGAAGGAGAGAGAATCTTAAGCAGGCTCCGCATCCAGTGCAGAGCCCCATGTGGAGCTCAATTCCAAAACCCTGAGATCATGACCTGAGCCAAAATCAAGAGTTGGACAATTAACCGATTGAGCATGCAAGTGCTCCTCCCTTCAGTCTTGCTGTGAATCTAAAACTGCTCTAAAAAACTTAAGTCTTTATAATAATAACAGCAATAATACTCTGGCAATGGCAGATTGAATACTGAAGGATGCCTGGATTCTTGGAGACTTTAAGAAATTGTACTATCATACCAGCCCTGGACTGCCTTCTTCCAGATTTTTAAATGAGATAGAAAAATATTTTGGTTTTAGCCCATTTAACTTTGTTTTTGGCATTGTGTTAATCCTAAGTGATACATTCCCATTAAAAAAACACCAGAACAGAATTTACTAATTATTTTTATGACTCTTACAGTGAGGAATAAAATATCTTCCTTCTGGTCAGATCAGTTTATGTTGTGTAATACAACTTGAATACCTATCATTTTCTCAATATGTTATTTTCTTTCCATTTTCTTCCTTTTATGTGAGAAAGGAATAATAGTTATTCTTTATTCAGTAGTAAGAATTTAATAAGATGCAATCATGGAGCAATCATGATATAGATAGGTGCCAAGAGTTTGACAGTGAATTATAGAAAGATTAAAATAGTATCTGTGTATGAGCATACTCTAAAATGTAAAATTTTTAGGTACTAATTTTCTGAATTATGTAACAAGGAAAGCCTTCCTAAAATGTGTTATATAGGAGCCCAGTATATAAGCAGAAAAACAACTAAGTTCTTTGGTAGGGGTAAATTTCCTGTTTTTCCGTCCTACCAATTGCTCAACATGGCAACCTTAATACAGCTCTTAGAACTATTACGCAGATCAAAATTTTAAAATACCATATAAAAATTACAGTTTTTACTGTATATATCAAAGAAGTTGTTTTTTAATGTATGTTTTAGTTATATTAGCATGAGCATGAAACCTATTAAGAATTTTAGGTGATTAACATAACCTATCATTGAGACTATGAATATACTGGGGTGGGGCGGGGGAGTAAACAAACTGCTGAATGTCTTTAAGTAGTTTGCTAAATCCTAGGTAAATAAAATCATGGCTCTGCCTGTAAGAACCCACGCATAAATTTCCTTTTTTTCTTCAAAGACTGTGCTTGCTGTTGTAAATGAGGACCCACATACTCAATTACCTGTGATTCGAGAAGGCAGCTGCAAATATATGACACCAAGAATGCATCTGTAGAAGAAGAAGAAGAAGAAGAAGAAGAAGAAGAAGAAGAAAAAAGCAGATGCTATTGATTTTTATTTAGACTCCTTCAAAGAAGAGATGAGACCCAATAGGAAGAAAAGTCACTAGACAATTAATAAACATTACTTTTCATCTCACTGCTTTACTTTTATTGCCTCATCCTTTATAGTTTTATGGGTTTGTTCTTGCCGCCCTAATCTTTCCCTCTTGTAATTTTGTGTTGATTTAAAATCAGCTTTCCTGTGGCTTTTTTAGACTAGGGAGTTCTCCATTAATAGTGTGCTTGCCTAGCATTTTTCCTGTCTCTTTCACAGCTCTATTTAAGAGTTAAAAAAGTAGGTGATAAAATTGAAATATGTCAATATAAAAATGAAGAAAAGGATTTGTCTTAGTATATTAGGAAGATTAAGCAACAGTGAGAGAGTTCTAGACCATCTAGGTTTTATCTTTTGCTTGTTGAAGCTGCTCTCACATCTTTATAAAGACTACTGGATGACAGCTCTCCTCCAAGGTCAGGTTATTTTGTTACTGCAAGTGAAAAGCATGAGGGAGATTTATTAGGTAGCAACGTGCATCTATGCATTTTATCTCTCTCCAATATAAATACCTAGGAGACGCTTGAAACAGTGTTTAAAAGGAGTCCTAATGAATTATAAATGATGATAAATCTGACTTGATTTCAAAGTGATGGGTGTTTTATATTTAACACTTTTACTATAGAGGTTGCCTTTTGTTACTTAGCTCTTTTAAGTTCAAATATATGATGCATTATGCAAAACTGCAATTTAAGGGCATCAATTAATATATAACAAAATTAACAAATATATAAGAATTAACAAAAATATAGAATGAAATATAAATACAGGACAGTCTTTTATTGGCTAAACACTGAGAACTTGCATATAGAAGCTTACGCACCATACATGGATCATCTGTTTGGATTTACTATTTATCTACACGATTTACTTTTTTGTATAAAATACATACTAGTTTTTGAATCAAAGGCATAATTAATTTTGACAAACTACAGACTCTTGTTATTGTTCTTATCTAAGAAAGATCCAGTTACTCCCAAAAAAGGCTGGAAATGTTTTATATGAGGAAACTATAAATACCTTTATGATGTTCCTTGCTATTTCGAACTTGGGTATCTTAGGTGTGTGACAGAGATAATAAATATTTTATAACTTTAAGTTGTCTTTATGCTTGTTTAAATTTCTCCAGGAATGAAAAAGCATATAGATTACAACATTGGTTCTTTGTATGCACATTATGTAAACTAGACAGGCAAATTGACTAAAAACAAACTACTGATTTCAGGATATGATTAGAAGTTAGTTTAATTATACCTATTAAGAAATGAAAAGCTTTGAAATTCCAAAATTCTGGCACTCATTTACTAATCTCAAGTTCTACATTTCTGGATAGTACTCAACAAATAGTGTGTACCTATTGGTTACCGTAAAAATTATGTGTACAAAAAGCATTAATAAACTCCTAGCTGACAGCAAGTGCTTAATAAATGTTTGCTATTAGATAATGACTTATTCCTTCTCACTACTTTTATTAATTAGAAAAATGCTAAGTGCTTTAATGTATTAGATACTATTTTCAACATGAAAGTGCCTACTTTTGTGGAGGTTATATTCTGGTGGAGAAGATGGAAAGACAGGTCATAAAGAGATGATCGATATACTTTTACTGTGACAAAGAGTAATATATTAAGTGCTATGAAGATAAACACAGGTAAATTATGAAAGACAGTTGCACTGAGGCTATGTCAGATAGAGCTGCTGGAATATGTTTTTATTCATAGTAAATCGACTCCTTTTTTTATCTATACATTTCAATGTTTCAGTAAGAAACTGCATTTAACACCTCCATTTTCTTTAAATACCAAGACCTTGAACTGTCATTCTTATCTCTATCCTTTCTCTATCTGTAACTCTGATTTAAACTCTAGTGAAAATGGATAAAACATTGTAACTTTGAAATCTTTAATTTTAAAGAAAATATAAAGAGAAAAATGCCTAAATCATGAAAACTATAAATAAAAACATTTCCTTTTCATTTTTCTAAATTTATCAGATTACTCATGTACAGTTACTGAGAAACCTTGGTTTCATAATGTTATCTGGATCATAGGTCATCCAGGCCATAAGAGCACAGTAACATCACTAGATTGTTAAATGTCCCTAGTGGAACTAGAGGTCTATATTAAAGATTGTGATGGTCAAGATTTAAATGATGTCACTTTGGCCTATTTCCAATTTTAAATTTACTGGTTCTTTCCATGGGGTTGGTGACTAAGATGTAAAATTTGTGTTTGAGGTAGGTGTGAATCACACAGACCTTATTCTTGAAGCAAACTTATTTTTTTAATCAGTAAAGTTCACACTGTAATATGAATCTTGTTCCGCTTACGTAATAATATATAGATTGTTTTTACTCTTTTCCCCACAAAGACAAGGATCAAAAACTATTTCAGAGTGGTTCAAAGTTTCTTTTCAGAGACTCATTTTAAACCTTAAAATATTTAGTCTAATCTGGGGGAAATAGAGACAATGTGGAAGATGTAATTTTCTTAAGGTGGCAGTATGACAGAACAGAAGAGGAAACCTCAATATAAATGGAAAGCATCACAGGGCTTTATAGGAAGTATCAGCCAGCAATGTGACAAGAGCAACAATTTTGTAAGCACCATGGTAGTAATTAAATCAGTCACCAAGATACATGTCATTCATTATTAAATAACTCAAAAGTGTCAAATTCACTGCCTCTATAGGAATATAAATTCCATTATACAGGATTAAATAAGACTGCATTAAAAAACATGGATTTTGACTAAGGAAATGGAAGGGAATACACACGACCTACCCTAGTTAATTAAATATATCAAATAGGAAGACAAAAACCAATCTCAGGTTTGTATTTATGCTATTATAATATTTAAAAATAAACATTGTAATGAGTGTTTAGCCTTACTTTCTAAGGCCCTGAAAATAGTATAGATGATCATTTGAAATTCTGGTTTTACATATATGCTTCTAATTATATTTATCAAAAGTTATGAAAAGCATTGGGCCAATCCACTTACGATCAAGATGTTATAATAATCACGTTATTTTGTATAATGGAAAGTGCAAAATGTAACTTCATGGATTGTATAGATGTAGATATGACTTACTCGATTTTTCTGTTAAGCTGTAATTTGAAAGCATTCTGTTACTGCCATTAAAGAAACAACAGTGACTTCATGATCTCTTTTATATTTGGACATTGCAGAATTGAGCAAAGCAGCCTCTGCCATAAACACAAGGACCCCTCTCATATGAGTTCCAGAAGCCTCTATCATTAACCCCTTTTTTAATCTCTTGCTGTTGAGGTAATTCGGCAAAATCTTAACCCCACTTGAATCTAAAGTCTACTCCGTTTTTGTACTGGAACCACACAGAGAAACGTCACTACCTTCCTGACTGGTTTCATCATAAATAAATGAAGGGCAGCTGTAAGTAGGTCTTAATCGCTGCCTGCCAATCACACTACGTTTCCTCAGTGTATTCACTCATTCCCTCTCCCATTTTCCAGGGTACTTAGGCCATATTTCTTCCCTTGCTCAAACCTCCAATAACCTCTCAACTATCCTCATGTTCAGATTTGGGGCAAAAGAGGACTTTCACGTACTTCCATCACAAAATCTACCTACCTACAGCATTTACCCAGATGCTCTTGCTATCCAAGAACCCTCCATGTTCTTGTATGTCATATCCTCTATGTGCACCAGTTCTTACCTTATTGTACAGACAGGGAACACTTGTAGCTTCTTCCTTTTCTTCCGTATCACCCAGCTTTTTTTCCTCCCCTCTCTCCTTCTCTAATGGAGACATGCTCTTTATATTTATCTTATGGTTTTCTTGATCCTAACACCTCATTTTCTCTCACTTGTCAGCTGAACTATTTAGAGTGCTTACGTTCCCTGTCTTTCAAATCCTCTAATTACGTTCTTTTTTGAGATAACTCTAATAGAGTTCCCCACAATACCTCATCCAACTTCCAGGAAACTGCTTCTGTTCAGGAAAGTCGGCAATGAGTTTAATTTGCTAGATATAAGTGTCACTTTTCAGTCTTTAGCGTACTTGACTCATCACAAACATTTTATGCAATTGACAATCACTCATCATAGAAAGACTTTCTTTAGTTGCCTTCCTGGACATCACACTAACATTGTGTTTTTGCTATATTATTTGACAATTTCCTCCATCATATTTTCTGAATCTTCTCTAATTTCCTGAACTAAAATATTAAGATATTTTATGTCTCATTCCTCTAACTTCTTGTTTTTCCCTGTTAACATTAATGAGATTTTAGGTACATTTTCCTTAAAGAACTAATGAGATTCTTAAACAATATAGAATACTGGGGCACTGGGTGGCTCAGAGGGTTAAAGCCTCTGCCTTCAGCTCAGGTCACAATCTCAGGGTCCTGGGATCGAGCCCCACATCAGGCTCTCTGCTCGGAGGGGAACCTGCTTCCTCCTCTCCCTCTCTCTCTCTCTCTCTCTCTCTGCCTACTTGTGATCTCTGTCTGTCAAATAAATAAATAAAATCTTTAAAAAAAATTAAAAAAAACAATACAGAATACTGAGGGAGGAGTCAAATATATTTACAACTGTCAAGTAGTGTCATTAATATATTACTCTGCTTAGTTACAGTTAGAAGGAATCCTTGACTGGGATGAAGAAGTAGTCATAATCATGTCATGAATTGTTTGTCCAGAAATCAAAAGGTAGTATAAACTTTTCATCAAGTGCAAATGCAGAGAGTGATTACAACCAAGAAATAGATAGTATCATCTCCAGCTTAGGGAAGCCAGCAAGGGAAGATAATGAAAGGGGATCAGCAAGAACTTAAATTATCCCAGTTATCAAATCAATAGACCCTTTGTTGACTAAATAAGCCTTTAATTTACAGAGGAAAATACTCCTTCACCTGTTTGAAGTTATCTAGAATTGACCAATATTAAATTATGATCATCACCTGATGGAATGAAAGATCAAGAAATAAATTATAGCAAAACAAAGGTAGTTTATTTTTTAAAGATTTTATTTATGTATTTGAGAGAGTGAATGCGAAACAGCTCAGAGAGGGAGAAGGAGAAGCAGACTCACCGCTGAGTGGAGAGCCTGTTGCGGGGCTGGATCCCAGGACCTTGAGATCATGATCTGAGACAAAGGCAGACGCTTACCCAACTGAGCCACCTGGGCACGCAAAACAAAGGTAGTTGAGACTCCTGTACATTTGAGTCTATGGATGAGAAATCTGTGTCTATTTTATTATCTATGTTTTAACCAAGAAGACTTTCTACTGTAAAACACGTCTAATTTAACTTCTTCTTTTTTTTTTTAAGATTTTAAAATTTATTTACTAGAGAGAGAGAGGGAGAGCACAGAGAGAGAGGACGAGGTAGAAGCAGACTCCCTGCTGATTAGAGAGCCTGACATTGTTAGGGTATGGAGTCGCCCACCCCTCAATTAGAGAACACTCTCGATAATGCAAGTCACACAGCGAGGTTTATTTCCAGCTAGCTGGGGTCCAAGTATCCGCCCGGCGCAGCAGGTTTCAACAAGGACCCCGAGCACTCAAAGCCAAGGGTTTATATAGCATTTTCAAGGCACTTCTTCATAGCTACATACATATCTTGCACCCCACTTTGAGAGTTTAACTTTGTTTAACCTTTTGCCACCCTGGCATCACCCTGGCGCCATCCTGGCGGGTAACTGATATTTAGGTTTAGAAGAAATTTAACTTTATTTACATTTCCTTCTGCCTCAGCCTCCCACAGTTTTATGGTGCGACCTTAGGCCTTGAGGAACTGAGCCCTTTGTCTCTGGAAATTGGGCCATTGAAGGGATAGCCCTTTTTGTTGTAAATCACCAGGACATTTGCAAACCAAGGGAGACTCCTGTCTTGCAGGATTGTGATCTCTGAAAGTTAACTATTTGTTTTTCTTTAACATTTGGTCCCTGTGGCGCCATCGCCTAACCACCCTGGTGGTATATGATTAAGTTGTTTCCTAGGTTTTAGCTACTTTCTCTTATCTCAAGTTACATGTGCTTGTGGGCTGGTTAGGGACGCTCAGTAAAATGGCTTCCCGGCTTTCAGGAGGGCCATTCTTATGCTAACCCACTCTTACAGTGCAAGGTGCCCGCTTTTGCTTTGCCAAGATGGCTGTACTTACGTCAGGGCTAGCCTCGAGGTGGGTACAGCCTTGTTTTTCTTGGCCTTCACACCTGGAGCTGGTTTTCAGGACTCGTTTTTAAGTCCCCTGGGGGAAGGGGAGCGGGGACAGTAAAATAGGTCCTTACAACATCAGACTCAATCCCAGGAATCTGATATCAAGACCTGAGTTGAAGGCAGGTCTTAACGGCCTTAACTGACTGAGCCACCCAGGTGCCCCATTTAACTTCTATTTTTTGAAACAAAGAGAAAATATTATCTGTATATAAAGGCACAAAATCTACCCTAAAAAACTCCAGTTAAGGCCTCCAGTTGCCCAACTTGGAACAAATTCCCTGTACTTGGAATAATCACTATAAATAATGGCTGAAAATGTAGGAATAGTCTACTTCCGAGTCTGAAAGATAGGAGCTCTTCTTTTGTTCACTAATCCTCTGGGTTATTCAATAGACATGTAACAATATATCCCAAACTAAATTTTTGATGTTTACTTCTCATCCTGTTCCTTCCACAGATTCCTCTACCTTAGTAAATGGTAAATACGAAGTCATCCTTCACTTTCTTCTTTTCTCATAACCTGCATCCAGTCTGTCAAATGTTCATGTATATGCAAAATATAGTTGTCTTATTTTTCTATATTAGAAATGTATCATTATAAAATATATTCACAATGAAATATTTCAATAAAATATCTGCAGCTTAATAATAATCATAGGATTCATAATCATGCATTAAGGAAATAACATTGATTTGGCCACATCTTTAGTTTGAACTGTGAGGAGAATCTGAATAAGTACATTTTGTGGAATGTTAATTTATTTAATGAACAGATTTAATAACTATTAATTAGGCCCATAATCCTATCTGATATTCAGATTAATAATTCCAATTGATAGTAAAGATAGCCAAATCAGTAACACATATAGTAGATGATATTCACATATTGGTACCTCCTTACCAGGATAGTTATGATTATTGGTGTGTCTATTCAAAACTTCACAAATACTGAAAAACGTGCCATGATTTCAATGCCTTGTTAAATATAATTTAAAAATAATAAATACTGAAATTAAAATTATAATGTAAATTGACATCTTTCACTTAGACATTGCTCATCACTTCTGCATTTCTTTTAATATGCCTTCTCTAAGGCAATTTTGTCAAAGAGCTTAAAATGGATACATTACCTGATAATATATGGTCTTAATACAACATTCAAAGAGGTATATTAAGTTTTTAAAAAGTTTCTTTTTACCTCTATTACATACCAAAAATATTGTTAGAATAGTAGCTAGAGTGGTGCTCAGTCCTTAAGCATCTGCCTTCGGCTCAAGTCATGATCCCAGGGTCCTGGGATCCAGCCCCACATCAGGCTCCCTGCCCAGTAGGAAGCCTGCATTCCCTCTCCTACTCCCCCTGCTTGTGTTCCTGCTCTCACTGTTTCTCTCTCCATCAGATAAATAAATAAAATCTTTAAAAAAAAAAGAATAGTAGCTACATTCTTCAATATAGGATCTTAGGGAAAAAAACGTATTCTACAAAATGTTAACAAAACCTTAGGTTTACATATAAGATAAAGGTATAGATAAAGAATATTTTAAGCCTATATATTTAGATAAACACCATGTGAATTATTCAACAACATGTTCATATCATGTATTCATCATTATAACTTATTCTCATTTTGATCCTTTATAATAGTGTCAATACCTACACACTAAATATAAAATCAATAGAAGCATAAACATAAAAATAAATACATATATTGGGCTTCTATCAATGAAAAACAAACTTTAAAATATTTTTTATTTCTGGGCACATGTGGTTGATATATTTTTAAAGAAGTGTTGTTTAGTCTTTCAAAAAATAAATTGGCCTCTGCAGATGTTACAATGATATACCACCAACTCAAATAATAAATTGAAACTTCAAAAGCATGTAGTTAGTATTTATGCATAAAAGCAATTGCATTAATTGATCTAAATGCAAAAGGTATCATCTGTCTTTGCTTTTCTTTAAGTATTTACCCAAAATCACTTTCTTATGAGCCAGAAAAAATATGTGAACTAGCATTAATGTACCAAAAGTATTCTTTTATATGAATTAAAAATTTTAGTTGCTCCAAAACCAAATGCTTAAGATAAAACTTGCATCACCTGTGAAGCTTAGACTAAAAATGTGAAGTAAGAAATTATACAGGAAAATCATGGATAATAAGATTTTTTTCCTCAAATTTTCATGGCATTTATTTGATTTTTTAAATGAATTATCTGAATAATATCTTTCATTTTCTAGTGTCTTTTGCATGTTTACATGAATTAGTAGTGGGATATTACTTTAACAATATAATTCAATGAATGTAATATTTTTATTAGTACATAGCATTTTAGTGAGTATGTAAAAACCTGGTATATTTGTTATAGAGTAGTACTATCGAATATTTACTAAGAGTATATTACATGCTAGACATGCTTCTAAGCTCTTTGCATACTAATGCACTGAAAATTAAGTTTAATCCTCAAAACAACCCAATGAAGTAGGCATTATTTTTATCCAATTTCACAATTTAGAAACCTAAGAAGGATAACAATATATCTAAGTTGTTTCCAAATTTGTTGGAATGATGTTTGTGTAGTCATGTATCTCACCAATGCACAAATAAGACTGAAAAGAAATACATGTTTTCAACACTCTTTCTCTCATGGTTTCATAAAGACCACTATCTTCTGATTTATAGCAAAAAGTGGTATGTCTAAGTAAGATGCCATTTGTAAATTGCCAGCTATAGCTCAATTTTTTTCATTATAGAAACATAACTTTTTTGGCCAATATTATGAATTTTTCTGATGCTTCCAATTAAAATTTTCATAATTTTATTACCCAGAAATCCATCTTACATGCTACCATCATGTTAGCACTGTTATCTAACCACAAATAGATCTATTTTTGCCTCTTTCTGGCAATACCTTCGTATTAGTAGACTGTCTAATTTCTTGGATGCTCCAGTTGGTGATTACAGAAATTAGTAAAATATTCACATCATGGGCAACATTAGTGACCCTGACAAAAGGTCTCAAAAAGTTGGATGTAAGATTAACATAGCTATCCTACTCATACAGAGGCTTTAATATAGTTATTAACTTATTACATTAGTTATGTATTACCAATATTTTAACTGTTATCTTGGGGTAGCTCTAATATTTTTACTTTAGGATGATGTTTATAGCTGTATTAATATATGCATTTTTGTCATGTGAAAAACGGTTCTTGCATTCTGAGGTTTTGAAGATTTTCTTAAACCAGGAATGGGTGTTAAATATTACCTACTGTTTATTATTAAAATGACTACACTTTCAGGTTTTATTATATTAAGGTTTGTAACATCAATAATTGTCTTAATGTTAAATTGTTTTTAAATTTCAAGAGTGCCCAAATAATTTTTGCAACTTGCCTTGTTTTAATAATTTTTAAGTTACTTGCTTAGTTTTGATAAATGTTCGATGGCTGTTAAGATGCTCACATTAGAGAAAGCTGAGTGATAGGGATTTGAGAACTTTCTGTACTATCTTTGCAACTCTTCTGCAAATCGAATATTTTTTTAAAATTTTTTTACATGTCCCTGCCCATTTTAGGACAATACTGTCTTGGAGCCATGGAGTCATTAATCAAAGAACTCTTTTAGTCAGTTAATATCAGTTCTATGGCCATTATAATTCTTGATCCATGATAACATGCTCTAAAACCCATCTATTCAATCGGTAACAACTCACATTAGTGAACCCACTCTGAAAGCTAGCCAGTCAGTGTCTACCTCATTTTTTGAAAGTCAGCCTTTCAGTGAACTTACTCCAGTGGACAGTATCCTAAAGATGATGTCACCAAATTCACACATCTGTACCCAACACAAGATATGAACTATTACATATCACATTCTCAAGACTGATGTCAACTCACTCTAACCTCTCCAACACCTTAAAAACAAAGGCTTTCCAAATACTTCATAGAAGATCAGAATACTTTGCTCAAGGACACCATGTTTGACCAGCATAGCACTCCCTTATTTAAAAAAGCGATACAGGGGCACCTGGGTGGTTCAGTGGGTTAGGCCTCTGCCTTCGGCTCATGTCATGATCTCAGGGTCCTGGGATCGAGCCCCACATCGGGTTCTCAGCTCAGCGGGGAGCCTGCTTAACCACCCCCCCTACCTGCCTCTCTGCTTACTTGTGATCCCTCTCTCTCTGTCAAATAAATAAATAAAATCTTAAAAAAAATACATTTAAGCTTGTTGTGTACAGATATTAAGTAGTGCTTTCATTATTTGACAAAGTCATTTATTCTTTTAATACAATTCACCTGGGCCTCATAATCAGTAATCAGAAAAGGTATAAAGCTCTTCTTAGACTGCTACTCTCACGTTTTTCAAGGTCACAACTTCTCCTACCTCTGTTGACTCAAGAGACTCTAACTCTCAGACCCAGAAGTAGACCATTTCCATATTTTCAGCCATTATTTGTAGTGATTAGCCCACGTGCAGGAAATCTGTTCCAAGCTGGGCCAATTGGAGGCCTTAACTGGATTTTTTAAAAATTACTTTGTTTATCTAAGTTTAATACAACTGTAGACTCTTCCTCCAATGATGTATTACCTGGGAACCATGCTGTTAATATATATTTCCCACCTCTATGCCCATTAACCCAATGAAACCTGTATGGCTTCAGTCACGTGTTCTTCTAAAACCTATATTCAAATACTTATAACTTGAACAATTTATGTTACCCTAACAGCAACACAAACAATCCTTTTAGCTAGATCTTCTAACTAGTTCAAATTACCACACTAAACATCATATATAAATGTAGATTACTCTGATGCAGACTGTATTATAAAAACTAATGGGGGTTAAATAAGTGATGGGGATTAAGGAGTTCATCTGTGATGAGCACTAGGTGTTGTATGGAAATGTAGAATCACTAAATTGTACACTGAAACTAATATTACATTGTATGTTAACTAACTGGAGTTTAAGTAAAAACTTAAAAAAAAGAAAAAACTAATGGAAAAAATTGAAGAGTACATTAGAAGGATATGATGAATACACTTTTTAAAATAGCTGTGATATTTGAAGGGAAGTATATATTACGATAGTAGAAATAATTTTCAAACTACAAAAAAATCCCAGTGGGAGTTCTCTTTCATTCTTTGTCCTATGTTTCTTCCATTTGCAATTTCTAAACAAAGTTGTAGTCATAGGAAATTAATTTTAGTGGATTACTAGGAGTTGCAGTTATCTTGTCAAGGACTCTAGTAGTAGGAGGTAGTACTGTCCATAAGCAGAAATTTTAATTTAAGAATGTGTTATTTACTCAGAACATTTCTAGGATTCCTACAGATCTATGGAGATTTAGTATATAAATATGTACAATCTTATAACAATTTAGTAGCTTATTTTGGCAAGTAAACACAAGTTTTGTATGCAAAAACCAGTTACTGAACTTGCAATGATAAGATCATCCAAAGTTAAATAGTTCTGAAGGTCTGTATATAAAAACAAGTTTCAAAATATAAGTTTAAATAATCTAATTGGCACTAACCATTCTTACTTTAAGTAGTATGCTTTACAATGAAATTTTGCTGCAGCTTACATGAATTCATAATCCAAAATATAGGGGTGCCATAAATTATGTATCATTTAGGATGTCATACTCCCAGGGAAACTCCTGAGAAATGCAAGGTCTACAACACTCATCCATTTATCTAGGCAAAAAGTGTTTATTGTAGATATCATAATAAATAAAATAACTACAAAAAATAAATGTTCTTGGATTTTTTATTCCAGAGAGTGAGAAAAGACAAAAATCAACATAAATAAGGAAATTTATAAAAATATGTGATGAGTGCTATGGAGAAAAATAAAGTCAGAAATGTAATAGGGAGTGTGGGTTAGAAATTGTAGCTTTTGATAGATGTGTGTGTGTGTGTGTGTGTGTGTGTGTGTGTGTTTGTAATGCTTTCCTTTTAGTGCAAGTAGTGCTTCTTGAATCTCTAGATTGATGCTTCTCATGCTTTTGCAAAAGTCTCACACTAATCTTTGCCATATCCTCTTGCTTCTTTTACTCTTGAATGCCAGTTATATTCACAGTAAAGGCTTCAACATTTCCCTTATGTTTTTTATCTTCTTTCCTTTTCTATATTTGTAAATCTATATTTTTCTTGAAAAATTTTTCCTCTGGCCATTATTAAGGTCTTAATTCCTATTTATCTGTGCTGCTTCTTTTTCTTAAATGCAATCTGAGTTTCTATCAAGATTTTCCATTCTTTATGTTCCATTTTATTTCTTTAAAGTTAATACATCTCTATTTTAAAGACCATTCTTACATGCAATAAATATTACTTTTTTTTTCCAAAATGCTTTATCTTTTTTTAAATTTTATTTTTTTCCAGCATAACAGTATTCCTTGTTTTTGCACCACACCCAGTGCTCCATGCAATCCGTGCCCTCTCCAATACCCACCACGTGGTTCCCCCAACCTCCCAGCCCCCGCTGCTTCAAACCCCTCAGATTGTTTTTCAGAGTCCACAGTCTCTCATAGTTTACCTCCCCTTCCAATTTCCCCCAACTCCCTTCTCCTCTCTAACTCCCCTTGTCCTCCATGCTATTTATTAGGCTCCACAAATAAGTGAAACCATATGATAATTGACTCTCTCTGCTTGACTTATTTCACTCAGCATAATCTCTTCCAGTCCTGTCCATGTTGCTACAAAATGCTTTATCTTGTTAATGAGTTGACACTTTAATAACTATTCCTTCATTTTTTTGTAAATGCACAATTAAACCTGGACAAGAATAAATAAATATTTTTTAAAAAATTTTTTATAGAAATGAGATGATAGATCCACAGAATTATCTCTCAATCAGATTTCGTGGCCACATGCTTTAAACATTTTGGTGAAAATATTTTGAAAATATTTGTTTTGAAATAGATGCTGTATTTCTTCAGCAGATTTTGTTTTAGCATTTAAGGACATACAGCTGCTACGATGGATGGGAAAGGCAAAAAAATTATGTTGTGCACTTTGAAACAATAAAAATAATTATAGATTTATATAAATAGCTAATATAAATTATTAAGTCCCTATAGTTATAGTATTCAGACATCCATCTATGTACTGTATTTAAGTTTTATTTCCCACACTGACCTATAATAAACAATTTCCCTTTTGATTCAACCATCTAACATCTTGGTGGCTTTGTGGTATTGTCCATAGAACCACTGGCTGGTACACAAACTCACTGGCAGAGATAACTGTGTTAAATATTTTTCTGATAACCACTTAACCCAGAAAAAGGTAAGCTATTTAAGAGCAGATGGTGTACAATAAACTAACTAGAGATATCTGGAAAATCAGTGGACAAGAATAGTTGATAACAATGGTGTTATTATCATATAGAATATAGCTTTTTTCCAAGTTTTTATTTAAATTCCAGTTAATTAACATACAGTGTGATATTAGCTTCATGTGTACAACTTAGTGATTCAACACTTCCATACAACAACACCCAGTGCTCATCACACCAAGAATCCTCCTTAATCTCCATCATGTATTCCGTATACAGTATGTTTTAAGCTAAACTACTTACCTAGGAAGAGGGAAGGAAGTTAATACATGAATGATACAATTGTACTGTACATTTCAGGGAAATATCAAGTGTGTGTTCATTGATAAACTGATAAAAGTGAAAAGAATCATTTTACGTGTAATTTTAGAGTTTAAAGACATCCTGTTACTATTGGTTTCTATTCCTGATTTTTCAAGGTTGAAAATGTAATTTCAAAAGGTGGGCTGACATGCCAAGGTTGAATAACTACTTAGTGGCAAGGTAAGTAATACAACTGGACTATCAATTCCAAATTTAATATGCTTTCCACTAGAATACAGTTTCACTCTTTGCCATAATATAATAAGATACAATATAATATAATAATATAATATAATGAAATATAATAATATAAAATGTAACAGTATTGTTAGTAATATAAAATATAAAATAAAATAAAACACACAATAAGTTAATATTTTGCCCCTGTTTTTAGAAATTAAATTTTATTGACCCTTTATAGGAAAAGTTTGCCTACCTCTGATTTAGAGTGAAGGAAATGGTTTAGTTTCTAACCCATGCAGACTAACACTTTTTCAAATAATAAAAAAGTATTACAAAGCAACCATGCAGATGACACATCAATGTCAAACAGCTCTTATGTTTATAAAATAACCTCAATCTGTGTACCTATCCACTAGTAAATGGATCCAAACAGTTTTTGGATAAGGCAGTAGTACATAGTACACTGGATGTACTCTGAGTAGCACAGTTATAGAGGTAAATAAATAAATAAATAAATAACTCCATAAAAAAACTGCATAGGTTGATTTGAATCATAGCTCTACAACCTATGACTATTCTGTCAAGGTACTTATATCTCTGTTTCTTATGTTCCATATGTGAAAAATGAATACAGTAATAATAATAGTGAAATAATGTTTCTTGTCTCATGGAGTTCTTGCAAACATCAAATTAGTTAAAATATTAGGCACTTAGAACATGCCTAGCATGTATTTAAACATTGCAGTGCTGGCTATTATTATTACTTCTTAATATATGAAACAGTTATAGACTCAAAATATACCTCATCTATTTACTCACTTAAATGTTAGTTATGGTTTACTCTGGATCAAAGAAAATAAAGTATATATCTGGATAATACTGGCCATAAATAAATCTAAATTTGCATAGAGAAATCCAATTAAAAATAATTATTTTAACTCCTTTGGTAACCACTGAAGCTTTTTTTTTTTTTTTTTAACGTACACTCCAACATCCAGCATGGAGCCCAATATGGGGCTTGAACTCATGATCCTGAGATCAACACCTGAGCTGAGAACAGGAGTGAACACTCTTGAGAACAAGAGCGAGTCACCCAGACACCCTTCACTGAAACATTTTTTAAATTAATTCTTTATTTTTTGTAGAGCAGTTTTAGGTTCATAATAAAGTCGAGGGGGGGGGAGTACAAAAATTTCCTATGTACCCCTTTTCTCCACACATAAATAGCTTTCTCCCACTATGAACATTTCTCACTAGAGTGGCAGATTTGTTTCAGCTGATGAACCCATACTAACACATCATAATCACCCAGAGTGGAGTTTACATTACAGTTCACTTTTGGTGTTGTATAGTCTGTGGATTTGGACAAGTGTATAATGACATGTATCCATCATTGTAGTATCATACAGAGTATAATTTCACTGCCCTAAAAATTGTCGGTGCTCTATTTTTCTCTCCCCTCCCCCAATGACTGGCAACCACTGATGTTTTTACTGTCTCAGAATCATACAGTATGTAGCCTTTTCAGATCGGCTTCTTTCACTTAGAAATATATATTTCAGGTTCTTCATGTCTTCTCCTGACTTGATATCTCATTTCATTTTCACACACTGAATAATACTGAAACAT
The DNA here is from genome assembly GCF_010015895.1 of Lontra canadensis. NCBI lineage: Eukaryota > Metazoa > Chordata > Mammalia > Carnivora > Mustelidae > Lontra > Lontra canadensis. Next base: position 17,271,145 of record NW_022631027.1, read on the forward strand.
TTTTAAAGGAAATGTTTTTCAAGCAAGGTTGAACAAAATCTGTTAGCCAGGAGCTACACCAACTTTTTGCTCAATACACAACCTTCTTATTCAGCTACTTTCTTTTGAACTATAATTTACAATATACCACAGAATATTATGCCCTTTGTTTATAATTGAGCTTCAGTTTTCAGAACCCACAGGCAATGATGCAGGTCACTTGTTCTCAACCTCATGTGCCTTTCTTTCAGAATTGTTTACTTCTTCTTTCAAAATCTCAGGTCTATAAAGAATTTGGAAGTCCTTCATAGAGGACAAACAATTTTTAAACATGAACTAGTTGATGTGTTTGTATTCAATATATGAAAAGACAGAATCATAAAATGTTTTTTAAGAAACACATAAAAGTTTATCCAAACCAAAATCTAATTAATATAGTATGATAAGATCATCAAATTATCAATAAAATCTTTTCTCTCCTCTGACTATATTGTACCCATTTAGATCTCATCTCAAATATCTCATTTTCTGTGATATAGTTACCAATCTTTATAATCAATAATTAATCCTCATTCTTTTTAATGCCTAGGATACCTGATTTGTACATTTTAGGGCACTAAGTTGTCTGCGCTGTAGTCATTTTTTTAAGAAATTTTATTTATTTATTTATTTAACAGAGAGAGAGAGAGAGAGAGAGAGAATGAGAGAGAAAGCACAAGCAAGGAGAGGGAGAAGCAGGCTCCCCACTGAGCAAGGAGCCCCATGTGAGACTCCATCCCAGGACCCTGAGATCATGACCTGAGCCAAAGGCAAGATGGTTAACCGATTGAGCCACCCAGGTGTCCTAATTTTTTTTTCTTATTAATCTATATTGTGAGCTCTGTAAGCCTAGAATTATATCTTACTGATACTTGTAACTTTTTAAACTTTGTGTTTTTTTTATTTTAAAATGTAGCCACCTAATGATAAAATTAAATTAGTCCATAATGGCAAGCCAATCGTGGAGAGTGAGGTTTCAAATTACTGAGATTTTCAGGCAGGAAAAACTGGTGAGCCATTGATAATTGCACAGATATTGATCATTTTTTTAGCTTATAAAGCTCATTTCCCCTCGAAAGCAACACAAAATAATATAAAACATAGGTTAGATGAGAATACCTTGCTTAATAACAAGCAATATTTGTGTAGTGATTTTATATATAATCTGATTTAATTTTCATACAACACTGGGAAATTATCTTTATAACTTTGTAGATGAAGGAAGAGACATTTTGAAATGGTCATGTTAACAGTGGACTTAAACCTTAAATCCTGGCTTTTTGACTTTCTATATAGGTTTCTTTCTTTTACACTATAATTATGTTATAATTTAAGTATTATTTTCCCATGTATTTTCAGGATGATTACATTATCAATTTCCACTAACAGTCCACTTTTCTGGCACTGGTTTAAACTCTAATACCCAAGTGATATCTGGCCAATAACATTTACACTCATAAAAGGATTTATTTCCCCTCCTTCTAGATAACAAAATTCTGCTTCCAGCTGAAACTTGACCAACACATTGAGTGTGGAAGGGAAGGAAAATAAAACTAATTAAATAATAATTGATGGCTAAGTTGCTTAATTATTCTTGGATTTGATGAAATGGGGTATACCAGTGGGCGGGCTCTTGAACTTAGAATATCTATTTTTGATGTGAAGTACATCTAAAGGATTCTCATGTAAGAGTTGTATAAAGTGGCCTAACCATCACTCAATCTATTTCCAAGAGTTACCTGTCAGTACTAGTGCTTCTGTACCATTATAAAAATCTGTCAAGCATTCAAAACCAATTACACACAGGATGTCAAGTGTTGTCATGCCAGCTGTCCTTTTACTCCTTGGGGGATCCCACTGTCCATTTTCAGTTAAAAATATATCCGGCTATATTGAAGTTTTTGCCAAGATAAGCATTACTATTTTTATGTTCATCTCTTAAACAAAAGTAAATGTGATTGTCTTTGAGTGACCAATAGTTTTCATAGGTTACACGTGATTTTCCTGTCACTACATTCTACAAACTTCTTTTATCAAGAAAAAAATCTCAATCTTTGCAGGTGATTTTCTAAATTTTAGGTCTATTACTGAATAACTTTCAGAGAAAAACTATTAGAGAACAGTTACCAACATGTCTTATTTGATCTAAAAGATAAAGATGTAGCAGCTAGTAATTAGAGTGAATAAATTACTGATAATATTTTAGAATAATTTCCTAAAATTATTGGTGTATGTGTATCATTAAATGTTTTCAAATATCTTTGTTTGACTACTTTTAATGAACTCAGCAAAATTTTAAATCAGTGATCAATAGCAACAAATCAAGTACCTACTTCGCACTAAGAAGTTTTAAGATCTTTGAGGCCTAGAGTGAGGTAATGTTCTGAAAATATTTGAAGACAATAAATAAATATTGCAATAAAAGTATTAAATTCTAAGTCCTAAAATGTTTTTAAAGATTGTAATTAAAAATTTCTGGGGAAAAACAATAACAGAACTATATAAATTATATGTTCTGGCTTCAATGGATTTCTTTCCTATTTAGATAATTAAATTTAGCACAAAGGAATTGATAATAACAAAATGAGTGATACAGAATTTAGAAGAAAGTATTATATTAAAGATCCTCAAAATATATTGAAAAATATTAATACATATCATAATTAAAATATGTACAGTATAACATTTATTTTGTCTAAAAGACAAGATTTATTAGAAGTTGGAAAATTTTGAAAATATTACCAGTTCTATAATCAAGTAAGAAAGACAGGAGTTGTAGGTGAATAAAAGCCAACATCAGACTGATCAATAAAAACATCAACAGTATTATTTATGAAAATTTATATCAAAATAGTATGGTATTGGCACAAAAATACACAGAACAATTGAAAAGGACAGAGTCCAAAAATAAGCCCACTTCTGCAGTCAATTATCTATGACAAAGGAGGAAGGAATATACAATGGAGAAAAGACATGTCTTTTCAATAAATGGTGTTGGGAAAACTGGCCAGCTACATGCAAAAGAATGAAACTTGACCACTTTGTTACAACATACATTAAATACACTCAAAATAGATCAAAGGCCTCATTGTGAGGACTGAAACCATTAAACTCTTAAGGGAAAATATAGGTACTAATCTCTTGGACATGGGACCTAGCAAAGTATTTATGGATTTGTCTCTCCAAACAAGGAAAACAAAAGCAAAAATAAACTACTGGGATAATACCAAAATAAAAGATTTTGCACACCAAATGAAGGAAACCATCAACATAACAAAAAGACAACCTAGTAAATGGGAGACGATATTTGCAGATGGTATCTGTTAAGGGGTTAATATCCAAAGTATATAAAGAACTTGTACAACTCAACACCAAAAAACCTTCCAAATAATCTGACTACAAATATGTATTTTTCTGAAGAAGACATACAGATGCCCACTAGACCCATGAAAAGATGTTGAACATCGCTAAGTATCAGGGATATGAAACCCAAACCACAATGATATTCCACCGTATACCTGTCAAATGGTTAAAATAAAAAAATATAAGAAACAACAAGTGTTGGCAAGGATGTAGAGAAAAAGTAATCTTTGTGCACTGATGTTGGGAATGCAAACAGGTGTAGCCACTGAGGAAGTCAGTATGGAGCTTCCTCCAAAAATTAATATGGTACAGTAATCGCAATTTTGGGTATTTACCAAGAGAATACAAAACCACTAATTTAGAAGATATATGCATGTTTCTTGAAGCATTATTTACAATAGCCAAATTATGGAAGCAGCCTAAGTGTCCATCAATAGATGAATGGATAAAGAAGATGTAGTATGTATATACAATGGAGTATTATTCGGTCATGAAAAACGTGAAATTTTGCCACTTACAACAACATAGATGGATCTAGAGAGTATAATGCTAAGCAAAATCAGCCAGTCAGAGAAAGACAAATACAAATACCAAATGATTTCACTCATAATCTGGAAGTTAAGAAGCAAAACAAATGAGCAAAGTGAAAAAAAAAAAAAGAGAGAGAGAGACAAACCAAAAAAGAGATTCTTATCATAGAGAACAAACAGATGGTTACCAAAGGAGAAGTGGGTGGGAGATGGGTAAAATAACTCAAGGGGATTAAGAGTACATAATCTCGATGAGCACTAATTAACATACAGAATTGTTGAATCACTGTACTGCACATCTGAAACTAAATACTGTAATTAAAAAAAGAGGAAAAAGAACACTCAACAAGATTTACCCACCTGGCAAATGTTTTAAGTATACTGTTTGGTATTGTTAACTATAGGCACTATGCAATACAGCAGATCTCTAGGACTTTTACATCTTGTATAATTAAACTTGTACCCTCTGACTAATACCCTCCCATTTTCCCTTCCTTCCATTCCCTGGCATCTACCATTTTACTCTCTGCTTAGATTCCTCATATGAGTGGCATCATGTAGTACTTGCAAAAACATGGATGAATCTGGAGAGCATTATGACAAGTGAAAAAGTCAGACACAGGGGCTACAAGGTATTCTTGAGTGTAATAATCAATAGATAATCCAAAAACAAAGCTTCCTGGTAATTAACTTAGAATATTACAAAAAAATTGGTGAAGATGCATTGAACTGTATTTGTTAATGGTGGGAAAGCAAATTATTCAATGGAAGTTACAATGTGAGAATCCACAGAAATCAATAAATCATTCATTCTTTCATTCATTCAAAACAACATTTTTAGGTGAGATAACTGTGGCACACGGGCAAAATAATCTGCCCTATTAGGTAGGATAAATGGTTATAGACCCTCAAACTTTGGAGACAAAAAAAAGTCAAGGTTTAGTTCCTTGTCACATAATTGTTCAAGTTACGGTTTTCAGGTCACAGGCAGTTCTATGTCACATAATCTTTCTAGAATCCAGGCTGATGGATGCATTGCCCCCTTCATCTCCCGGCTTCTGAAAGTCACTCTGGTCATTGCAATCCCAGCCTAGCTTGGGAAAATGGAAAGAACAACAAAAAAAGCACAGCCACTCTCTTAAAAACCCTGTCATGGAAAAGAAACACATTACTTCCATTCACATTTCATTACAGAGATATTGGTACAGGGCCACACTTAACTAGACTGGAGCCTGGGAAATGTAATTTTGCTGTGTGTCAGAGAAGGGGAAATAGATTTTTGTGGACAATTGCAGATTTTGTCCCAATCAATAAGTGACAAATAGGGCTTTCAACCCAAGCAGGAAGAACAGAGTTTATGCTTTTAAATATTACACTAAGCAAAGAACTGGAGCAGTAGATCTTACTTTTAAGTATGTCTCTAGTTAGACATTGATAAAAGAAATACCTTCAAACTTAATTTAATCAAGTTTTAATTAGCTGTCTTTCCACTGGATCTCTTTCTTAGCTATAGCTATTTTTTATTACTATTTCATATGTAGTGTTTAATAACTGTAAATATTGTGCACAGAAAAGTAAAACTTCTGTTGACTCATCCAAGGTCTTACTGACTAAAGTTAAATTTGAGGGACAATGGAAGTAAAATCAGAATGAGAGAGGGAGCTACTTGCATTCTATAGCATTTTTTCCTTGTAGACTAATTGTTTTAAATAACTAAAAATAGAAATAAATTACTGGATTGGAATTTAATTACATATATTAAGTACTTTTATATAGACATATAGCATCCATATACTACATATGACATTCATCTGACATTTTTCTATCTTCTGTCTACTTATTATCTTTATATGGTACTCTCCTACATAGTTTCCTTTTATAGATACTGGATGTTTGTAGAGGGAGGAAAATTGAAGCCCTTAAAAAGTGCTATCTTCTTGAAGCTATTTGAAATTATAGCTAAAAAATCATCATTGAGCCAAAAGGAAAACTACAGAAATGTCTCATCCCAAACCCACAACTTGTTATTCCATTGATTTACAAAGCCCATGATTTCATAAAATTCCAAATCTCTCAACAATAAAATATCTGATTGTGGAACAGTCTTTATAAAAACAGAAATATTAATTTAATTTTAATTAAAATGGAAGGAGGAAACATGCAAAATAATTAGGTTGAAACAGACAAATTCTGATAACTCAAGAAACTTGAAAAATTACATGCTTTTTAAGTAAGCGTATTTTTCTTCTATGTTAGGTTATATCAGAGATCTACTTTATGAGACTGATGTGCTGCCTACTGCGCTAACAAGGCACTCAAAGATCTACTTTAATATAAAAATTCTGTCATTTGAAGCAAACACATGATTTCAGCATATCTTTTCTATGACTAATACTTGTGTAAAGTGGTTTTTGGTAATATGCAGTTTAATTAAACATGCATTAAAATTAGTTTCTAGAACTGAACAAATAAAAGATACAGGTGTAATACAAATATTGTGTTTACTTGGAATTTCATATACTTAGAAATGATAAGAAGTAGTAATTGTGTCATTAAGAGCTGTGACTACGAAATAGTAACTCAAAGATATTTAATGACATTAGGTACTATATTTTAATATATTTGCCACTAATTTGAGGTACTGTCACTTCTGAAAATAAAAGTAACTGTGCACAATCAAAGCAGAAAAATAACTTATAAAAGTAAAATTATCAAAGCAATTTTTCTTGTTAGCCTAGCAAATGGAATAAAACCAGGGAATAGAGGGAAAGAGCAGGTCTGCTCCAGCAGCTAATTTTTGGCAGATTGATCTTTCAGGAAGCATGGTAAAAAGTGCATTTTAGGTAGCTATAATTTTGTTTTAAGTAGAGAGATTCTAAGACACAGTCAGAGATGCTTTGGGAATAGGAAATGAGGAAGTAATGTGCAATTACTTTACTTTCGAATCTTCAAACACTTTAAAACTACATTTGGGTCTTTTAATTGGTGGGTCTGACAGTTTAGATGACCTGTTAAAGTCCTTTACAATTATACCTTATAAGGCCACGTTGATATTTTAATTTATGTTCAATTGAAATTTTGAGCTTCTGAATTTTATAAGTACAATTTCAAACACCCGATTAAGAATGTGTTTCTTCAATATTTCTATATATTTTAAAAATGTAAATTATATGACAATAGAAAATATTAATTATAGTTTATTTGAAATCTTATTGTTAAAAATGTTCTCATAAAATTATAATTATTAAAAATTTCTAATTAAACTTTTCATTGTAGTCTTAATTTGATTAATCAAAAATTGCTTTAATTCTTTAACTTGTTTCATATGTAAACACAGATTTAGAAGATTAACCAATGCTGATTAAATACTCCAGTAATGATTTGTTTGTACCTTTGGATCCATGGTTTTATGTCTGCCATTAATTTTGGGAAATTCTGTCATTACTGTTTTAAATATTCTTCTGTTCCTTTCTCTCTCTTTGCCTCTGCTGTTTCCATTATGCATATGTTACACTTTTTGAAGCTGTACCATAGTCCTTTGATATTTTGTTCTGCATTTTTTAGTTTTTGTCATCTTTTGCTTTTGGGTCTTTAACAATTCTATTGATATATTTCTAGCTTAGAATTTCCTCAGCTATTTCTAGTCTACCAGTAAGCCCATCAGAGGCATTCTTCATTTCTGTTATGGTATCTTTTATCTCTAACATTTCTTTTTGGTTGTTTCTCAGTATTTCTCTGTTTATATAGCTTATCTAATGTTTTTGCATGCCGTCTATTTTATCTACTAGAGCCCTCAAGTATTACTCATAGTTGTTTTAAATTCTTGGTCTGATAATTTCAACATCCCTGCCATGTCTGGTTGTTGCTTACTCTGTTTTTAAATTGTGTATTTTGCCTTTCATCATGCCTTGTAATTTTTTGATAGCTGGATATGATATAACAGAGGGAACTTCTGTAAATAGGTTTTTAGTAATAAGGTGGTGAGGCGAAGTGTTCTTTAGTCCTTCAATTCTCTAGTCCTATGATAAGGTCTCAGTCTTTTAATGAGCCGGAGCTTCTGGACTGGGAATTTCACAAGAGGACAAATGTCCTCCATTATGTAGGACAGGATGGCGACCATGGGCTAGAGTTAGGAATCTCCCTTCCCCCAGGGCAGTCAGGCTCTGACAATAACCCAGCTGGTCATACTCTCATTAACTAGTTGCCCCTGGAACAGCCATTGGTCCAGGGGAACTGAGTGTTGTTATATTAATCACTCCTCTCTGCCAGAACCAGGAGGTAAAATTCACAAAACTCTGGCTGTCCCCTCAACACTCTCATGACTGGCCCCCTGGCATTATTAACATTCAGATTTGTCTGCATCGAGCCCCAGCAATTTGTCATTTACTGTTCAGGTCTTCTTCTGTCAGCGCTTCTGTGGGTGTTTCAGCTTTTAAGTCTCTGCTTTGGTAAGCCATGACTCCCGGTATTCACCTGGCTCTACAGTCTTGGGAGTAGGGGTTTATCCTGTTTCCACCTCTCAAGCATTCTAGAGAAGTTGCTGATTTTTCAGTCTGTTCAGTTTTTAAAGATTTTATTTATTTATTTATTTATCAGACAGACATCACAAGTAGGCAGAGAGGCAGGCAAAGAGAGGAGGAAGTAAGCTCCCCACTGAGCAGAGAGCCTGATGCAGGCTCCATCCCAGGACCCTGGGATCATGACCTGAGCCGAAGGCAGAGGCTTTAACCCACTGAGCCACCCAGGCGCCCCTGTCTGTTCAGTTTTTTACTTGTTAGGACAGAGTGACAGCTTCCAAGCACATTACATGAAGAACTGGAAACATACTACCTTTGAAGAAGCAAATAAAGTTGATAGCTGATAATCTCATTAGCACTGACAGTAGCTTAATAATTTAAAAAATATATACACATATATAATTCAAAAATATGAAGAAGCACTATCTGACATAAATTTGAACAAAATCTAAACATTTGAATAGACATTTCACTAAGAATATACACATTCACACGTGCATGCATGCACACACACAGAGTTCATTTTCATGACCTTGATAGTTATGGTCTATAAAATTGCCACAAATGCTACATCAGAAAGTACTGAATGATTGATCCTACCAGAAATACAGGGTTAGGTTCCTGTAAGCCTTTGGTCACAACATTTTCATCAAGTGATTAATAAATAACCTTGTTTTATGTGTGCTTCTCTTTAAAGATGCTCATTCAATATATATTGTTGGTTCATTCACATTAAACTTAAAAGCCAGGAGCACATAACTCATGAATGAATAAAGCTTACCTAACATATATTTTCTCTATCGGGTCATTTGAGGGAAACTTTAAATAGCAAATCCATCAATGAAAGCATAAAAATACAAAAATCATAGCACTAAACAGACTGCAAAATATATACACTGTGTATAATATGAGAAATGAAACAAGTAGGCAGAGCAATGCTTTGTTCATCTTCAGCTAGAAACATTCATGTTGAGAGATTTAAATTTTTTACTGCTCTTCACATGTCTGTAAATGACTGTGAGTGTTGATTTAGGGAATACAAATTATTTTACCTAATAGGATATTTTAAAATCCAAATCCTTGAGTAACGAAAATTGACTATATATGTGTATGTGTATGGCATATGTCTATATTTATTTTATAATACATATATAAGTATGATTGTATATATCATATATAGAAGTAAAATATACACAAATTTTATTTATATAGCAATATACATATGTAAGTTCATAAAAGTTACTCATTATAACTATTCATCAAGAAAATATATTTTAATACTATAGTGAGATACCACTATCTGCCTACTAGAATAGCTAAAATTAGAAAACACTGACAATACTGAGTGGTAATGAGGACATAGAGAAAGAAAACTCTCAATTACTATTAGTAGGAATGTAAAATATTGCATACATTTTAGAAAATGTACTCTCTTTAAAAATTAAACAAATTACTTTATAACACATCATTTTAACTACTAGATACTTATGTAAAATAAATGAAAGTATATGTTCTCAAAAAGACTTATATAACAATGATTATTGGAGCTTTACTCATTACAGCCCAAATCTGGAAACAACTCAAATATAACTCAACAGTTGAATGAATACACAATTTGTGATCTATTCATACAATGAAATAATATTCAGCAAGGAAAAAAGGAATGAATCACTGATACACACAACAACATGGATCTCAAAACATTATGCTAAGAAAAAGAATCAAGTTAAGAAAGGATACAAACGTGAACAGGTAAAATAACGTGATTGTAAAAGAAATATTACTAGTGATCGACTGGGGCTGTGCTGGGAAGTGACTTCAAAAAAATCCAGAGGAAATATTTACTGGGTGATAGAAATATTCTACATCTTGGGGCACCTTGGTGGTATGGTTGAGTAAGTGTCCGACTCCTGGAATCAGCTCAGGTCATGATTTCAGGGTTGTGAGATTGAGCCCTGCGTTGCTCCACATGGGGTGTAGAGTCTGCTTCAGATTCTCTCCCTCTCCCTTTGCACCTTCTGCTCATGCTCTCTCCCTCTCTCTCTAAAATAAATAAATAAATCTTAAAAAAATATAAAAGAAATATTCTGCATCTCTACTCTCCTGGTGATTGTGCTGACATTTACATTTATCACAGTTTATCCAACAGGACACTTAATGAATGCTCTTTGTTGAATGTAATGTATACATTGATAAATTAATATGAAAAAAGAGACAAGGGATTTTGTAAAAGCAACTAACTTGGTGTGCAATTCACAAAAACGGAAATCAAAACAGTCAATATAATATGAAAATATTATAAATCTTTGTAATCAGGCAAATTCCAATTGACACATCAAGATACTATTACACATCCAAAAAATTTAGAAAAATTAAAATGTCTGACAATATTAGTGTTGACAGATTATACAGGAATTTGAAACACTGCAGGTAGATTTATCAATTGATATAACCGCTTGGGAAAAGTTTATTATACTATGGTGAATTTCAAAATATACATCCTTTTGACATATCAATCCCTAGGAAAAATGTTGGTCATGTACAGCAAGAAAAATATGCAGCATGTTCAAAATACTATTTTTTCTTAATAAGGCCAAATTGGAAACAAGTTAGTAGTCAATTATAATTATTTCACAGACTATTTTATAGCAATAAAAAAAACATTGGCTACATATAGCAACATGAATGCATCTCTCTAACATTGAACAAAAGAATGATATCACTAAAGAATACATAAGGTATGACTTCATTTACATATACTTGAACAATATTAAAACAATTATTAGGATGGCTATATAAGCAATAAATATTATAAAAGAGTAAAGCTATGATATATCCAGAAGTTGAATTACTGCTTAATTCTAGGAGGAGATAGAAGGATGTGATATAGTGAGACATGAAGGTTATTGACAATATCCAATTTCTAGCAAAGGTGTTATAGATAAGGGTAGTCAAAGAAAGACAAATACTATATAATTTCACTCATATGTGGAATTTAAGAAACAAAACAAATGAGAAAAGTGAAAAAAAAAGAGATGAAGCAAGAAACAGACTCTTAACTATATAGAACAAACTAACAGTTATCAGACAAGAGGTGGGTGGAGGATGGGTTAAATAGGTGATGGGGATCAAGGAGCACATTTATAATTATGAGGGCTGGGTGATGTATGGAAGTGTTGAATCCCTATCTATCTATATCTATCTATCTATCTATCTATCTATCTATCATCTATCTATCTATCATCTATCTATATGTGTGTGTGTATGTAGGAATGAATACACACACACACACATATACACACACACACACATACACACACACACATACAGTTATTCATTGGTATGCAAGTCAAATGGGATAGCTTTCCTTCAAGCCTAAATTTCATATTGTGAGTTGTCATCTGCAGCTAACATTCCTATCTCCAAATTCTCCTCAGATAAAGGCTCTAACTTGAACATATTCTTCTCACAGAGAATCATAAATGCACATTGGGCTTGTTAATTCATATAGGTACATTTAATCATTCTGCTTGCATCAGTTTGCTAACATTTCATTAGCTTAAAGTCAGTGGGTTAGAGTTGTATCTTCTGCCTCCACAGAGAAGCATAGAGGGGTATATATTTGTTGAATAACAATACAATTTTTCAAAGATGTAGATGACCTAAAGTTGAGAGAAAGTTTTTTAAAGATAAGACCATGGTTGACTTTCTTGATCATGATTAATTATATTTGAAACAGAATATTAAGGAAGATATTAGTGATGCCCACATATGCATATGCATTTTAAAAAAGATTTACATATTTCTAGTAAATATGGAATGACATTTTTGAAGTTATAATTCCTATACACTTTAAAATTCAAGTACATTATTAAACCAAAACCTTACAAATTTTAATAAGTTTGTACGTGTTCACATTTCCCTAAGTAGTTAAGAAAAGTTTTAGACATGGAAGAATAAATTTTATCAAACCATTTGTTCATTAGTGCATTTCATCTACAGGTATTTAAGTGAAACCTGTACTCTAAATACATGCTTAGACATAAAGATTGCTATTTATCAGTTGATTCATGACTCCTGGATTTCATAAAATCAATTTTTAATCCCATAGGTTATTCTATATTTTTAAATTTCTCTTTGAAATTTGTCAAATACTCCTTTTAAATAACCTAACTTCTCTCTTTAGACTATGAATTTGCTTAGCCTGATGGTTGTTCAATACTAATACCCAAAATACTTAAGGAATACTATCATTATAATAAAGGACACAAATGGAATAATTTCATAATTTACGTGCTGGTCAAAGGATCCTCAATCTGCATCAATATTTCCATATAAAAATAGATCACTAAAATAAAAACAAGTAAGTCCAAGAAAACACCAGGAGATAAATTTGCTTTAATTGGGATAATTTATCTTGCAATGCATAGCCTATGCACATGCCAATATAGTGATTATTTCAATAAAAATTTGAATTTGATAATAACTAAAATGATTAATAGGATAGTCATCTGAAATATCATGACTGTATTGACTTTTAATATTCTTCTAAATATCATCCACATAAAGTGTGGTACTTGGATATAGGGAAATTTAAGGTAAAAATATAAGTAGATGTTGTCACAATGGCTTATTAGTCCTCTAGGTGAGAACAGGTATTAACTAATTCTACTGGTGAGGAGATAAAACTACAGAGAACTGAATCTCTCTGGTTTGTTATATGAGTCAGATTCATAGTAGTCACTGGTGATAGAGAGAAATTAATCTCCTAGTCTGGCAATAACTGTTCATTTTTCAAAGATTATTTCAATCATACCTGCTTGAGGAAATCTTATCTTTTCCCCAAGCAGAACTATTTATCTTTTAGTCTCAAAGACCATAATATACTACTTTGTTCTCATAAAAATGTATTCAATTTGCTGCACATTTATAACATAATTCAATACTAAGCTTTGGTAAGACATGGACTTTATTCAAATTATTTCAGTTTATATACTATCATCTTGCATTAATGATATCTTTAGAAAATGTTAACTGAAAGAAACTGTATATACATTCCTAAATGTGGATGAGAATGTACACATAAAGTTCATTAGAGAAAAAAAGAATATTAGATGGGAAAACTTTTTAAAAATAGGTGGAAAGGAAACTATATTCCATTTTTCTTTTTCCAATGCATGACTTTATAATAAGAAGTTAAGAAGCATAAATATATTTCCAACTCTGAATTAGCTAAAATCATTTTTGAAGGAATAATGGCCAAGATATGATGAGTGAAGTAAATTTACTTTAAACCAAATGACAACTAGTCAATTGATGCTCTGGAAGTAAAAATGGAAGGAGAGAAATAGGAAAAAATATGAATGTTATGATCACGTCAACTTTAAAAACAGGCTCAAAATTTAGTTAGGAAATTTGACAAGTCAAAGATTAGTATTGAATTACTGAATGGTTCTAAACAATAATGAGGCCTAAATGATTTAAATTTTTCAGGGAGCTCAAAGAATTCAGGATAGCATCCAGACAAAAAAAGAAGATTCTTTTTTTTTTTTAAAGATTTTATTTATTTATTTGACAGACAGAGATCACAAGTAGGCAGAGAGGCAGGCAGAGAGAGAGGAGGAAGCAGGCTCCCTGCTGAGCAGAGAGCCTGATGCAGGGCTTGATCCCAAGACCCTGAGATCATGACCTGAGCCGAAGGCAGAGGCTTAACCCTCTGAGCCACCCAGGCGCCCCAAGAAGGAAGATTCTTAACATTTTAAGGCAATCCCAGTGAGTTAGCTTTGAACATTTAGGTTTATATCTTTTATATTTCATGTTTTGTTTTGTTTTCAAGGCAATGCTCATTTCTGTTCTTTTCTTTCATGGAATTTCTATTTTAGTATTCTGCTTCTATGGTGACAGACTTTTTCCTCATTAATGTTTTAGTATTGATTATATGATAATATTTTGGATAGATTGGTTAACTAAAATGTAGTATCACATTTAATTTATCTGTTTATTATATTTTTAATAAAGTTACTAGAAACAACTTACAGCATATTAATTTTTTTATTGAGATATGATTGACACAGAACATTGTGTAAGTTTATTGTGTAAAGTGTTGAGTTGATGTATTTATATCCTGCAATATGATTACCAGCAAGGCTTTAGCTAAAACCTCTCTCATGTCACATAATTATCAATGCAAATTTGTGGTGAGAACATGTAAGATCTAGTTTCTCAGCAACTTTAAAGTATATAACACAGTACTGTTGACTATAATTATTATTTTGTATATTAGACTGCCAGAACTTATTTATCTTTTAGTTGCAATTCTGTACCCTTTAACAACATCTCACCAATGCCCTCACCCCTTAAGCCCTGGTAACCACTATTCTACAGCTTCTGTGAGTTCAGTTTTCTTAGATTCCATGTATAACTGATACACAATATTTGTCTTTCTGCGTCTGACTCATCTCACTTAGCATAATGCCCTCAATTTCATTCATGTTACCATAAATGGCAGGATTTATTTCTCATAAATTATATATAGATACAGTCATATATTCTTCTTTTTTTTTTAAATGGGGTAGTGGTAGAGGGAGAGGGGGAAGGAGAATCTTAAGCAGCTTCCACACCCAGCATGGAGGCTGACGTGGGCTCAATCAAGATGACGACTTGAGCTGAAATCAAGAATTGGACGCTTAAACAACTGAGCCACTCACGAGCCCCTATAGTTACATATTCTTTATTAATTCATCTGTTGACAGACACTTAGGTTGTTTCTTTTTCTTGGCTACTGTATATAATACAGCAATAAACATTGAAGTGCAGGGGCACCTGGGTGGCTCTGTGGGTTAAGCCTCGGCCTTCGGCTCGTGTTATGATCTCAGGGACCTGGGATGGAGCCCCACATCAGGCTCCCTGCTCAGCGGAGAGCCTGCTTCCCCCTCTCTCTTTGCCTGCCTCTCTGCCTACTTGTGATTTCTCTATCTCTCTCTGTCAAATAAATAAATAAAATCTTTAAAAAATAAACATCAAAATGCAGATATCATTTTGATATCTTGTTTTCTTTTCCTTTTTTTTTTTAAAGATTTTATTTATTTATTTGTCAGAGAGAGAGAGAGCACAAGCAGGGGGAGCAGCAGGCAGAGGGAAAGGGAGAAGTAGGCTACCCACTGAGCAAGGAACCTGATGTGGAATTTGATCCCAGGACCCTGGGATCATGACCTGAGCTGAAGGCAGCAGCTTAACCGACTGAGCCACCCAAGTGTCCTTCTTGTTTTCATTTCCTTTGGATATAATACCCAGAAATGAGATTACTGGGTCATATGGTTATTTCTATTTTTATTTTTTTGAGGAACTTCTGTTATGTTTTCCATAGTGGCTGAACTGAACAAATTTACATTTCACTAAAAATGCACAGGGGTACCTTTTCTTCTACATCCTCTCCAACAGTCTGTCTTCTTAGTAATAGCCATCCTAGCAAGTGTGAGATATTATTTCATCGTGTTTTTGATTTTCATTTTTCTGACAATTAGTGATGTTAAACCTCTTTTCATAAGTACCTGTTGGCCATTTGTATGTTTTTGAAAAAATGTCTATTCAGTTCCTCTGCCCTTTTTAAAATAAGGCTATTTTTTGTTTTTGTTTGCAATTGATTTGTATGATTTCTTTTTAAATTTAGGGTTTTAACCTCTTATTAGCCATATGGTTTGAAAATATTTTCTCCTGTTTCATAGGATGTCTTTTCAATTTGTTGATTGTTTTGCTGTGTAGAAGCTTTTTAGTTTGATACAGTTCCACTTGATTTTTGCTTTTGTTGCTCGTGCTTTTGATATCATACCCGAAGGATCATAGCTAAGACCAATATAAAGGAGTTTCTACCCTCTGTTTGCTTCTAGGAGTTTGTGTTTAATCTATTTAGTTAAATCTATTTTTTTTTCTGATAGAAGTATAGCTGCTCCTGCTTTCTTTTGGCTACCACTCGCTTAGCATATCTTTTTCTATGCCTTCATTTGAGCCTATGTGTGTCCTTAACCTGATATGTGTCTCTTATAGACAACATATAATTATGTGATATGTGTGTGTATGTGTGTATATGGCAAAATATCCATTTTTCAGCTTGCCTAGCTGCTGTCTTTTCATATAACAAAACTTCTTCACTTTTATGTGGTAAAGTTCATTGATTATTACTCCAATTTATATAATCTTGTTTCTTAAGAAGGCTTATCATAACCTAAGACAAATTAAAATTACAACTGCAGTAAAAATTTGTTTAGTTTCACAAGTAACATCCAAATATTTAATCTATTAGTAATTAATACCTGTTTATAGTATGAGGGGTAATTCCATTCTATTTTCCTTTCCCTTCCTTAAAGATAATCTATTGTCTCAACACCATTGTTAGGATAGTCCTTTCTTTCCCAGAGATCTCCAAAGCCACCTGCCACATGGCTAGGGTGTCATAGGTTTGTTTCTAGGATCTATAGTTTCTTTCATTCATCAATTGTCTATCCCTACCATAATACCAAATTCTCTTTCTAACAATAATTTTATAATGAGTCTTGATATTTGGTAGGTATATCAGATATCCCTCTCATGATAAGCCCCCATCTTATGTTTCTCATTCAGGAATATGCTGCTTCATTATGTCCATTTTATCTTTCACGAAATATTAACATTAATGTCCTCATAAAAACACTTTGAAATACTGATTCAAATTGTAGTACTTTTACAGGTAAGTTTTGGGATGATCAATACCTTTACAATATTGAGTTTATCTAGACATGGACATAATTTATTAGAAAATTTATTCAGAAGTTCTTATAGTCTTCAATAATGTGATGTTTTAATTAATTAGTTTTTATTATTATGTTCAATTAGCCAGCATACAGTACATCGTTAGTTTTTGATGTAGTGTTTAACGATTCATTAGTTGCATATAACACCCAGTGATCATCACCACACGTGCCCTCTTTAATACCCATCACCCAGTTATCCTGATACCTCCACCTCCCCTCCCTTCTGTAACAGTATGACTTCACTCATATGTGGAACACAAGGAATAGCACGGAGTAACACAGGGGAAGGGAGGGAAAACTGAATGGGAAGAAATCAGAGAGGGAGACAAACCGTGAGAGACTCTGGACTCCTGGAATGTGCTATGTTTTAACTACAAAGGTCCTGTACATATTTTACCTTTATGTTTATATACCTTAATTTTTCATATGATTGTGAAGTTATATTTTTGAAATTGTGTTTTTGAACTCTTTATTGGTGCTGTATTGAATTGCATTTACTTTTTGTGCTTTCTACTTATAGCAAATATTATCATTACATTCTGCCATTAATTAAGTTTTCTGCAGTATTAATGTGATTACTTGTGAAAAATGGAGGTTTTGTTCATTTTTTTCATCTTTATATCATTTTATATATTTTTGGCAATTCTTCAATGGCTAGAAACTCCACTGCAATATTAATTAGAAGTGATAATAGTGGTCTTTGCCTTGCTATGATATTTTTTCTTTTTTTTTTGAAGATTTTATTTATTTATTTGACAAAGAGAGAGAGATTGCAAGTAGGCATAGAAGCAGGAAGAGAGAGAGGGGGAAGCAGGCTCCCCGCTGAGCAGAGAGCCTGATACAGGGCTCGATCCCAGGACCCTGAGATCATGACCTGAGCCAAAGGCAGAGGCTTAATCCACTGAGCCACCCTGGCGCCCCATGCCTTGCTATAATTTTTAAGGAAACATTTCTGCCATTTCTTTTTATTATTTAAAGATTTTATTTATTTATTTGACAGAGAGAGAGATCACAAGTAAGCAGAGAGGCAGGCAGAGAGAGAGGGAGGGGGAGGCAGGCTCCCCACTGAGCAGAGATCCAGATGCGGGGCTGGATCCCAGGACCCTGAGAACATGACCTGAGCCGAAGGCAGAGGCTTAACCCACTGAGCCACCCAGGAGCCCCATATTTCTGCCATTTTAACACTGAGAATAATGATCACTAGATTTTTGGCAGATACAATTGTGACCACTCGTGTTCAAAACTGTGCCTCAGGAAGAGCAAACAACTGCACTAAACAAATATGTTGAATTGATGAATTAATGGAGCAAAAGATACTAGGAATTAGACTAGGGTGTCATTTTTTATTTATTATTAAGATTCATACTTGTATGTGGGGAGGGATAATGTCAAAAATAACATTAAATATGTTTGAATTCACTCCCATAAAATAATTCTTATGAGGAGGAGACTTCAACATTTCTTCATGACTTATTATATTTGTGCATATTTGATAGTGTATATATCTGAGCACCAGTTATCATATCTGATCTAGGGGAAAATTGGCAATGCCTCTGATAATTATTCAAAGGATGGCTTAAGGTGACTATCGCAATTACAGGCTTCATTTTCCCAGAAAGCTTTTCTGTGGACTGTAAAAGCTTAACTAAATGTTAGCAACTTGACAGGCTGCACCTGCAAAAGGAATATTTTATTTCTAAATTACTATTCTGTAGACCCCATAATATTTAATCTTTTAAAGTGACATAGTTATTCAGAGTAGATAAAATTGAAATGCATGTTTTCCAGAAGACAGGGACCGAAACCTATTAAGCCAGAAAACCTAGACCATTAATTTTCCTCTACCGTCTGTAATGGGAGGTTTGTGATAGACCTGTGACTGATCCCTTTCCTCAGAGATCATTTCCTGGCTCTGTCTGTGTTCAATAAGATGTAGTATCATCCCCCTGATAATAGGTATTTGTTACTTAGCAACAAGTTCTACTTGTATATACTACAATTCATGGTTAATATATCTACACATTCTCTCCAAAAATGAATAGTTATGATATTTTAGGCTGAAATAATACTTAAATTGAACTGAATGTTTTAAAAATTCAAACCAACTCTGCCAGCAGCTCTGAAAAAAAGAATATTAGACTATAAAACAATCTAAATGTAAAATAACATAAACATGTTCAGTTTGAATAAGTATTAGTATTTCCTGACTGTTTTGGCTTTTAAAGGTTGAAACTGAACAAAAGTCAAAATAATAAAAATAAAGTATGATTTCTTTAAGAAATGAATGAAGGGGACAAGTTCATTTGAATAGATTCCCCCAACTAAGCAGTTTAAGTTAAACTATAAACTCACAATGACTAAATACTAATGAGGCTGTTTGAAAGCTGAATGTGACCAAAGACCATTTCAATAATATGAGAATATTTGTTGGGAAAATGAAATTTTCTGGCACTGTGATTTGTGTGACATTATGTACATTTTGGCCCAGAAATAAAATAAAATGCTATAACATAAAATAGAACTATCTACAAATTAGCCTATCAAAAAATAAATACGGTTGATTCAGGACAAGTTAAGTTCCCATTACTATAAAAAATTAAGTAGAAATTGGATTATGTTTTGAATGGGAAGTCAAGTAGGGAATTTATGCATTTCTAGAGAGTGGTACATATCAAATATGATTAATCCTGGTTTTCAAATTAAATAATAACAATAATAAAAAGCTTGCAGTCATTATATTATTATCCAAAAAGTAATTACTCGTTAGTTTTTTTATAGGTGACATATGATTTAAATTTTTTAACAGAACAGTTTTAGTTTTTAGAAGAATCAATGACTAAATGTTAAGTGCTATATTTTGCTAGTCATAAAGGAGACTATTGATGTGAAACACATCCACTCAATATTTAAAATAGAAATTTCAAAAATGTACGATAATGATTCTTAAGCTTCTGGACTGTCACAAACCCCTGAAAAAATATAATTAAAGCTGAGACTTTAACCCAGGAACTTGTAAATACATAAAAGTTGTTTTAAATAGTATTTCAGTATTTATATTGGAGAAATCTAATAAAATATAATATTTAATAAAAAAGTATTATACATAATTGACATAAAGCTACAGTTTTGCTCTTTTGACGTAATGATAATGTGAGTACTCAATATGCTTTTCTTCTGCCAATTACAGATATTTTTGAAATGGCATAAGGCAAGAAGGGGTTCTTTTGTTTCTTATTATTCGTATTCCTCAGCACCATTCATGTGAGATTTCTTTTAAGCAGGAAGAAGTCAAATTTCTGTACTGTATAATTTTTTAAAGTCAAATTCCATGCACTTAAGAGTATTTTTCTGGATCCCTCTTAAAACTCTCAGGGGTAGGCATGAGGAATAAAATCTGAAGAATGGTAATACTTGATGTATTGAAGCTTAGAAGAAAACATTCATTTCCATTTGAAAATTTTTAAAAAATTCCATTTCTTATTCTATAATCCTGCTTTTGCTACAAATTTAACTTCCAATAGTTACTACAGCAAATTTAAATTCTAATTTTAGCATGCTGTAATACATATCTTACCACTATATCCTTTAACTTCTATGCCTAGATTCAGTTTGATTATTATGTACAAATTAATTATAACTCAATTTTATTCTTTATGGTGGCCAAGTAGTTATCTTCTTTTCTTATTTTAGAGTCAAAGAAGAAAGGATGTGTTAAGGAATTCTGTTTTCTCTGGAACCACTTCATATCTTGCTTCTTCATCTTATTTACTTTGTATACACATGTAAAACTTCAAATTATAGCTCTCTTTTATTATAGCATTTTATTTTATTTTTTTACATTTTAATTTTTCAAAAGATTTTATTTATTTATTTGAGAGACAGAAAGAGCTGGGAGAGGGACAGAGGGAGAAGCAGACTCCATGCTGGGCAGAGAGCCCTATGTGGGGCTTGATCCCAGGACCCTGAGATCATGACCTGAGCCGAAGGCAGAAGCTTAACCCACTGAGCCACCCAGGCACCCCTATTATTATGCCATTTTAAATAAATATTCTAGGTAAGACTTAACTTATTATATTTACTTATTTATTCTCATAATTATAACTCAAATGATATCTGTTACAATTAGTTCCATATATACAGAAGCTTCCCTTTTGAGAAACAAAGCTATTTGACTGAAAAACAAGTTGTGTGTGACCATATCCTATGTCTGTAGCATATCAACAATATATGAAATATCTAAATATCTCATTTTCTCAAGATTCCAGAATAGAACAGACACTATGTTATTGTCCTAGGTATTTTACCAGGTTGCTAAATTAATATCCTATGGTTTTCAATGATAGTTTTGGGAAAAAACTCCAACTATCCCTTATAATATCAATAATTATTTTATTCTCATGAATACTGATACAAATGAAATTTACTGTCCACTCTTTCAAAAGTGAACTGTATACTGTTTCTCTTTTATGTCAATGAATTCTATTGGAAAATGTGTATACAGTACTATCTTATTTATTCATTTTTTTATTTTTACTCCTTTTTATTTTTTTAAAATTATCTTTATTACAAAAGTAAACAGCAAGTTTGTACAGAATGTGAAGCAAAAGTAAGAAATTAAACAGGGTTTCAACACAGCAACCACCATGCTCAATAATATATAGGCAGCTATTGCTAGATAATATATACTCTAAAAGAAGGAGGTTTAAAATAAGAAACATTTAAATTCACTCATGTGTCTACCAGCTGACTTGGAGTGAAATGATTAGGTGGGACCTGACTAGGTTCCAAACCTCAGGTCTGTGGACTGAATGAGTGGTGCTCCTCCACATTTTTATTTTCCTTGGAGCAGTAGGAAAAGTCAGGCCATGATCTTCTCATTGTGCTGGCAGAGGTGCAAGAGGTCAAGGGCCAAAAGGCAAGTATATTTCAAGTCTTTACTTGAATCACTTCTAACATCCCATAAGTCAAAGTTAATCATATAGCTAATTCCTAAATTAATGGAACAGTGAAATACACAATGATCATAGTGGGAAGGAGCAAAGAAGGGAAGATTTCCTGAACAATAATCCAAGGTATTTCTTCAAACAAGCTTTTCTCAGCTTTACAGATAACATGAATATTATAATGTAAACTATCTTCTTGGATTTGGTAATTTATATAATGCATTTTCTAGGTTCCTGCCCTTTCCCCTGCAGTTCCCTCTGCCAGAAATGTCCTAGGTGATTAAATTCTACTTATATTTCAAAATTTCCTCAGCATCACTTTTATTGAACTAAGTGGCTCTCCTATTTTTTTCAAATTTTTATGGAAATCATAATCATAATCATAATCATAATCATAATGAAGCAACAGAAAGAGAGATCAAGGAATCAGTCCCCTTTACAACTGCACCAAAACCCACAGGCAGATATATAGGGATCAACCTAATGAAAGAGATAAAAGATCTGTATTCTGAAAACTAAAGCGCTGATGAAAGAAATTAAAGATGGCACAAAGAGATGGGAAAAAAAAAACATTCCATGCTCATGGATTGGAAAAACAAATATTGTGAAAATGTAATCACCATCACACGTCAGTCAGCTCCATTCCACTGTGACATGAGTTCTTGAGTGGGAGGGAAAGTGGCGTTAATTCCATCGTGCTGTAAGTTGAACATCACCTACCTACCCCAGGGGTGTGTGTCACTCAAGAGAACACTGTCTTTCTGGGAGTCATGGTGAGGAAAGGAAGGGCTGCTACAGGCTGCATAGAGACAAGGTAGGACTTAATAAAGCAGAGGTGTGCGATGGTCATGATGGTCATGTTTACATTCAGCTAGACCCTGGCAGCATTGTGAGAAACTGGTTGTTGGATGGTGGAAGGAGATATATATATATATATATATATATATATATATATATATATACACACACACACACACACACAAACACACACACACACACACACACCACTTCTTTATCCGTTCATCAATCAGTGGACATTTGGGCTCTTTCCATAATTTGGCTATTGTTGATAACGTTGCTATAAACATCAGGATGCATGTACCTCTTCAAATTAGTGTTTTTGTATCCTTTTGGTAAATACCTAGCATATTAACTAATATTATAAAATATATAATATAATATAATTATAATTATATATAAACTAATATACAGTATAATAATTAGTTTCAGATGTACAATTTAGTCATTCGACACTTATATTACAAATATATGTGTATGTGTGTGTGTGTGTGTGTGTGTGTGTATACTTTTTTGATGATTCTCATTCTAGTTTCCATACCCGTATCACAAGCTCATCCTCATGGTTGCTGACATCTCCTAACTGGGCCCATATCTCTCAACCAGCAGTGAGCAAATGACAAAGTACAGCATTCTACATCTGCCAGAAGACCCCAGTGCAACTTTTCTGCAGACCAGAGATTTAAAAAAAATAGTAGTGGGTTGAATAATGACTCCTAAGAAGATATGTCTATGTCCAAATCCCTGGAACCTAGGAATATTAGCTCATTTGGAAAAAGAGTCTTTGCACATGTAATTAAGTTAACAATCTTGAGATGAGATCATTCTGAATTCCTCAGGTGGGCCTCAAATGCAAAGACAGGTGTCCTTATAAGAGACAGAAGAAGAAAAGACCAACAGTGAGGGGAAGGTGATGTAAAGAGGCAGAGATAGAAGTGATATGGCCATAAGCCAGGGAAGCCAAGGATTGCTGACAGCCACAAGGCTGAAGAGGCAAGCAAGAGTTCTTCCAGAGAGCCTCCAGAGAATGGGCAGCCTTGCCGACACCTTGATTTTAGACTTCTGGTCTCCAGATCCTCTTGTCTGAGGATCTTAATTAATCCTTCCAGTCCTTCATAGATCCTCATGATATTGAACAGCCACACAACCTAGGTGTTGGAGATACAATAGTAAACAAGGCAGTGATTGACTTTTCCTCGTGGAATAGATACGTTCTGTGTTCTTGAAACTGTTAAGCTAACTGCCTCTGTTAGGAATTGGGAGGTGGGAAATCCAAGACTGAATCTCAGAATTGTATGTTATTCCTACTCAGCCTGAGATTCCGAATCAAATAACAGGGCTTCACTCTTATTTTACTATTTCTCTTTTTAATCTTGTAGGTTTTCTGATTAACATGCAAGAGCTTGAGGATTTGATCCCTATTTGTCCTTATTTACAATGAAAGAATCATCAAAGTAATTACCCAATGGGCATATTTCCTAAAACCATATGTTGCTTCCTCTTTCAGTAACATTAATGTCATGGACTGGATGAACTATTTGAAATTTCTCAAAATTTAGAACTGAGACTCCACAGCAGGTCACATATTTCACTGCTTGGTATTTGAACCTCACATTCAGGCTTCCCCCCCTGCCCAGAAGTGGGGAGGGGCAGAGGGAGCAAGAGAGAGAATTGTAAGCAGGCTCCATGCCCATCACGTGATCCCGGCATCAGGCTCGATCCCAACAACCCTGAGATCATGACCTGAGCGGGAGTCAAGAGTCTGACCCTTAACTGACTGAGCCACGCAGGTGCCCCAAAAATACTTTTTTTTTTTTTTTTTTGAGAGAGGGAGAGAGAAAGAGAGAGGTGGGGTGGGGGGAGGCAATCAGCCTTTTTCAAACTGTTCTGCTTTCATCCCTCAAACATCAAATTTAAGACAGATGCTAAGGAGCCTCAAATGCTTCATTAAAGTAGTGTCTTCCACTATTTATTCCCCTCCATACAAACAAACAGTGCTTCTAATTACTGAATAACAAACATTTATATAAGACATTTTGTTTTCTACCAGTTTTTCTATTTATAATTACTTGACCTATTTTTTTAACTTGGAATTTACTTGATATGCAATGTTATTTCTATGATTCATCTGGTTATATCTGACTTTTTCCTAATAAGAAATATATTTCTTTTTATGAAGTTGCTAATGATATTATTCCAATGCCAAAATTAACAATATTGAGCTTATGTAATGTAGTAATTTTTTTTAAAGGAATGAAATACTGGCAGCTATGCTAATCCAGGAGCCCATCACTACACAGCATGACATAATTTCCAGTTCAGCAATCTGAAGCTTGTTAAGATCATCAGAAATTGAAACTGAAATAATTTATTTTATTTGACATTGATAGATTGAAATTAAAATATAAATGAATTAGATATGTTATAGATAATTAGTTTTCAAAACTCCACTTAACTTAGGTGTCAGACTGGGAGTACAAATTTCATATCAAAAATTATTTTCTGATTTTCCATGACAAACAGATGGTCCCTACTCAGAGAGAGAGGAAAAGAAAAAAATAAACTTCTTTATAAATTTTTAAAACAGCATAGAGCCAATTTAAAAATATCTTTTAGCCTGAATTTAAATAAATAATGGGCCAACTTCAATTAAACATGTCTGACTCCCAAACCACGATGGCCCAACTACCACAGGGGCCTTCATAAATGAACTGTCATCTGGGATAGAGGATCTCAAACACATTTTGAGTAAAACAATCACTTAAATTAAGACTTTTGGCAGTGATTCAAGATACTATAATTATCTAGTAATCTTCAAAGATATTCACAGATGGAATCAACAAATTTTAAATGCTATTACTACTGTAATCATTTACAATTATATAAGCTGTATTTTTAAGTAAGTGAAAGTGTAGTGTAATACTTCTGCATCAAGATTTCTGCAGATCAGCTTTATTATTTATACCAACAGGATGAACGCAAATGAGATGATAGCACTTAAGTAGTCTTCTTCCTTTCAGACTATGTTAAATCTCATAAGCATCAAACCAGGATGTATGCAGTTACTTGCTTTGGAATGCTTTTATATACTTAGATATTTATAGAAACTGGTCTTTAATTTAATATTTGAAACTTTAAAAAAATAGAAGAATGACAATCATCATAAAATTCTGATCTATTTATTCTTAGTTTCAGCTTTGGGATGTGATTTGTTTTTTTGTTTTTTAATATTCACAGGTTACTCTAATGAATTGATAGGATTGAGAATTACTTTTATAATTATATTTAAATATTTTTCTTTTCCATTCAATTTGTCAACTTAGATCTAAAAAAAAGTATCCTGCCCTTCAAAATAACTTTGTTAGAAATGAGATAAAGGTCTTTAAGAAAAAGTAATAATAAATTATGTTGGAAAATTTAAAAATCATAATTGACATATACTGTATTTAAAGTAATACAAAAAGTTGTATTTAAACATGGTGGAAGTAATATTTGCATTTATTTTTACTCCTTCCTGAAACCCACAGGAATAGCAGTAAAAAGAATAAAACAGAAGAAATACCAGCATAAATTGTGATGTTGAAAATTAGGTAAGAAATCCTGAATGATATGTTTTAGCTTTCTCCATTTGTTTAAATATCCTCAAGAGATGAACCAACAAAAAGCAAAGTTACTTACAACAGTTTCTCAGAAAGATTCAGGAATTGAAGACCTCAGTTATCTCTTAAGACCAAGGTTTTGGTGGAGCTGAAAACTGAAGGCTTTGAGTAAAATATTAAAAAAAAACAATGGGGGCGCCTGGGTGGCTAAGTGGGTTAGGGCCTCTGCCTTCGGCTCAGGTCATTATCTCAGGGTCCTGGGATCGAGCCCTACATCGGGCTCTCTGCTCCGCAGGAAGCCTGCTTCCTCCTCTCTCTCTGCCTGCTTCTCTGCCTAGTTGTGATTTCTCTCTGTCAAAAAAATAAAATATTTTTTAAAAAATGCATAATGAGGGATGCCTGGGTGGCTCAGTTGGTTAAGCAGTTGCCTTCGGCTCAGGTAATGATCCCAGCATCCTAGGATCGAGTCCCACATGGGGCTCCTTGCTCCGCAGGTAGCCTGCTTCTTCCTCTGCCTCTGCCTGCCACTCTGCTTGCCTGTCTGTACTCTCTCTGTCTCTCTGACAAATAAATAAATAAAATATTTTTTAAAAATGCATAATGAAACTCGCTGATTCCATCCCTCTACCTGCACAGCCAGCAAATGACTCTCTCATACTTGAACAGAAGACAGAGGTTTTACTATTTGGAAAAACTGATAGAGATTATCTCTAAAATCTCCTGTGGGCTGATGTGACTCATTGAAAGATGATGTGAACATTTGGACAATATAGAATGAGACTGCAAGATACTAGATTACACCAATTTCTTCCTATCACACCATACCTTGCCCTTTTAAGATATTGGGTACTCTTCTCTGGGGTAAGTTTCTTAATCAGAAAGAAATTCTTATTGATATTTGGAAGCCTCCAAAAGAAACAGACTGATTCTTGCCTAAACATCATTACAAAGGTGTAGGGGTTCACCAACCCCATCAATTTATGAGGATGTCTTCTCAGTTTTAAATTGATTCATTAATAAACATGGGGAGATAATCATCTAATCTATTTTTAAATCAATTAATTTGTTTATTTTATAGAGAACGTGAGTGGGGAGAGAGAGAATCTCAAGCAGATTCCCCACCTGAGCATGGAGCAGAATGGAGGGCTGGATCTCACGACCCTGAGAGCCAAAACTAAGAGCACGCTGCTCAACCAACTGAGCTACCCAAGTGTTCCAGTCATCTAATCTTTGAAGGTGGTTCCACCATGAAAAAGAAAGAACACAATATATAAAGAAAAATAAATTGGAAGTGAAACAGAAAAATGCAAGAAGCAGAAAAAAATATAAAAACTGAAGTCATTACAGTTAATATACAGAGATAGTGAAAATAACTTACATTCATGAATCAAAGATAAAATACACCTCAAAGAGCAAACATTTGGAAATTAAGAATATTATTATGTTAATAAAAATTGAAAGAAATGTTATGCAGTAAAGTTAAGGACATACTGAAGAAAGTAAATACAGAAGCAGTGTTACAAAACAATGGAGGATAGTAAAATCAGATGAGTGTCCAGGACATACAATTTATAATTGTATTTATATCAGAAATAGATAACAAAGAATATATGTGATGTCTAAGAAAATATCTAAGATATTAAAGATAGGATATTTCTCTTTTTTAAAAAGATTTTATTTATTTATTTGACACAGAGAGAGAGAGAGCACAAGCAAGGGGAGTGGCAGGCAGAGGGAGAGGGAGATGCAGACTCCTTGCTGAGCGGGGACCCTGATGTGGGGCTCCATCCCAGGACCCTGGGGACCATGACCTGAGCTGAAGTCCTTTGCTTAACCAACTAAGCCATCCAGGTGCCCCAAAGATAGGATTTTTCTAGAAGGGTCTAATAAAAGCTCAACATAGTTAACAGAGAATCATACAAAGGCACATCAATGTGATATTATATAAAATTTTAAAACAAGTGATAACCTTAAAAAGTTCCAGTGGGGAGAAATTATGGTCACATACAAAGCACTGGAGATCAGAATTGCATTGTGAATATTATGAATAGCAAGAAAAAAAAAGTGCAAAGACAATGTTGTTCAAATAATGAGAGTTAATAATGAACTTGCATCTTGGAACTCTGTACCTAAACCATCGCACTAGCTCTTTATATGCTCCTACTTATGCCTTATATATTGTTCTTTGCCTGAAACATGAAACTCAAGAAACTTTGATGATATTTACTAATTTGCATATTTTCTTCCTTTGAATCCTCAAAAAAAGTTGCATAATATGCTACTATTTATTTTCCTGTGTATCTCCACATTCTTTAGAATGAATCTCTGTCTCACCTCCTGGGAGCCTTCTCTGAAAGAATGCTAGTTTTATCTTTTAGTTCCCATATAATATATTTTTAATAGTTCTACTATATTTTCACATTAATTTGTAATTATCTTTTAAAATGTCAATCTTGCAGTGCCTGGGTGGCTCAGTTGGTTAAGTGTCGGCCTTCAGCTCAGGTCATGATCCCAGGGTCCTGGGATTGAGCCCTTTGTTGGGTTTCCTGCTTGTCGAGGAGGCTGTTTCTCCCTCTCCCTCTGTCCCCACCCCCACTCATGCTCTTTCTCTCTCAAATAAATAAAATCTTAAAAAAATAAAATAAAATAAAATGTCAATCCCTTCTCTCTGATATATCCTTTTAAAGTAAGGAATCAGTATTTGTTCAACCATCACCAGAATCTAATACAATGCCTACTATGTAGATTATACTCAAACAAGTATTGAAGGGAAGTCTATGAAGGCTTAAAGTCTGAAACAAACACATCAACAAAGAAAAACATAACTTTCTGTAAATGGAGAAGTTTCTCTGTAGACTTATTTATTTTTAGAATCCAAACAAAAATCTGGCTTGTTGATTCTGTTTGTATCATTTTAAAAAGAGTTACACAAAAGCCATATTTTCAGGAAGTAGAGTTCTATATACCTATTGAAATCAATCAGTTGGGCAAATTTTGCGATAGGGCACAGACATGCAGTATTGCCCACTCCAACTTTTGGGATAAGGCACAAATATGCAGCATTGTCCATTCCCCTCAAAGTAAAATTAATAAATTATCTTGGAAAGGATTATTAAAGGCTGGACTAATATTAGTTTTGAGCTTTATATACTCCAGAGCAGGTAAGGGATTGGAAAAAACAAACAACAGCATGTAAGAATTTTAACACAACAAATTTTTAACTGTATTTGTGAAATTCATATAAGTCCTAAGTGCTGCTTTGAGAAACAAAACATCTTGCTAAGCTATTAGCAGCATCGTTAACAGCATCTGCCAATGCACTTTCTGATAACCAGGAGGACAATTCAGCCATTGATGTAAGAGAAGAGGTGGAGGGCTTCCAGGAAATAGGCACACACAAACACATTAACAAATGCACTCATATTGTCTATTCATTTCATTATCTCAATGAAAGTACTTTGAAATGTCCAAAAAGATTTACCAGTATACTACGTATATTATACTAAATTTTGGCAACTGAATTAATAGTCTATGGTTTAAATATTTTCTAAGTTTTAATATTTCAAACTGTGAAAAACAGAGAAGTAACTTGTAATGAGATGAAAAAATAATTTTCTTTCCTACATTATTAACTCTATTAGAAGAATTAAGTTGATGGTGCTTCTTTATGAAAGGCTGACAAGAGCAAAACAATAGAAAAATAATTATCAAAATGTTAAGTCTATTATAAAGTTATATAACAGTTACTAAATCTGCAGCCTCTACTCATTTTGCTAGTGGGCTATTCCATTTTTATTATACTTAGAGCTGCTCTCTATCTTACATGATACAATGTAAAACAAAACAAAACAAAACAAAACAAAAACACATCCAAACTAAGTGGCAGATAACTGGGAAAAACTGTTAAGAATGGAGGTCCTTGATTCTCATCACTCTTTTGCCATCAGTTGCCAAGCGCTGCTATTGAGATCTGGTTCTCACTGGCTAGGCAGTATGTCCTAGGTAGACTGAGGAATCCTTTTTATAGTAAAGCCATATACTCCAATGATTGCCAACTTATGCCCAGGGCTCCTTGCCAAGGCTGCTGCACACAGCATCAAAGTTCTATAAGTTATTCTACATTGATTCTTGATTTGAGGCAATGTGTGCAAGTGGGGTCTACACCTCAGACATATATTAAAAAAAAAAAAACAAACAAAAACCTCTTTTCTTGGTTTCAGGTATACCCAATCCTCCTAATCTGAACTCTTGCTTCTCACCCTCAATGCGTTTAGAGCTCACCTCCCATGCCACAGAAAAGCCCTTTTAATATTCCTCAAATGTCCTGTATCAAAATAAATTTATTTATTTTTTATGAAATGAGGGGTAGTTCTGGGAAATAGCACAGATCTTTAGGATAAGTTTAATAATTTTTATCTGAAGCCAGGCCTCAGCAAAACTACTTATAATACTTACTATATTTGTTTACTAGTAGATTATTATATATCAAGGTATTTCTTCTCTGGATCATGTATCTCCTTTCCTTCTTTCTATAGTTTTGAATTTCTAAATTCAATCGTGCTCAAGTATCTGAAGTATCTGAATGTGTGCGTTTCTTTTTCCTTCCCTAGCCTACTCCAACTCCTTCTATTATGTTACTATGTCATATCTATATATTAATTTTTTCCTTGCAACTCTCACTGAAATTCCATGCGTGCCACCTCAGTTTTCTTTTTTTTTTTCTTAGTTATGCAAGGAAAACAAAAGCTATGGGGTTCTAAAGGAAAATGAGAAATAGATCCCCTCTTCTCAGTAAGATAATCATATGAGATTTATGGATGGTATGCTCCTTATCACACCATCAAGTATTAGGGATAGGGGTTTTTTTCCAACTAAACTACAAAACAGGCTTTAGAAGTTTTAGTATGCCCTCACATGCCTCAGTTAATCCCCATGATGTATACTGTTATTTTTTCAAAAGCTTTTATTTATTTATTTGAGAGAGAGAGAATGAGGAAGAGAGAGAGAGGGCATGATAGAAGGGAGGGTCAGAGGAAGAAGCTGACTTCCTGTTGAGCAGTGAGCTGGATGTAGGAACTGGATCCTGGGACTCCAGGATCATGACCTGAGCTGAAGGCAGTCCATTAACCAACTGAGACACCCAGGCACCCTACACATGGTTATTTTAAGAGAGAAACAGTCATTCTTTTGCTAAACTGCTGCACATATATCACAATGTTTGTTCCCATTGTATCTTCTCTCTGACTATTCATGTGAGATACTGGCATCTTTGTGAGACTCTGTCAATGGCCAAAAAGAAATTTAAGCCTAAGGTAACAATACAAATTCTGTAATTTGGGGATCCTCTGCAGTATATAATGCAAGCAGAGAAAACTATTTTAGGTCTACATCGATAGGTATAATGAACAAATTATTTAAAATAAAAATAACAGAGAATCTCACTAGGAGCTCTCAAACACTACTAAAGGAGACACAAGATAAAGAGCGTAACTTTAACACTGTAAATCTTGGAGTGCAATGCAAAAGTGTAAGTGAATAATACTTGGCAAAGAAGCCAGAAAAACATTCCATTACAAAGAAAGCAATTTTTAACATACAAGAAATGGCACTATGCTGCACTAGAATGCTTTCTCATCTTCAAAATAAATACCAAGTGAGCTTTCTCACTAAGGGATTGAAAAAATCTCTTTCTGTGGCCACAGACAAAAAATTTAGCAAAGGAACGTGGATCCATGGAAAACAGGGTCCTCTGACAGTGTATTAAGGTTGGAAAGACAGAAAACTGTAGTCATTTATAGGATTAGCAAAGTCCAGGGAATATCTCTAAAAAATTAGGGCCACCCCAGCTTATTTTTATCAAGTGGATCTTATTTTTATCAAGTGGATGTACAAAAGCCTTCATACCAAATGGGAGACTGAACTTTTCCTTTAGCTATATATTTAAGGATTATTAGCAGCAGTTTCTTAATTCCATAACCCAAGTTAGAAAAAAAATCATTTAGGCAGTCAGCAGGAAAAAATGAATTAACAGAAAGCACACACACACATACACACACACACATATTCAGACATATACATATGCATACATAGTGTGATGGGATGGGAAAATATGGAAGTACTTAAAATTTCCTTAGCTGGGAAAGACTTCATACTGAGTAGATGTTTGAACTTTTTGTATGCACTAGAGTCTTAGAACCTGTTCAGAATTATAGGCGTACTGAATCACACCTTTGGTCGTGAGTGATCAAATACAGTGTGTAAAAGTACTGGTCTGCAAACTCACGAGACTCCTGGGCGAAATGTGAAACTAGCTCCTGTACTGCATACGGTAGGGACAGACCAGAGAGGCCGGCCACTCCAGATCAGTAGGTGGCAGGTTTAATAAGTAAGGGATCTTATCAGACTTGTCTTGAGCTCTCCATACCCGCCTGCCAGAATGGTAAACATTTATAGAGAGGCCTTAATGGGGTTCAGTCACACATGTAGTACAGATAGTCTCAGCAACACATTGCTCTTTCAAGACTGTGTCCTTTCAAATGCAAGAATAGTGGATGGAATGTACATTCCAGAGATATGGGGGAGGTGAGGAGCTTCCAATTACCCAGATCCTGCATTCAGGTCAAGTAGTGATCATACCCTCTCAAAAACCTCCTCCAACACTCCACTTCTTGTTCCTGGCTCTTAAATTCTTATACACCTCCTTTTTCACAATGTGCCTTGAGCAGTCAGCAAGGGGTTTCACTAGCATGGAAGTGGTTTGTTTGCCGGCTATCTGGAGGCACTGGAGTCAGATACCACAGCAACAACATAAGAACACACAAGAGAAAACACGGATTAAGTCAGTAATTCCCCAAATAATTAAAAATTACTTCCACCAGGAGCCACTGATCTGAGCCACTGATCTGAACCACTGAATTATTAAGTCTCCTAGTCTGGGATCAGATCACTCAAAATGTCGTTATTTGATTTAATAAGGATAACATATTAGCAGACTCATCAGGTATGAACACACAACATTCTGTTTGGTTAATGGCACCAGTGCCTCCTTTTGAGGCAGCAATAAAGTTCAAGACCATCCTAGTTTGGTGGACAGCCTACTTCATTAGATACATTTCAACATTCAACAAAGACAGGGTTTGCCAGCTATCATATGATGCTTGTTGGGTGAATGCAGTAGAGGCTTCTATGTAAACTATAGTTTCTCTCAGGTCATTGGAAGGAATAAAGATGGGCAAATGATAGCTCCAGTAGAAAACAAAATGCACCATTTGGCATTGAGGAAAGGAAGACAGGCAATTTTTGTTACCATGGGACAGAGTCTCCCCTGTGCCCAGGGAAACCTCAAGGTAGAGCATCCCAATCTCCCATAGGCAGCCACAGCCAAAGACTGTGCCACACAGTGCATGTGGTCCCATTTGGGGCTACCCAGTAAATACCTGTGGTATGTGACCAAGCAGTGCCAAACCAGTCACTGTCTTCTAATGGGACAGAACTCTGGTGATACCATTCCATATCCCTGGTGCAATTAGGCTGTTTCTGTTTAAAGATTTTTCTGTTCCCAACACAGGGATGCCTGAGTGCTCAAATACCTATAACCTGGGAAAAGCCGCATGAACTGATCCCAAATCTGAGTACAGCCACCCTTCATGGCTGTAAAAAGTCCTCCTTTTTAGGACCCTTCTGGTCAGCAGTTTGGTGGGCTGCCTGGGTAGTTTAATTGACAGAAAAAGTGCATCCATGCTCAGTGTTATTGAGAGTGTGTGCCACTGACCAGGTTTCTGCATTGGTACTGTTGGTATCGTATGAATTGAGAGTACAAGTCCTAGCCTGTTCTTCCTTCATGTACTGCTTCAGCGGCTCCCAGTCCCTCCCCTGGAATAGTGATACCCACCATGGTAATCCTGACAAGCTATTGAGAGGAATCTTTCCCACATACCTAGCAAATGGACTGATTCCTTTGCTGGACATATGAGTGCGCCTAGTGCAGAAAGATATTTCCAACAAGTGCCCATCCCATGACCAGACACCACAGGCACGTCAGAAGTCTAAGGCTGAAAAGACAGGTATTTCCCAGGTACCTGTATGGGAAGGTCTTCCCTTTGTATAAGAATTACACTTGTGGTCTGATCCTTAGATGTTAATGTGAGAATTTGGTTGTGCTTAACATACATGTTGCCTGGAAGAGGCAGTACTGTCAGGTATGAGCAGACAGAATGGGGGTGGGATATGCCAGAGCAGGAGCCCCATCTTCTCCCCTCTTTCAATGGTGTGTGTTCCATTCGGAGTATAGTGCATTTCCACAGGTCCAGCCTGCAGCAGGATAACAGAATCCCTATGGAGACTGAGTAGTTCTCCCTTACCCATGGGTGAAAAGTGACTCACTCATTCTGGTGGAATATCCAATATTCCAGTAGATAATGCTTTTCCCAGGCTTGGAAAGGCTTCATGCTGTCAGCAGCATTACATGTTGACCCATGGAGAGAAGGGGGGCAGTGGCTGTCTCCTGAGCCTTTCATAACTTTATGATGGTATTGTATATATCCCCAGGGGTCCTCAGTATAGCATAAAGGCAACAGGCCCCAATGGTTGATAGTTCAAATTCATTAAATCCTGGCACAGTACTTTAGTCCACCTCACTAAGGTAGTTTTACCTGTTAGTCATTCAATCTGCTACTTCAATATTCCATTTTTTCCTTTCTATGAACACTGCTACTTCCACATTATAGGGCAGATGGAGCCTCCATTGTCGTAATCTTTTGCCCAGTCTTCCACGTCATGATCTTTGAAATGTGACCCCTGAACACTGTCTAATCTATAAGGATATCTACACATGGTACTCAGCTTCTTTAACTTTCAGCTTCTCTAATTCCCTAATGGTGGCAACCTGGTTTGCGAGGTAACTAGGAAAGTCTGGGTTAGGTCAGATGCAGTCCATACATTCCAAAGCACATTTAGAACTCCCACTCGGATGGCGTGGGCCAATAAAATCAATTACCAATCCTTCACTGGTTCAGAACTCTGATGAATGGCTGCAGACACCTTTGTTAGTTGCCTTGGGTGTTGTTTAGAACACAGAAAACATGCTGGTACTGCATTAAACCAAGTCACCGTACTTCAAGGGCAGCCCAGCATCCTTGGCAATATGCCATCTCACCTGGTCACTACAGCACAGTGGCTGCTCTTTTTATGCACTCAACTGCTATAACTAATGAATGGTCAGTTGCTAGGGCCTGTACTCAAAACAGTGCATCAGCTAGCTAGCTTGCTTGCTTTTTCTTTCTCCTTTCCCCTCCCCACTCCTCCCTCTTCCCCTCTCCTCCCCACCTCCTTCTCTTTTCCTTCAACTCTTCCCTCCCTTCTTCTTCCCCTTTTTTTTTTTTTTTTTAGTTTGGGGGAGGGAGGGGCAGAAGGAGAGGGAAAGAGAATAAGCAGACTCCATGCAGGGCTCTGTTTCACAACTCTGAGAGCATGACCTGAGCCAAAATCAAGAGTTGAATGCTTAACTGACTGAGCCACCCACATGCCCCATGGGCACTGGCTTTCTGATTGCCAGGAGTGTCAATGCCTTATGAGCCAGGATGTAAAAACAGTGAGAATTGCTTTAGGCTCTGGCAGATGAACCCAAAATGTTTTTCTGCATATCCTGACCCCACAATGACACTATTCATGATCATCCATCCCTTGGCTTCCTATTCTCCAAGCCACAGTCTCTAGAACAGCCTAATTATCATTGCAAAGGTTTAATCACCAGGGTTCATGAGTGAATGAGTTCAGCCCACTGGAAGCTGTGATTTGTTCCCGCTTCCATCCAGATGGTGGCAGTATTGGGCTGAATAGTGACTACAGTCCAAGGGGGCGGGTCTCAAGATCACATTGCTCTTTCAGTCATGTCCTTGAAAATGGCTCCCACTGTGGGAATGGTGGGCAGAAAATACATTACAAGGGCAGGAGAGGGGTGAGGAGCCTCCAGTGGCCCAGGTCCAGCTCGTGGGTCAATGAACAGTCATTTTTTCAATGGCCTCCTCCAACAGGAAGAAATAGAGAAGATGAGCTTCAAAGTTAACTAAAAAAAAAGTCTGTATGTGATGTACAGTACTTTGGACATAATTATAAGGGAGAAGGATATATTAAATAGTTGTAAGTAGCAAAGAAGGCTGAACAGACAGACACAGTGGCAACCCATTCTACTTGCCTGTCTGATACTTTCTTGGATGAGCATACATGAGAGATACTTTCTCAGCTCTACCCCATGAGATTCTTTAATCACGTTCTCATGAAGCACTGAAGCTTTAATCACACTGTCATGCCAAATACATGCTCATAAGAGTGGAAAGAATGACTAAACATGGCACCTGGTTTCCCGATAGTCTGGACAGAAACAATTTTGTTCTATGAGATTTGTTTGATAGATGGGCATGGTATTGTCATTCTTTTGGGATCAAAAGTTTTAAGGCTAATACATCGTGGAAATATTGTAGCTGCCTTTATTTAAAAAAAAAATTAAGATTTCATTTACTTATTTGAGAGAAAGAAAGAGCACGAGCAGAAGGGAAAGACAGAGAGAGAAGCAGACTCTCCACTGAACAGGGAACCTGATGAAGGGCTCAAGCCCAGGACCTGTGATCATGACCTGAGCTGAAGGCAGACACTCAACCGCATGAACCATCCAGGTGCCCTGTAGCTATTTTTAATTAATCAGAATAAAGGAAAGTCAGCTGAAGTAGGAAAAATGATAACTAATATTAAAAGAGAAACAGTGAAGCAAAGACAAAAGATGGCTAGAGAAATATAGAACCCTAGCAACAATGAATGATCCACTGTATTTGGCTAGGTAAGAAGTGGACGATTTCCAGCCCCATGTATGTATGTCTAGCTGTCTAGCAGAGGAAAGGATAAACCTCTCTAGAGAAAGATATCATAACCAGCCTCTATAATTTGAAATATCATTCAGAATTAAGTCCTAGAAAATTAAACAAAAACTAGTAATAGATTTATGGGTGATCTTGATACTAGATTTGGTAGTCAAAGGCCTTGAAATAACTGATTGATTTGCTCAAGAAAATAGAGAAAAAATGGAGAAAGAGGGAAATAGGGTCAGAGATATTCATCACCAGTGAACTTCACAAAGATAAAACAATCACACCAACAGGGCAAAAAATACAACTCTGAATTGGTCCGTAGCTGTTAACATAGGCTCAAAAGCTACAAAGCACAATTAGACAACAGCTAATGAAACAGACAAATCAACAATTATAATGGAAACTTACACATACCCCTTCTAGTAATTGAAAAAAAAAACAGATGATCTGGAAATAGACCAATGCATATGGTCCCTTAATTTATGACAAAGGTATTATTACTACAGTGCAATAAAGAAAAAAAAAAAAAAAACTTCAATAAATGATTCTGGGTCATCTCATATAGATGTAAAAAATTAATCTCCTTTTCCCCCACCACAAGCAAATAAACACTGATTCCAGGGGTACTAATTGTTGGGCATAATGAACTTAAGAGAAGAAAAAGAGGTAAAGAAATAATATTAGTCAAAGACTTTATACTAACCTAGAGACACTACTAAAAAATGAGAATCAATGCAGAGATAGAGAAAAGATATTTGCAACATAAACTTCAGATATGCACATATATATGCATGCACATATTCATAATGGCATCATTAATAATAGGAAAGCACTCACTGTACAAATGTGCATCCATATTAGAACAGATAATTGTGGTTTATTTGTATAATTGATATCTATTTGGTGATTAATAAGAACTACAAAAAAAAAAACAAAAAAGTGACTAAAAAACCCCACTACATCTACATGCAATAATATATTAAACAAAAGAAACCAGACAAAAGAGAGTATATATCATACGAATCTATTTAAAAAGTTAAAAAAATCAAAACTAATGTACAGTGATAAAAATCAACATGGTAATTACCCTTGTGAGGCCAATTACTGGGACAAAACACAAGTGGAGCTTTTCAAATACAGTGGTATTTTATGCCTCATTCTATATTATGGTTACATAGTTTCATTTGTGAAAATGTATCTGTATACTCCTCAAAATATATGTTATACTTCAATAAAATTTATTCCTTAAAATTACAAAATATAATTTTTTAATGCTGCAGAAAACCAGATATAGGGAAAAATGAAGAAAATAAGATAAGTATTTCGTCATTCAAATAACACTTACTTCCCTCTGATATTTTACCTAGCATATACAGGAGGCTTTATTTGGATACCCATTAGCCTGTTTATGACTAACAGTTTTCTCTACCCCCTCAGTGGAGTTCTATAATTAAGCAGTGGTGATTGCCAGCCCTTGGCATGTTATGTGAAGAGGAGACAAGCTCCCAGCAGTATTCATGGAGACAACCTGTGAAGTTGAAGTGGCTCAGCTTGGATCTTATCTCCTCCACACAGGGTGTCAGTCAGAAATAGTTATAACCAGTTACTGACTTACTTATTTTATTTTTAGAGAAAGAGAGCAAACAAGATAGAGCAAGCAGAAAGGCAGAGGAAAGGGAGAGAATCTCAAGAAGGCTCCATAGCCAAAGCGGAGCTGGGTGTGGGGCTTGATCTCATGACCCAGAGATCCTGACCTGAGCCAAAATCAAGAGGTTATGCTTAACTAACTGAACCACCCAGGTGCTCCAGTTACTGACTTATTTTTAAGCTCTGTGTGAGTACCGGGCATCCCGTCCTATTATGCCTTAATAACTGTTATTTTTAAATATTCTTTTTGTTGTTATTTATTTGTGTTTTAACTATAACTTGGGACCTCTGTGACCTCCTTTATCACCATTACCCAGTTACTATTTTACATTTAATATTTTATATTTATAAACTTTATTAGTCCTAGATATTCCACCATGTAGCACAGTGCCCCAGCGTATATGTACGTGCACTTTGTATTTTGGTTTTAAGGGTATCCCTAGAGGAGAAGGCAGAAAATCTGAGTCCAAGATCTTCAGCAAGCTAACTCCTTTATCTATAACTATTCCCTCTACTACCTGAGAATAGGGGCTGTGGGTATACACCCCTGAAATCATACTTTATGCTTTACTGGAACTTTTATCACAGATACGAAGTGTCAATATTGGTAAACTGAGGCTACATATAAGCATCAAGTACTATATTTATATAGGACATCAATTCTGAAACTTTTGTTTGTATTAAAATCATCAGGAGGCGGGTACCTGGATGGCTCAGTCAGTTAAGCGTCTGCCTTCAGCTTGGGTCATGATCTCGGGGTCCTGGGATCGAGCCCTGTGTCAGGCTCCCTACTCAGCGGGGAGTATGCTTCTCCTTCTTCCTCTGACCTCTCCTCTACTCCTGCTCTCTCAAGTAAGAAAAATCTTAAAAAAAAAAAATCATCAAGAGGGCTTGTTGAAACACAGAGTCCTAGGCCCCACAAACACAGTAACTGATTTTGTGTATCTGAGATGAAGCTTGAGGATTTATTTTTCCAACAAGCTTATAGGTGATGGCAGTGTGGCTGGTCAGAGGTCCACGCTACAGAGCCACTGTGGACTCAAGGGAACCTAATCCTTAGCCCCCTTACCTGTCTTCCACCCTTGCTTCAGCTCTATTGATAGCTGCTGTTTATGACTGCTCAGTCAACTTTACAGCCCTCCCTGCTTTCCTCTCATAATAGCAATTTTTACCTCCTTCACAATTACTGAGTGGGTCTAATGAGTGTTAGTGTGTATAGTAAATCTCTGTCCCTACCTATAGGCAAATTCATTCGAAAGAAATAATAATCCCAGACGAAAGATTCAGACAGTGCAGTGGTGTGCCTTCAGGAAGTCAGTCAATGTAGATGCGTGCATATATAAATACAGGCAAAGACAGATTGGTATAAATGCAGGTAGATGTCAGTTTTCTGTTAAAAATTCTCTACTAGCGCTCCTTTTACACTCAGAATACAAAATTAAAATGCTCTAAGTGGCCAACAAGTCCCTAAGTGATCTATAACCTGCAACCCTCATTTAGTTCTGTTTTAGTTCCAATGGCCTCTTCCAACACTCCCTTTTTTGGACTGCCGGGAAATCTCGTTGTCACGGTCTTTCCGTGACTCTCCTGGCACAGGCACCAACTGCTCAGTCTGGCCTACTCTAGTTATTGCACTTAACCTTTCAGTTTTCCCTTGCCAGAGACATTTTCCTCCTGCTTTTTCTTCATCACCTTCAAATATACTGTTAAATACACAACTTTTAGAGGCGCCTGGGTACCTGGGTGGCTCAGTGGGTTGGGCTCTGCCTTCGGCTCAGGTCATAATCTCAGGGCCTGGGATTGAGCCAGGCTCTCTGTTCAGCGGGGAGCCTGCCCACCCTCCCACCGCTGCCTGCCTCTCTGCCTACTTGTGATCTCTCTCTGTCAAATAAATAAATAAAATCTTTTTAAAAAAGTACACAACTTTTCTG
Organism: Lontra canadensis; assembly: GCF_010015895.1. NCBI lineage: Eukaryota > Metazoa > Chordata > Mammalia > Carnivora > Mustelidae > Lontra > Lontra canadensis. The sequence goes on from NW_022631027.1 coordinate 17,312,136, forward strand.
GGATATATTTTACTTCTTGCCACTTCACCTAAACATAATTTACTGAAGGCAATGACTTTTGTTCATTTTATTCACTGCTATATCCTCAGCACCAATAAAATACAGGGGGTCCTAATAGTATCTGATAAATATTTGTTGAATTATTCTTAATAGGTATAGACATATAAATAATTAAAAATGGATCACACTGCAGCTTCTTTCAATAAGGTATGCCAAGCTTTACTTTACTTGAATTTAGCTAAATAAATCTGAAGCAAAAAATGAGAAAGAGGCTAGCATTCCAATAAATGTTTCTTTACTATAAATGTTTATTCTAAAATCATTCCTTTTAAGTTTTCTAGTGTATAAGGTTGAAGTCATTACAAGCTCTATTGTCCACCAAAAACATAATAACCATGGCATCTTTATAGATTTCTCTATCTCCACTCTCCCAGCACACTTCTCTAGGTTTTGCTCAAGTTATATGTATATTTTCAATATTAATATTTGTATTCTTATATTTAACCATGGTTCTTATTTTTATACTAAAATGGATTCACCACCAACTGTTTTACCAACAAGTCTCTATTATTGGCTGAAATTCAAAATAAGTAGCTTCACTACCCTACCCCACCCCAGGGATTACACATGTGTGAATGCTTGAGAATATACATTATTATCCAATTTGTCTTTCATTAATTGCCTCTAGCTAATTCATGTGACTGGTCTTTTAGAGCCACTTCCCAAACTGTTCTATCAAACTAGATTTTAAAAAGACTTAATCCGGGACACCTGGGTAGCTCAGTCGGTTAAGCATCTGCCTCCAGCTTGGGTCATGGTCCCAGGGTCCTGGAATCAAGCCCCACATCAGGCTCCCTGCTCAGCGGGGAGCCTTCTCCCTCTTCCTCTGCTGCTCCCCTTACTTGTACTCTCACGCTCACTCTCTCTCAAATAAATAAAATTGTTAATAAAAATAAAAGACATAACAATAAATAAATAAGTAAATAAATAAAGACATAACCCCTATCTTCTCTGTGGCTTTTCTAAAACCTTGTTTTTGGTTCTAAAACCAAAAAAAAAAAGCCACTGATGATTCTTTTTAAGACTCTGGCACTTACTTTGGGTACCTTCTGTATGTAAAAAGCTAATTTGGGGGCTGCCTGGGTGGCTCAGTGGGTTAAGCCTCTGCCTTCAGCTCAGGTCCTGATCTCAGGGTCCTGGGATCAAGTTCCGCAACGGGCTCTCTGCTAGGCAGGGAGCCTGCTTCCTCCTCTCTCTCTCTCTACTTGTGATCTCTCTCTCTGTCAAATAAATAAAATCTTTGAAAAAAAAAGAAAAAAGAAAAAAAGAAAAAAGCTAATTTGGCTTTCAGAACGCCCCTGGATTGGCTTTCTGAATGTTCTCTCATCTTCGTGACTCATGAACTGATCTGTCATACACTATGTTCATTGAAGATATTTTGTTTATAAACAAGCTGGCATTTCTTAGTTTTTCTAGTATTTAGAGAAGTTTCATTAGTATTTCTAGTCATTGCTCTTTCATTCTGAGTATTTTCCTTGACGTTATTGAAAAAAATTCATTTCTCATCTCCTTGATATGATCAGAAGCTAATATTTATTTTCTTCTGTTGATACTATCTTCACAACAGCAAGAATATTCTCAAAGCTCTGGTCCCTTGACGTTGTCTTTCCTTTCTATCCAATAGTGATATTGCTCTTCTTTTTCCATTTTCATCTCTTTTTTTGAACTTTTTAGTGGGTTCATTAAATAGCCATAGATATAATTATAACTAAAATATTTGACAGGAGAGAAAAATATCTAAATGGGGTACTGGAAAGACATTTTGGTAACTGCCTATTGATACATTTGATGACTGTTTCTAATGTGATTATTATCTCTTCTTGAAAAAGTATGTATTTTATCAGTATATAGCACAGCTTTTTATTACTTATTCTGTTTTTAGCTTTAAAGCTATATTTAAACTATATTTAGTGTAATATTAAAATTTTCTAGAAGTTATTTCAGGTTTCTTATGTGTGTATCTGTGTGTTTGTAAAATTCATATATGTATCTGTGTGTATAGATTGCTTGATCTTTGTTTTTAATATAATTTGGAATTTGTCTTTTCATAGCAAGTTTAATTAATTTGTGTATATTACAATTATTATTTTGGAAGTATTCTCTGTTAACTTAGTTTTTTGCTTTATGTTTTATATATTCTTTTTGGTTTTATATTTTATCCTTAATTTTCCTTGGTTCACTTGCATTTTCTCTGCAATTCATACATTTATTTTAGTCTTCTGTTGGTTGTCATTAGTTTATTACTATCTATTGTGTACACTTACATGTTAGTTTAGATTTCCAATATTTAAGCCTACCAATTTGGAATTGGTCAAGATATCCAAATGATTGTTTATTTGCATGTCAGTGATTTACAAAAGAACTATTAATATCTTAAGCACTTTCAAATATCATCTAGTGAGAAGTTGGAAATGATTTCTATCTCTTGTTGGTGAACTTTTTTCCTTTCTGGTGGTTCTAAAATCACGTTTTATTTGAGGTTCTTATATTTAAAAATATAAGATGTGTTTGTGTGTGTATGCATTTGATTTGTCCTTATATATTCTGCTGGTCATTTCCGTGTTTAATTCTGGGAAATTCTAGTTATTATATCATTAAGTCTTTCCATCCTCCTTTATTTTTTCTCTTATTTCGTACTCATAAAATTTATGCTGATGTTTCTAACTCAATTATTTTGGGATAGTTCCCTTACCTCATCATCTAGTTCATTAATTCCATCTGTTGACTAAATTCATTTTTCTACCCGAAACATTTATTGAGATCTTTCACAATTAAAATTTTATACATAATAATTTAAATTGGCTTACTCCTACTGCTAGTTTGTAACATCATCTCTAACCTTTCTTGGCATATTTATTGTGCATTTTTTAAAAATACTGTTCTGCCTTATATATAAATTCAGTTGTTTAGTTTGCTATCTTTCTTCATAGTGCTTGTGCTCTTCAGATATTCTTTGTTTCTGTGAGGCTATTATATTTGGTGTTTGTATTACCTAGTCAGTCATTTATATGTGAGGAGAAAGGTGAGATTTTAAACTTTTTTGTGCTATTTCATATGAATTTTGGATATGGGGTGAACATTAGGACAGAGAACTCTAGTATTATATATGGTTCTCAAATATATCCTATTTAGTTAATTCACCTTCCTACCCCATGGTGATGCTAATCCTCACGGATACCCTTGAATGCTCTGATTCCTATGTTTCAATATTAAGTTTGATGTTTGCTTCAGGTTTCTGGTAGATACATTTTAACTTAAAAGTATACATACAGAGTCCTGTTTTGTGAAGTTTTCAACCATCAGTATATACATAATTGTATTTTTCCTGAAACTGATGATGTTATGGTTCTATTTATAAGTCATGGCGGATTCAAAAAACATCTCTGAACAAATCAGGACATAGAAACTCTCTTCCTGTCAATTTGTAAATCTTCACGATGAGTAAGTAAAGTGAGACAAGTAGAATGGTATAACTAAAGTTAATATATTTATCTGAAAGTAATTCCCTTCAAATGGGACTAGAAATGGGATACTACTTACGTTTGGAGACTCTGTGTAATCACGGCAGTACCAATATTTCTAGGCAAAATATTTTTGTCCTCCTTTATGTTATTCTGGGTCTCCAAGGAGACATTATTGTAAAAGAAATTTTACATTCTTACATTTTACTTGCTGTGGTTTCTTTTCATCAGTCTCACAGCTTGTTATTTTGGTGTTGTTTCCTTCCACTTCCTTGAATCAGAAAAAAAATCAACGTTGGCCTGATGTTAGCTATAGATGGGATGAGTGGATTTTCCTTTATTCTCATTGTTATTTAATTTGGTAATTCTTGAAATCCTTCTCTAAAATCTGTAATGCTCTGCCAATTGCTGTATATTTACATTAATGTATCAACAATTCAGTAGCCCCAAAATGGGGGTGAGATGGATTCAGCTCTGTGGTGCACTCCTTAATGAATCCCCAAGACTTCCCATTTCTAACATTTCAACTGTGGCTGAAATGACCTACTGTGAAATGGCATCCAAGTGAGGTTTTTGTTTTTGTTTTTTCTTTTTCTCTCACAGTGTCTCTAATGTCTTCATCTCCAGCTCTTGTTCTGTATACTGTGGGTATTACTTGGTTTCTTGTGGCATTTTCTCCCTTTACTGCCTGGTAACATTATTTGGTCTCAGAGGGGATAATTATAAATCTAGTACTCATTCATTTTCTCTATCAAACTCACCCCATCTGCATTATATATTAACCTTCCATAGTTTTTAGTGAGGTTGGAGGTTACTTTCATTTTACTTATAATCCCTTTATTCACTTCCTAAGATATACATGGCAAGCCGAGAATGACTTGGTAGAGAGAGATGATATCAGGCCTCAGTACTTACTTAACAATATTACGTGGAAATCTGTAAAAAAGAAAATCTTCGTTAATTTGCGTTTTGAGAAAACCATAGACTATATTCAGTAACTGGCTTACTCTCATTTTCATGTTACCCAATACATTTATGCAACCCAGAAATAATTACTTTCAATTTACCCTCTGGTATCTAACATCAATTTTTGACTTAGCAAGATTTTAGGTGTGCTTTCTTATGACTCTAGTCTAATTCAGACTCCAGATGTTATCCAGGAGAATATATATATATATATATTTTTTTTTTTTTTTCCCCGAAAAAGAATCAGTATAGTTAGGGTCTCTTCTCTCAAACTTAAAATGATTATATCATGGAATGTAACAAAGAGGTAAGCATCTTCAATAATCACTCTCGTCTAGATTGGATGATAATTAAAAGATTATTGTAGATGAAATATTAGTAATTTAAGATAAATATTAATTTCCTTCTCTTCAATCTGGTCTCTCAAAGGTAACTCACATATAGGACTATTTTGGGATTTAATCATAGAAAATTATAAGATAATCTGACCATTACAATAAGATGATTTTGTAAGGAAAAGAACTTATTTAATGTTGTCTGGTAAACTGAAGTTGCCATTTTAAGAAATAGAAATCTTATAAAACATGATGGACTATAGCTCATAAAAAAATTGTATGTTGTGAATAGTCTGAGAAAAAAAGTAAATACTACAGTTAAATATCCATAAATGAAAGAAGGCCACAGCTGCATAAAAACAGACTCTTTCCAACCAAACATTGTGTTTTAATTAAATTGCCTGCTGAGCCAAACAAAAATCAAGTCTCTCCCAGAATCAGACTCTGACTGTCATGCACTTTAAGTGAAGGCAAGCAAAATGCCTCTCCAAGCTTCCGTAGAGTATTATGGCTTTCACAGCGTTTTGGAAAGCTTTTCAACAGGGTTTTTCGTAATTGTATTTTTTCCTAGGTTAAAAGAAATCTCTAATCACAGTGCCTTTTTTATTCCCTCAGGTACTTCCCTACCTGTGTTACATGACAGACCACTGTGATTCACAGGAGGAGCCCTCTTTGCCAGATTCAAACTAATTTTATACAAACTTCGTTGAAGCTTTAGAGTATTGGATTTTTAAAGTAATGCAACTGCCTTTAAAGACCTTTTCCAATTAACATTTTCTCCATCATAGCATCCCTCATCCGTTCTAACTGGCACAGAAAAATTTTGGGCTGTATGCTATATGTTATATTCATACACATCTTTTATCAAATGCTATACAGAGATACAATAGACAGGTTATGTTATATATGTAAATAAAACACATCTTATAAATGATAGTCAGCAATTTTTTTCTTTTTTTTTAAGATATATGTATTTATTTAAAGACAGAGAGGGAGAGAGTGAGAGACAGCATGCAGACATGGAGGGGCAAACAAAAACTATACAAAGCAATGCACACATTTATTCAGCATTATGGACGCCAACTGGGAATAATGTTACATAAGCATAAGTATATAAACATGATAGTTATGAAACTCAAAAAAAAATGTGCTGATTGTGAAAGAAGTGAGGATGTGTGCTGCAGGGAGAGGTGTAAGGGGACAGTAGAGTATAAACAAAATAAAATATGGCTTCCATAGAAACAAAATATTAGATAACATATAACACTGAAAACTTAATAAATTAAGATATAAGCACTTATTAAGATAAATGCCAAAAGAATAGTAAAAGAAAGAAAAGTGACAGCTTCTATGAAGTAGAAATTGGGAATGTCTGGAATGGAGGAGTAGGAAGGATTTATTTATTAGGAAGTACGAATCGGGAATGTAAGGAACGGAGCAATATCTGGTTATCTTCTTTACAAGATTTTTGAGAACTCTTTGGCTCTTTTTTTTTTAATATTTTATTTATTTGAGAAAGAGAAAGTAAACACACACAAGCAGCAGGGGGAGTGGCAAGGGGAGAGGGAGAGAATCTGAAGCAGATTCGTGCTCAGCACAGAGGTCAATGCAGGGCATGATCCCATGACCCCAAGATCACGACCAGAGCTGAAACCAAGGATCAGATGCTTAACTGACTGAGCCATCCCAAGAGCCCCTAGAACTCTTTGGCTCTTTATATTCATGAATAACTCTGCTAAAAATAAAATTATATATATTACATATCCACCATTAGTTTTATCTTTTAGAAACCTCCTTGACTTATTTGTCTACAGAAGGGGTAATTTTATATACCATACCAGCATGTTGTGCAAATGAAATGACATAGTATCTGTAAGATCTCTAGAACAGTGCCTCAAGGGCATATTACAGGATTTAAACTAATGTTGCACCTGCCATTTTAATTGATCAGGGAACCAAATTCTAAAAATGTTAAGTGATATGACCTAGTGACAGAGAAACAAAATCAGGAAAGAGAATTCAGATCAAATCTCCCTCTAAAGCACGAGTTTCATTACATTTAACCTTACTTATTTATACTAAGAACCACATTCTATGGTACATATTTGTGCTCAGTGAGATGATTAAGAACAAATCCAAAATATTCCAAGGGAAAGTCTTCACCTAAATCTGTCATATTGTTATCACTTTGAAAGTGGGAAAGTATAAATCCACAAGTGTATGTCTAATGAATTTCAAATTACCCATGGCTCCTTTTTCTTTTTTAATTTTCTATCTTTCCATTTCATAATGGTTTACAAAAAAGCAACACTGTCCAAATTTAATATCACTTACTGCCTTGCAGCCATAAAAGTGATAAAGAATAAAAATGGAGTATTTTTGAATAGTTTCCAGATGACTTTGATAAATGATAAAATTCATTATTAACTCAAACTTTTTTGCTTTTGAGTAAACATATGTGATATATAGTTTTGAATCTTATTCATAATTCAACAGGGCTACAATGTATACAGCAATAAAAAATGCATTAACATCATGAATGCCTGTGAAAGAGCAAACTTACAAAAGAAAATGGGCAATGATGTCAAAATAAAATTATATTACAGGTTACTCTCAGTTTTAATGCTTCCATTACTGGTATGAGATTTGGGAGATTGTGTTGGAAGCATTAGTACCAAGTGATTTTTCATTAGGGTTGATTCATCCATGTTATCATACACATACCAGAGAAATGAATATAGATTGTGGTTTAGTACTTAATAGACACATACAAACACAGACTTTATGCAGGGTAGTGTCTTCTTAACTGTGAATAATAAATAGCACATCTTTCTGGTAATATTTTGAATTTTATGTGAATATTGTTCACATTTTGGTGAAAGTATCACTGGTGTCAACCTGTGCTTAAGAAGGTAAGGATTGATATGTTTAATACATTCCAGTGTTAGAAATAGACAAAACTGCATATTACTTTTTTTATTATATTTTCAGTGCTTAGAATAAAGAATGCTATAGTCTAGGGATTTATTCCTTCATTAATCCTTTTAAATTTCATTCATCAATTCATTAAGTAAATATTTATCATGAATCTGTAACAACTATTTTCCACTTTTTTGCACTGAGAGTAGAATATAATGCAAAATAAATCAAAACTTCTTCCCTCATAGAAGTTAAAAGCTTGTGGGAGGAAACAGACAATAACATAAAAGATTACTAAAATATATAGAATGTAAGATGGTGATATATACCACAGAGAAAAATAAATTAGGAAAAGCGACAGAGAATGTCAGGTGCAATTCTAGATGGAATGGACAGTGTTATGGGGTTGATCTGTATCTGCCAAAAAAAGATAGTTAAAACATAACCCTCAGTACCTCAGAATGTGAGCTTATTTGGAAATACGGTTGTTGCAGATGTAATTAGTTAAAGTAGGTTATGTAGGAATAGAATGGAATAGAATGGACTCTTAGTCCAATGTGACTGATGTCCTTGGAAGAAGGGAAACGAGACACAGAGGGAATCTGGTTGTACGAAACAGAGAAATAGAGAATACCATGTGAAGATAGAGGCAGTGATTGGAGCAATGTACCCACAAGACAAGGTATGCAAAGGACTGGTGCTCAACAACCTAAGCTAGGAGAGAGACATAGAAGAGATTCTCTCTTAGGTTCCTCTGAAGGAAATAACCTTGATTAATTCCTTGACATTAGACTTCTATCCTCCAGAACTGTATGAGAACATTTCTGTTCTTCAAGTCACCCAGTTCGTGGAACTTTGTATAACAGCTCTGGGAAATGAATACAGTCAGGAAAAGCCACAGGCACCCTCACAGATACCCTACTCTGTCCAGTTTAGACCCAAAAGGGACAGAGCCCTTGAAAATCACTGGAGGAGATTCCAGGCAAGAGGAGAATATAAGTTCAAAGTTTCTGAGGCTAGAAGGTGACCCCCATGTGGCTGGAGCTGAGTGATTAAAAGAAAAGGTTAATGGGAGATAAATTCTAAGAATTAAGAGGGTGGGAGAATCATTCAGGCCCTTGATCAAGAGATTTTGAGCAGAAGAGTGACTGGATCAGATTATGTTTTAATTGGATAAATCTAGATGTTATGTTGAGAACTTAAAAAAGGGCAATTTTAGAAGCAGGTGAAATATTTAAGAAAATATTATAGTTATTCAAGAAAGATTTTATGCTGCCTTTTCCAGAGTAGTAGCCATGGCTTTGAGGAAATGAATTAATTGGATATTCTAAATAAAAACTTTGAGGGTAGAGCTTAAAATGTTGGTTATGGACCAAATATAGGATATGAAAGAAAGAAGAGAAGTAAACAGTGCCTGCAAAGTCTTTGTCCTTAAAAACAAACAAACAAACAAACAAACAAACAAACAAAACTAGTGGAATAATGTTACCATTTATTATGATATAGAAAAGAATAGAAAGAGCTGACCTTAGGGGAAAGAACAGTAGGTTTTGATGTTAAATAGATATTCAAGTGGAACTATCAAATAGGCTATCAAGTATGTGAGTCCAAAAAGAAATCTGTGTACTTATATCATGTATAAAAACATGGAATGGATGAGCTCATTAAATAAATGTGCGTGAATGGAAAATAAGGCAGGACCAAGAACTGAGTCCTGGAGAACTCCATGGTTAGGGGTCAAGAAGATGAAGAAGAACCAAAAAAGGAGTTTAGGAGCATCAGCCAGAAAGTTACGAGGGCAGGAAGTTTTAAGTGGAGAAGATTTCAGGGAAGAAAAATAGGGGGGAAAAGCATCTGAGATATGTACTGCCTATCAGTCAAATAAAATTAAGACTAAATTTTAACCATTGGGTTTAGCCACAGAAGGATCACTAGTAATTTAATTAGGGGCAGTTTTAGTGTTGCCTAAGAGATGAAAGTCTAGAGGAAGTAGGTTGAAGAGAGAATGAGAGGAGAGGTATTAGACAAAATCCAACAATTGTCTGTAAAGACTAAAATAATAAATGCTGTTGAATCCAGAAAGGTCAAGTGATATTGTTAAATGTGTTTGTGGGAAGATGCAAAAGACCCAGTCAAGAGGAAAACATCAACTGATTCAGAATAAGACAAAAGAACTGTTATACGGTTATCTTTGATTAGATTAGGGGTGGGCAGCACAGTTATTTGAATCAGAGTACTAGCGAGTTTGACTTTTTTTTTTTTTTTAATAATTTTATTTTTTATAAACATATATATATATATATTTTTTCCCCCAGGGGTACAGGTCTGTGAATCTCCACGTTTACAAACTTCACAGCACTCACCATAGCACATACCCTACCCAGTGTCCATAACCCCCCCCAACCCCCCTCTGCCCAGCAACCCTCAGTTTGTTTTGTGAGATTAAGAGTCACTTATGGTTTGTCTCCCTCCCAATCCCAACTTGTTTCATTTACTCTTCTCCTACCACATTAACCCCCCATGTTGCATCTCCTCTCCCTCATATCAGGGAGATCATATGATAGTTGTCTTTCTCCGATTGACTTATTTCGCTAAGCATGATACCCTCTAGTTCCATCCATGTTGTCGCAAATGGCAAGATTTCATTTCTTTTGATGGCTGCATAGTATTCCATTGTATATATATACCACATCTTCTTTATCCATTCGTCTGTTGATGGACATCTAGGTTCTTTCCATATTTTGGCTATTGTAGACATTGCTGCTATAAACATTTGGGTGCACGTGCCCCTTCGGATCACTACGTTTGTATCTTTAGGGTAAATACCCAGCAGTGCAATTGCTGGGTCATAGGGTAGTTCTATTTTCAACATTTTGAGGAACCTCCATGCTGTTTTCCAGAGTGGTTGCACCAGCTTGCATTCCCACCAACAATGTAGGAGGGTTCCCCTCTCTCCGCATCCTCGCCAGCATCTGTCATTTCCGGACTTGTTAATTTTAGCCATTCTGACTGGTGTGAGGTGGTATCTCATTGTGGTTTTGATTTGTATTTCCCTGATGCCGAGTGATATGGAGCACTTTTTCATGTGTCTGTTGGCCATCTGGATGTCTTCTTTGCAGAAATGTCTGTTCATGTCTTCTGCCCATTTCTTGATGGGATTATTTGTTCTTTGGGTGTTGAGTTTGCTAAGTTCTTTATAGATTCTGGACACTAGCCCTTTATCTGATATGTCGTTTGCAAATATCTTCTCCCATTCTGTCAGTTGTCTTTTGGTTTTGTTAACTGTTTCCTTTGCTGTGCAAAAGCTTTTGATCTTGATAAAATCCCAATAGTTCATTTTTGCCCTTGCTTCCCTTGCCTTTGGCGATGTTCCTAGGAAGATGTTGCTGCGGCTGAGGTCGAAGAGGTTGCTGCCTGTGTTCTCCTCAAGGATGTTGATGGATTCCTTTCTCACATTGAGGTCCTTCATCCATTTTGAGTCTATTTTCGTGTGTGGTGTAAGGAAATGATCCAATTTCATTTTTCTGCATGTGGCTGTCCAATTTTCCCAACACCATTTATTGAAGAGGCTGTCTCTTTTCCATTGGACATTCTTTCCTGCTTTGTCGAAGATTAGTTGACCATAGAGTTGAGGGTCTATTTCTGGGCTCTCTATTCTGTTCCATTGATCTATGTGTCTGTTTTTGTGCCAGTACCATGCTGTCTTGATGATGACAGCTTTGTAATAGAGCTTGAAGTCCGGAATTGTGATGCCACCAACTCTGGCTTTCTTTTTCAATATTCCTTTGGCTATTCGCGGTCTTTTCTGGTTCCATATAAATTTTAGGATTATTTGTTCCATTTCTTTGAAAAAAATGGATGGTACTTTGATAGGAATTGCATTAAATGTGTAGATTGCTTTAGGTAGCATAGACATTTTCACAATATTTATTCTTCCAATCCAGGAGCATGGAACATTTTTCCATTTCTTTGTGTCTTCCTCAATTCCTTTCATGAGTACTTTATAGTTTTCTGTGTATAGATTCTTAGTCTCTTTGGTTAGGTTTATTCCTAGGTATCTTATAGTTTTGGGTGCAATTGTAAATGGGATGGACTCCTTAATTTCTCTTTCTTCTGTCTTATTGTTGGTGTAGAGAAATGCGACTGATTTCTGTGCATTGATTTTATATCCTGACACATTACTGAATTCCTGTACAAGTTCTAGCAGTTTTGGAGTGGAGTCTTTTGGGTTTTCCACATATAGTATCATATCATCTGCGAAGAGTGATAGTTTGACTTCTTCTTTGCCGATTTGGATGCCTTTAATTTCTTTTTGTTGTCTGATTGCTGAGGCTAGGACTTCTAGTACTATGTTGAATAGCAGTGGTGATAACGGACATCCCTGCCGTGTTCCTGACCTTAGCGGAAAAGCTTTCAGTTTTTCTCCATTGAGAATGATATTTGCGATGGGTTTTTCATAGATGGCTTTGATAATATTGAGGTATGTGCCCTCTATCCCTACACTTTGAAGAGTTTTGATCAGGAAGGGATGCTGCACTTTGTCAAATGCTTTTTCAGCATCTATGGAGAGTATCATATGGTTCCTGTTTTTTCTTTTATTAATGTGTTGTATCACATTGATTGATTTGCGGATGTTGAACCAACCTTGCAGCCCTGGAATAAATCCCACTTGGTCGTGGTGAATAATCCTTTTAATGTACTGTTGAATCCTATTGGCTAGTATTTTGGTGAGAATTTTTGCATCTGTGTTCATCAAGGATATTGGTCTGTAGTTCTCTTTTTTGATGGGATCCTTGTCTGGTTTGGGGATCAAGGTGAGGCTGGCCTCATAAAATGAGTTTGGAAGTTTTCCTTCCATTTCTATTTTTTGGAACAGTCTCAGGAGAATAGGAATTAGTTCTTCTTTAAATGTTTGGTAGAATTCCCCCGGGAAGCCGTCTGGCCCTGGGCTTTTGTTTGTTTGGAGATTTTTGATGACTGTTTCAATCTCCTTACTGGTTATGGGTCTGTTCAGGCTTTCTATTTCTTCCAGGTTCAGTTGTGGTAGTTTATATGTTTCTAGGAATGCATCCATTTCTTCCAGATTGTCAAATTTGTTGGCATAGAGTTGCTCATAATATGTTCTTATAATTGTCTGTATTTCTTTGGTGTTAGTTGTGATCTCTCCTCTTTCATTCATGATTTTATTTATTTCAATCCTTTCTCTTCTCTTTTTGATAAGTCTGGCCAGGGGCTTATCAATCTTATTAATTCTTTCAAAGAACCAGCTCCTAGTTTCGTTGATTTGTTCTATTGTTTTTTTGGTTTCTATTTCATTGATTTCTGCTCTGATCTTTATGATCTCTCTTCTCCTGCTGGGTTTAGGGTTTCTTTCTTGTTCTTTCTCCAGCTCCTTTAGGTGTAGGGTTAGGTTGTGTACCTGAGACCTTTCTTGTTTCTTGAGAAAGGCTTGTACCGCTATATATTTTCCTCTCAGGACTGCCTTTGTTGTGTCCCACAGATTTTGAACTGTTGTATTTTCATTATCATTTGTTTCCATGAATTGTTTTCAATTCTTCTTTAATTTCCTGGTTGACCCATTCATTCTTTAGAAGGATGCTGTTTAGTCGCCATATATTTGGGTTCTTTCCAAATTTCCTCTTGCGATTGAGTTCTAGCTTCAGAGCATTGTGGTCTGAAAATATGCAGGGAATGATCCCAATTTTTTGATAACAGTTAAGACCTGATTTAGAACCAAGGATGTGATCTATTCTGGAGAATGTTCCATGTGCACTAGAGAAGAATGTGTATTCTGTTGCTTTGGGATGAAATGTTCTGAATATATCTGTGATGTCCATCTGGTCCAGTGTGTCATTTAAGGCCTTTATTTCCTTGTTGATCTTTTGCTTGGATGATCTGTCCATTTCAGTGAGGGGAGTGTTAAAGTCCCCTACTATTATTGTATGATTGTCGATGTGTTTCTTTGACTTTGTTATTAATTGGTTTATATAGTTGGCTGCTCCCACGTTAGGGGCATAGATATTTACAATTGTTAGATCTTCTTGTTGGACAGATCCTTTGAGTATGATATAGTGTCCATCTTCATCTCTTATTATAGTCTTTGGTTTAAAATCTAAGTGATCTGATATAAGGATTGCCACTCCTGCTTTCTTCTGATGTCCATTAGCATGGTAAATTCTTTTCCACCCCCTCACTTTAAATCTGAAAGTGTCTTCGGGTTTAAAATGAGTTTCTTGTAGGCAACATATAGATGGGTTTTGTTTTTTTATCCATTCTGATACCCTGTGTCTTTTGATTGGGGCATTTAGCCCATTAACATTCAGGGTAACTATTGAGAGATATGAATTTAGTGCCATTGTATTGCCTGTAAGGTGACTGCTATTGTATATTGTTTCTGTTCCTTTCTGATCTACTACTTTTAGGTTCTCTCTTTGCTTAGAGGACCCCTTTCAATATTTCCTGTAGAGCTGGCTTGGTGTTTGCAAATTCTTTCAGTTTTTGTTTGTCCTGGAAGCTTTTAATCTCTCCTTCTATTTTCAATGATAGCCTAGCTGGATATAGTATTCTTGGCTGCATGTTTTTCTCGTTTAGTACTCTGAATATATCATGCCAGCTCTTTCTGGCCTGCCAGGTCTCTGTGGATAAGTCTGCTGCCAATCTAATATTTTTACCATTGTATGTTACAGACTTCTTCTCCCGGGCTGCTTTCAGGATTTTCTCTTTGTCACTAAGACTTGTAAATTTGACTATTAGGTGACGGGGTGTGGACCTATTCTTATTGATTTTGAGTGGGGTTCTCTGAACCTCCTGGATTTTGATGCTTGTTCCCTTTGCCATATTGGGGAAATTCTCTCCAATAATTCTCCCCAATATACCTTCTGCTCCCCTCTCTCTTTCTTCTTCTTCTGGAATCCCAATTATTCTAATGTTGTTTCGTCTTATGGTGTCACTTATCTCTCGAATTCTGCCCTCGTGGTCCAGTAGTTGTTTGTCCCTCTTTTGTTCAGCTTCCTTATTCTCTGTCATTTGGTCTTCTATATCGCTAATTCTTTCTTCTGCCTCATTTATCCTAGCAGTGAGAGCCTCCATTTTTGATTGCACCTCATTAATAGCTTTTTTTATTTCAACTTGATTAGATTTTAGTTCTTTTATTTCTCCAGAAAGGGCTTTTATATCTCCCGAGAGGGTTTCTCTAATATCTTCCATGCCTTTTTCGAGCCCGGCTAGAACCTTGAGAATCGTCATTCTGAACTCTAAATCTGACATATTACCAATGTCTGTATTGATTAGGTCCTTAGCCTTTGGTACTGCCTCTTGTTCTTTTTTTTGTGGTGAATTTTTCCGCCTTGTCATTTTGTCCAGATAAGAGTATATGAAGGAGTAAGTAAAATACTAAAAGGGTGGCAACAACCCCAGGAAAATATGCTTTAGCCAAATCAGAAGAGATCCCAAATCGTGAGGGGGGGGGGGAAGGGGATAAAAAGAGGTTCAGAAAGAAAAAAAAAGAAAAGAAAAGAAAAAAGAAAAAAGAAACAAATAAAAAAAAAGAAAACCAATAATGAAAAAATATAAAAAGGAAAAAATATATATATATTGGATAAACTAGTTAAAAAACGTTAAAAAAGAAAAGGGTAAAAGTTTAAAAAAATTTAGCAGAAGAAGAGAAAAAAATTGAAAAAGAAAAAAAAATTAAATTAACTGCAAGGCTAAAGAATCATGGGGAGAAAGCCATGAGTTCCGTGCTTTGCTTTCTCCTCCTCTGGAATTCCACTGCTCTCCTTGGTATTGAAACCGCACTCCTCGTAAGTGAACTTGGTCCTGGCTGGGTTTCTTGTTGATCTTCTGGGGGAGGGGCCTGTTGTAGTGATTTTCAAGTGTCTTTGGCCCGGGCGGAGTCGCACCGCCCTTACCAGGGGCCGGGCTGAGTAATCCGCTCGGGTTTGCTTTCGGGAGCTTTTGTTCCCTGAGCGATTTCCGTAGAGTCCGGAGGACGGGAAGTAAGATGGCGGCCTCCCAGTCTCCGGCCCGGAGGAGCCGAGAGCTAGGGGTCCCACTCCTCAGTGCGCCCTCAGGGAACAGCGTCCAATTACTCCCGTCTGCCTGGCCTCCGGCCGCGCTCCGAGCTTACCGAGCCTGCGACCGGTTCAAGGTAAGCCCGAGCTGTGAGCTCACTCCTCGGCTCCGTCTCTGTAGCCGGCTTCTCTGTTCTAATACCTGCGAGCTCTGCGACACTCAGACACCCCGATCCTTCTGTGACCCTGCGGGACCTGAGGCCACACTGGCCCCGCGTGGGCTTCACCCCAGTTAAGCCTCTGGAGCGATGTCCCTCAGCGGAACAGACTTTTAAAAGTCCTGCTTTTTGCTCCGTTGCTCCGCCGCTTGCCGGGAGCCGGCCCCTCCCCCCGGGGTCTGTCTTCCCGTCCCTTTGGATTCACTTCTCCGCCAGTCCTACCTTTCAGCAAGTGGTTGATTTTCTGTTTCTAGAATTGCTGTTCTTCTTCTCTTCGATCTCCCATTGGATTTGTAGGTGTTTGCAATCTTTAGATAAGCTATCCAGCTAATCTCCCGCAACCTGAAGTAGTCTCAGCTGCTACTTCTCCGCCATCTTGACTCCTCCCCGCGAGTTTGATTTTTATTGCAAAAAAAGGTTTACCTATAGTCTCAAGAGCAACTAGAGAGAGTAAGAGCACAGATGGGAAGCTTAAGTAAACATGGCAGGAGGACTTACAGAAGTCCTTTTTTAATTTTTTTTTATAAACATATAATGTATTACTAGCCCCAGGGTACAGGTCTGTGAATCGCCAGGTTTACACACAGAAGTCCTCTTTTTATAGCTTCAATTTTCTCATCTCTGAAAGAGAAAGCAAGGTCAGGAGCTGAGAGCTAGAATTAGGTAGGGAGAGATTTGATGAGCAATAAAAGGCAATGAAATTAATGACCAGAGAGTGAAAGAGTTGAATGAACTAGGACAATATTGTAAGATTGGCAGGCGGCATTTCGAACACATTCAAGGTAAACGATAGTGTCTTTAGAGTGAGGTTTAGAATGAGGTTTAGAGTGAGCTTTATTGTGGACTTTTTCTCTATACCTGATGTCATATGGTTGCAGGCTTGAAATGTATAGAAAGTTGGATTTAACCAACCAGGGTATAATACAGCTTAATCTTTTTTTCACATAATCACCCATCACTCCCATGACTCCTCACTGTGTTATAACTATAGGTTAACTTGCCTATTCCGGCTATAGGTTGTCTGGCTGTTCCTCAATGTTGCTATGACTTCAGACATTAGCACTTTCTAGTTTATTTCTTGTTCTTCACCCTACTTGAATGTTTTGTCAGTCAGAAGCCTAAAGGAAGGTCCTCCTTGCCCATTCATCTAAATAGCTCTTCATCTCCACCACAGAGGCTCCATTTCCTTTCCTTCTATATTTATTATTGAAATTTATCACTATCTGCCTTTATGATAGCCAGTAATTATATCTGTCTAACCTTTTCCTCTCTAGAATGGGTGTAAAAGGTATGCAGACTACATAGAGTTTAGAATGCTGTGTAAAGACTTTGGATTTCATTGTGAATGGTAAGAGGGACCATTAAGTGATTTTGTGTATGGGTGTGATATTTTTGGATTGTTATGTTTAAGGTGACACTGAATACTGAGTGGAAGCCCCTCAGCAGGAGAGAGGATAATAGAAATCATGGCTATCAGTTTGGAAACTATTGAAATATTTCTGATAACAGATGAAGCTGTCTTAGATTAAAGATAGATTAGCACTGATGGTAAGACTTGGAATCAGAGTAAAAAATCCTGGTGATGAAAAATATGAGAAAAATAAAGGATCAGAGAATTCTAAGTTTTTGGCTTGAGAAATTGAATGTATCATGGCAATATTTACTGAAGTGTTAATATTGGTAGATTTTCACATTTTATTGAAGATGAGATGTTTGAAGATGAGAATCTAGAATTCTGTCCTAAATCAGAGATAAACTAAAATTTAAGTGAGATTGCAAATCACTGAAAAAAATGATTTCAATATAATGGATATTTTTGTCATTATGAATGATGGACAAGGTACTATGAATTGTACATAAATTAGTACATGTGATTTAACAAAAATTCTGAGGTGGGTATTATTTTTGGTTTAATTCATAGATAAGGAATTTGAGTAATAGGAAAATTAAGAAGCTGCTTATTCCTGGCATCAAAATAGCACTGACCTTTTAGATGTTCATAAAACTGATTATTAAGTTTCATATTTACTACCCAGTGAAGACTTTAAGTAATGTATAAGTCAACTCTTCTTCACTATAATCTGAGAAACAACCCATTCTAAAACCCAGAGCCTCAATACAACAATTACGCATCTTGGGGCACCCGGCTGACTCATTGAAAGAGCATGAATTCTCATGGGTTCTGAGTTTGAGCCCTACACTGGGGGTAGAGATTACTTAAATAATTAAATAAACTTAACAAAAAAATCATTTTTTAAAGATTTTATTTATTTATTTGAGAGAGAGAGAGAGAGAAAGAGTGCATGAGCAGATGGGGAAGAAGAAGAAGAGGCAGAAGCAGACCCCCTACTCTGTGCAGGGAGACCGATGCAGGCCTGATCCCAAGACCCTGAGATCATGACATGAGATGAAGGCAGACGCTTAACCAACTGAGCCACCCAGGTGCTCTTAAACTTAAAACAAAATAAGAAAAAAAAAATTATGCATCCCATGGATCAGTGAATCTACTTGGGTTTTGCTGAATCCAGGCTGGGGTAGGCAATGAGACTCTGCTCTGACTGCAGAGCCTGAGGTGGGTCTGATTTCTATTACAGGCCTGTGGGCCATATAGACAGCTCAGTTTCTTGTGTCTGGTACCAGGAAATTAATCCAAAGCCAAATTTGATGGCAAATAACAAAGGTAGAATGAGTAAGCCTAATCTCAAAACTGTATATTTTGTTCCATTGCATTGATCCAAGGAAGACATCCAGACAAATCCAAAGTAGAGACATGATGAGGTATATCATATCAATAACAAGCTTACAGCAAGCATGTGTATACTAGAGCTGAAAATTGTAGAGAAAAATTAGACCCAAACATTAAATCTTTAATAAATAGTCTACATGGCTGTGTGGAGTTTAGTGGAGATGACTGAAATGCAGTTTGCTGTTACTTAGCATACTTAAGGTTTTTAAACCACGGAATTGTATGCAGCAAATAAGAAAGTATAGATAGAATAGAGGGTGTGTCATAAAAAGTAATAGGTTTGGGTGTTCAAACTGCACATTCCAAAGAAAAACGTGGCCCTTTCTTCTCTTCCTCTATGATTATCTGCCTTGTTTCTTAAATTCCATGTATCAGTGAGATCATATTATAATTGTCTTTCTCTGATTGACTTATTTCACTTAGCATAACACCCTCTAGTTCCATTGCAAATGGCACTGCAAATGACAATATTTCAATTTTTGGTGACTGCATAATATTCCATTGTGTGTCTATGTGTATATATACATATAGATGTGTATATATATATATATATATATATATGTCTATACATATATATGTATATATACACTACATCTTCTTTATCCATTCATGTGGATGGCCATCTGGGCTCTTTCCATAGTTTGGCTATTGTGGCCATTGCTGCTATAAATATTGGGGTGAAGGTGCCCCTGAAACAAATAATTTAATTTGTTAATTATTAACTTAATTTAAATTTTAAAAAAAACCAAACAAACAAACAAACAAACAAAAACAAAATAAACAAAACCTGGACCTTGACCAGTTTCTAGGATTTATCCTCTAGGCACTTAGAATATCTTTCATGATAAAAATGTGTTTGTATCATGCCAGATAGTTTATGTTAATTGTGATTACATAGCCTTCAGTAATTCTGTATTAGTTTGACCTTTGGAGAAGTTGGAGACTGAGTAATTTAGGACAGTTACACAGCACACTATGCCTACATGGCTATCACCCAATAAATATCCTAGACATCAAAGCTCAGGTGAGCTTCTCCATGGTTAGCAATATTCAAACACACCATCACACATTGTTGCTGAGAGAATTAAGTACTGTCTGTAGGACTCCACTTAGTAAATAACTGGGAGCTTGTACTTGGACTCAGCCCCATATGCCTTTTTTTTTTTTCCATTTTATTTTATTTCTTTTCAATGTTCCAAAATTCATTGTTTATGCACCATACCCAGTGCTCCATGCAATATGTGCCCTCCATAATACCCACCACCGGGCTCACCGAACCCCCCACACTCCTCCCCTCCAAAACCCTCAGTTTGTTTCTCAGAGTCCACAGTCTCTCATTGTTTGTCTCCCCCTCTGGTTTCCCTCATCTCACTTCTTTCCATCTCCCAGTGTCCTCCATGTTATTCCTTCTGCTCCACAAGTAAGTGAAACCATATGATACTTGAATTTCTCTGCTTGACTTATTTCACTCAGCATAATCTCTTTCAGTCCTGTCAATGTTGATATAAAAGTTGGGTATTCATACTTTCTGATGGAGGCATAATATCCCATGGTATATATGCACCATATCTTCTTTATCCATTCGTCCATTGAAGGGCACCTTGGTTCTTTCCACAGTTTGGCAACTGTGGTCATTGCAGCTATGAATATTGGGGTACAGATGGCCTTTCGTTTCACTACATCTGTATCTTTGGGGTAAATACCCAGTAGTGCAATTGCAGGGTCATAGGGAAGCTCTATTTTTAATTTTTTGAGGAATCTCCACACTGTTTTCCAAAGTGGCTGCGTCAACTTGCATTCCCACCAACAATTAAGAGGGTTCCCCTCTCTCCAACACGAGTTTTTTACTGTCTTGTTGATTTTGGCCATTCTAACTGGTGTAAGGTGGTATCTTAATGTGATTTTGATTTGAATCACCCTGATGGCTAATGATGATGAACATTTTTTTCATGTGTCTGTTAGCCATTGGTATGTCTTCTTTGGAGAAGTATCTGCTCATGTATTCTGCCCATTTTTTGACATGATTATCTCTTTTGTGTGTGTTGAGTTTGAGGAGTTCTTTATAGATCTTGGAGAGCAGCCCTTTGTCTGTAGTGTCACTTGCAAATATCTTCTCCCATTCGATGGGTTCCCTCTTTATTTTGCTGACTATTTCCTTTGCTGTGCAGAAGCTTTTGATCTTGATGAAGTACCAAAGGTTCATTTTCACTTTTGTTTCCTTTGCCTTTGGAGACATATGTTGAAAGAAGTTGCCATGACCGATATCGAAGAGGTTACCGCCCATGTTCTCCTCTAGGATTTTGACAGATTTCTGCCTCACGTTGAGGTCTTTTATCCTTTTTGAGTTTATCTTTGTGTATGGTGTAAGAGAATGGTCGAGTTTCATTCTTCTACACATAGCTGTCCAATTGTCCCAGCACCATTTATTGAAGAGACTATCTTTTTTCCACTGTATATTTTTTCCTGATTTGTCGAAGATTATTTGACCAGAGTTGAGGGTCCATATCTGGGGTCTTTACTCTGTTCCACTGGTCTATATGTCTGTTTTTGTGCCAGTATCATGCTATCTTAGTGAACATAGCTTTGTAGTAAAGCTTGAAATCAGGCAACATGATGCCCCCAGTTTTGTTTTTCTTTTTCAACATTTTCTTAGCAATTTGGGGTCTCTTCTGGTTCCACATAAACCAACCCCACACACAAGAAGGGAAATAATCAAGATTAGAGCAGAGATCAATGAGATAGAAACTAAAGATACAGTAGAACTCATCATTGAAACTAGAAGCTGGTTTTTTTAAAGAATCAATAAGATTGAAAAACCATTGGCCAAACTAATCCAAAAGAAAAGAGAGAGGACCCAAATTAATAAAATTATGAATGAAAAGGGAGAGATCACAACTAACACTAAGGAAATAGAAATAATCATCAGAAATTATTATCAACAGTTATATGCCAATAAGTTAAGCAACCTAGACAAAATGGATGCATTCCTGGAAACCCATAAACTTCCAAAACTGAATCAGGAAGAAACTGACAACCTGAATAGACCAACATCTAGTAACGAGATTGAAGCAGTGATCAAAAACCTCCCAAAAAACAAGAGCCCAGGACCTGATGGATTCCCTGGAGAATTCTACCAAACATTCAAAGAAGAAATAATACCTATTCTCCTGAAGCTGTTTCAAAAAGTAGAAACAGGAGGAAAAGTTCCAGACTCTTTTTATGAAGCCAGCATTACCCTGATCCCCAAACCAGGCAAATACCCCACCAAAAAGGAGAATTCAGACCAATATCCCTGATGAATATGGGTGCTAAGATTCTCAACAAGATCCTAACTAACAGGATCCAATAGTACATTAAAAAGATTATCCACCATGGGATTTACCCATGGAATGCAGGGGTGGTTCAACATTCGCAAGTCAATCAGTGTGACAGAACAAATCAATAAGAGAAAAGAGAAGAACCTCATGGCCCTCTTAATTGTTACAGAAAAAGCATTTGACAAGATAGAGCATCCGTTTCTGATTAAAATGATTCAAAGTATAGGGATAGAGGGAACATTCCTCAACTTCATAAAATCTATGAAAAACCCACAGCAGATATCATCCTCAATTGGGGAAAAGCTGACAGCCTTCCCTTTGAGATCAGGAACATGACAAGGATGCCCACGCTCACCACTCTTGTTCAACATAGTACTAGAAGTCCTAGCAACAGCAATCAGACAACAAGAAGAAATAAAAGGTATTCAAATTGGCAATGAAGAAGTCAAACTCTCTCTCTTTGCAGATGACATGATACTTTATAAGGAAACCCAAAAGACTCCACCCCCAAACTACTAGAACTCATACAGCAATTCAGTAATGTGGCAGGATACAAAATCAATGTATGGAAACCAGTTGCTTTCTTATACACTAACAATGAAAATATAGAAAGGGAAATCAGAGAATTGATTCCATTTACTATAGCACCAAGAACCATAAAATACCTGGGAATAAACCTAACCAAAGAGATAAAGGATCTGTACTCGAGGAACTACAGAACACTTAGGAAAGAAATTGAAGAAGACACAAAAAGATGGAAGACCATTCCATGCTCATGGATTGGAAGAATAAACATTGTTAAAATGTCTATACTGCCTAGAGCAATCTGTACTTTCAATGCCATCTCGATCAAAATTCCACCGGCATTTTTCAAAGAGATGGAACAAACAATCCTATGTGCCTCTTGTCTTTGTTTATTTTCATTAGTATCTGTTTCCCATAAGAAAAAATAACCGTGAACATTATAGCTTTCATGAGTTATGTGACTCATTCTAGTCAAATCCTGTACCTGAGGGTGTTCTTGGGACCCCTGATCCATAGGAGCAAAGATAAAGTCTGAGAATACAAACTTCAGGAGTGAAAGATGAGAAGCCAAATAAAAATCTGACAGATTGTAAAAAAAAAAGCTGCTGGTGAAAGTGACAGAATAAAAAACTGTAGTATTTTGTCACACATGGGAATAATATTTTCCAAGATGGAGGAAGTTTCACTTGGATCACATGCTGAGGAAAATGAAAAAATAACTAATCAATTCACTTAAAAAGAGTATTAAAGCAACTAGAGAAGTGAAGAGAACATTATTGTTAGCCTAGTTTGGAAGGATTAAAGGAGAATTGGGTATAAAATAACAGAGTGGTAAATAATGACCGTACTTTGTTTTACGTTGCTAATTAAAGGAGAGAAGAACAGAGTAGTAAATGAAGTGAGAAATACTCTTATGGGCTTTTTAAAATTTTTTTGATGCAACAGCAACATACTAGAACACATTTCTATGCTGAGGACAAAAAAACATAGCAGAGAAGGAAAATTGTGTGATATATGAAACAGTGAGATCATTTTGGAATTAAGTCTGTGATAGGAGATACTGAGACTCTGTGAACAAGTATAAAATTTGGCTTCAAAAAGGAGATAAGCAGTTTATTTAATAGGAAAAGAAATACTACATAAATAATGATACCAGTAGGTTTATAGTTTGGAGATGGTGATTAGGTAGTTACTATACAATTGCTTCTATTTTAGTCAGGAAATGCTAAGATGTTATAAAAATATTGAGGTAGGAAGGGCATAGAGAGGTTTGAGCATGATGAGCAGGCTGTAAAATATTAATTTCAGAGTCTAGAGGATTAAGTTTATTGAGAATAGTGAAGTGAGATATAAGCAGAGGGTCCCTTGAAATGTGTGGTCATAAATTTAAAGTAAAAACAACTGATATGGCTTGCTTTTATACCAATTTTGCTCAGCTGCCAGAGTTCAGAGTATGTGTAAAAAAAAAAATAAATAAATGAGTTTAGCCAGATTTGGAGTTTTTGTAAGTAAGTAAAACTGATACATAAGGAAGTTGAGGATAAAGATAAAGGGGTGAAGATAATGATGAACTATGAAATCTAAGAATAGAGTATGTAGTGAGGTCATAGCAGGGGCAATAAACATAGGTATTGGTATACATGTAATAGAGAACTCTAATTAGGTAGAGAATCTTAGGAAGGTAGTCATGTATCTTTTACATTAAAAAAAATGGGAAGTTGGAAGATGGCAATCTTCCAAAGTTGATGCTTAAATAAAATCATGATCTTAAATGAAGTGCAATTATTTGTAATTAGAAACTCCAGTATGTGACCGTATGAGTGAATTGTTGAGGTGTTGTGGGTAAATAGACCACTGGGAGGGAAGAGTTCCCATAATGAATGTGGAAATTGCTATTATATTAACATCAAAATTATGAAAGAATATCTTGATAGTTCAAAAGGAGTATTTATAAACATACATAATTTCTATAATATTATATGGACTTTGGAGAAACATAAATAACAACAGATACTTAAGCTTAATAACTTATTACAGAATCAGTTTTATTTTGCAGTTCATTTATGAACCCTCTCAACACCATTCTTACTGTTGGTACACTTTAACAGTTTCATGTTTTATGTAAATATAAAACAGATAAATAGAATTGAAAAGCATCTAGCCATAAAAAAAAAAACTTTAATTTTTAACTCTAGTGAAAAAGAATTATCTTCAAAAATTAAATCATGCCAAGTAAATTTACTGAATCTGTTT
Source organism: Lontra canadensis (assembly GCF_010015895.1). Classification (NCBI taxonomy): domain Eukaryota; kingdom Metazoa; phylum Chordata; class Mammalia; order Carnivora; family Mustelidae; genus Lontra; species Lontra canadensis. The sequence goes on from NW_022631027.1 coordinate 17,336,948, forward strand.
CTATGTTAACTCTGTAATCACAAGAGAATTACAGTCAGTCCCCTAAAGAAATTATGAGGGTTTTTTTTTTGTATTATAATTAGTATAAGACAACTAGGTCCTTAATTTACTAAAAATAAGTGTTATTTACTTACTAGCATCAGACCACAAAATCTTCAAACCATGGAATGTTAATTTTTTTGTTGTTGAAGAAATATGCTTATGACACATTTGTACAAATTCTAGAGCTCTGGCCATGGATTCTTTTCCATATAAACAGAAAATAATAAAATACAGCAAGAACTGATACAATAATCCATATAGAAACTACATGTTGTTTTTAACCTCCTCACAGGTCTCCTGTTTTTGTCATTCCTATACTGGAAGTCTCGTTAGTGAGAATGTGAGCATTTGTCCCCTCAATTACATTGCTTTTTTTCCCAGTGTATTTGTCAAATTTGGATTCTTTAACTCTTCAATGACAGTATGATGAGGACTCTCAGTATTTATTGTGTAAATAATATAACAAGCCTAAGACTTGTGTGTTTGTTGTTTTTGTTGACATGTGGGGATGCAAGCATATCTTCATTCCACTGCCCTTTCACATTTTTTATTATCTTCTATTTTACATGTAGATAGTTCTTTTGCTATGACAGGGGCTTATAGTTTCCTTTTGAAAACTGTTATGCAAAAGCCAATGGTTTTACTTTCACATTATATAAATTAATATTCTACAACTTAATATTCCAGCATACTAAATTCTTAAGTGTGTAAGAATGTCTTCTAGGTCCCATCATGTCAAAGTGTTCAATGGTGTGAACAAACTCCAAACAGCTATCTACCTCAGATCATCCTGGTGACTCAAGCTCTTTTATCCTCTATTATAATTTACTACACTTTCATTTAAAATGACAGCTTATTTTTTTTCACACTCTATTCCTAGAAGTATTTGTCAAATTTCTGGTGTCTAATAATAATGATTAGGTCACACGCTTAGTGTAGTTCCTGACTTCTAAGCAATTTACATTACACATAATCCCTACATTTTAAGAAATGGTATAGGTATGAGTTCTCTCAATTGTTCTGGAATGGTCCTTTGTGTATGTTCCTCACAAAAGGTGGATTCCTCTGATATATGAAAGCAATCATGACCTTGAGGTGTTCTCCTGTTTAAGGTAAAGAATTTAATAATGTCATTTATATCAGCCAATTTTTCCATTAAAACTAATCTTTGAAGAAAGAGCTTTAGAAAGATCACATCCAATTTTCCCATAGGAATTGCTCTTAGGAATGCCAAAAAGCTTAGAACAATTTCTAATTTTTTAAAATAATAAGAATATAGGTTTTTTAAAAATCCTCAGCTGCATCTACATAAAAAGAAAAAAAAATGAAGCAATGGAAGTTCATTTCTCACAACATTATGCACACATTTTCCACACTAGTATAAACACAGTTTTGAACCGAATTCAGGATACACTGAGCTGTATTTAAACAAACAAACAAAACACAAACAAACCGACAAAAACTGATCTTTGATTTCTCTCTTGTTGAGTTCCTACTATGCAGTTTTTTCACCTTAAACTAGGGGTTATTTTCCCGAATTTTGCTTGAGAATTATTGGAAATTCTTTTTTTATATAGATATTAAATGCAAAGCACTTAGGACACATCTAGAACATAGTGAGTGATCAGTATGATAGTGGTAATGACTTACTTTTCTTGTTACACTTGAGAACCAAAATTTCTATTGTATTAATCGATCGCCATTTCTAGGTGAAATGCTGTGCATAAATTTAGCAGCGCCCTATGATGAATCCTCTGAAGGCATCCTCTATTCTTTAATTAGTAGCATATTTTTAGAGGTGGTTATTTTATCCTAAATAACATAACAAACACTTTGGTCTCACTAAACACTGCTATGCTTTAGCCCATTTTAATATCAATTCACCATTTTAAATGAATATGAATAATCTTTAAAAAAGTTTCATCTCAATTCTTTCAGATAAAAGACTGGCAATTAATCAGGCCTAAGAATTTTTTTCTTTAGATCACTCAACATTTGCATATTTGATTCTGTAAAACCTATAACTGTTGTAACAAATGAAAATCCATAAGTTAGTGACTATTTGAGATAATTTGCATGAATTTTAATATATTAACACTTCAAAACTAACATCTAATTTTCAGAAAGAAGCCTTATAATATGAATGTTGCAACATTATTGTGGCAGACTGAATTAATTAGCTCCCGTAAAATTTCCCTAGAGCCTTTTCTTTCACACCTTTCTGTAGGAAGTTATGCTTTTTTGATTTTTAGTTCCTTAGGGATCAGGATAATGCCCAACACTTTCTAATCATTTTCCAATGTACAAATTACCAATAGGTGTTGAGTTATGAGTTGAATAAATTACAAAAATGATGCACACCCAGAGAACGTTTAGGTGATTTTAGAATTTAATCTCTCTTTTTTTAAGGCCAAAGAGAGTTTTCTAATTAAAAAATATAGTAATTCAAACTTTATCATGCAATTTGCAAATGCTTCATCAAATTTTTGATCAAGTTATTTGTGAAGTATCTTCTTGATAAAAAGGCATTATCTATTATATATTAGGACAAGTTAATCAAATGAAATTTGATTTTTCAAACAACTGATTTTATCAAATCATGCCTTCAGTGCACTTTTTTCCTCTGAAGATTTCATTTATTTTACACAGAGAGAGAGAATCATAAGCAGGGGGAGCAGCAGGCAGAGGGAAAAGAAGGTCTCCCACTGAGCAGGGATCCCCACTCAGGGCTTGATCCCAGGACCCTGGGATCACGACCTGGGCAGAAGGCAGACACTTAACCAACTGAAACACCCAGGACCCCCCTTCAGTAGACTTTTAACCAAAATATTCAGTCTACCAGAGCAGCACATCTATCACCTTTTGCAACAGGTAAATGATTAAGCACATACAATCTTAACCCAATCTTAACCAAATTGACAAAGAACAACTGTCATTTCCACCACTAGCTTCTTCATTTGAAGTATGTTATCTAACATTCCGAATCTCAGCGCCCTCCATGGCAAAACAGTACCAATTTCATTAGATAATTATGAGAAATAAGTGACTGAAACATGTAAGTCTCTTGGAACAGAGTATAGTAAGTCTGAATACTTGAAAAATATTAGCTAGTTTTAATTCTGGGGGATTAAGCTTTATATAATGGCCCACATTCAGACATTAAGTAATGTAACTTTAGCTTGTAGATTTTATTTTCCTTAGTTTTTAAAACAAAGTAAGGGGGTACCTGAGTGGCTCAGTCGGTTAAGCATCAGACTTTTGATTCTGGCTCAGGTCATGATCTTAGGGTGGTGAGACTGAGCCTTGTGTTGGGATCTAAGCTCAGTTTGATCTATGGAGTCTGCTTGTCCCTCTTCTTCTGCTCCGCCCCCAACTCTCTCCTAAATAAATAAATAAATAAATAAATATAAAGGAAAAGTAAATATTCATGTTATCTTTCATCTATAATTTTCAATATTATGTTTATATCTAAAATATCTTTACCTGTCCTGAAATAGTCTCTTTACTTATTTCATTCCCCTTACTGTGGACTCATGGAAGGCCGACTAGCTCTTGCCCACTGCTGCATTTTCAGTGCCTGGCATACAACCCGACACATGGTAAATATTCAATCAATATTTTTGAAATAGATGATCATATGAATATAAGTTTCTCAATTTTTAACATACAGAAAGAGGCTCCACTGTATGGTCAGTAGCAAAATACATTAAACTCATTAATTATAATTAAAATAAGTAATCATAAAGTAATTGTATGTACGGGCATACCTTATTTCACTGTGCTTCTCTTTATTGTGCTTTGTAGATATTACATTTTTTTTTAAATTGAAGGTTTATGGCAACCCTGCATCCATCAACTCTAATGGCACAATTTTTCCAACAGTATTTGCTTGCTTTGTGTCTCAATGTCATATACTGGTAATCCTAGCAATACTTCAAACTTTTCCATCTTATTATATTTGTTATTATATGTAATTTATATATATAATATCTATTAATATTTGTTGTTATGATGGTATGTGATCAAAGATTATAACTCAATGGAAGCACTTTTTGGCAATACAGCATTTTTTAATTTAGGTATATAATTTTTTGTTTTTTAATTTTTAAAGATTTATGTTTTTATTTTAGAGAGAGAGAGAAAGAGAGAGCACAAGCCTGAGGGGCAGAGGAAGGAGGGGATACAATCTCAAGCTGACTCTGCACCAAGAGTGGAGCCTGACATGAGGCTCAATCTCACAACCCTGAGATCATGACCTGAGCAGAAACCAAAAGTTGGTTGCTCAGCTGAATGCACCACCCAGGTGCCCCTGAAATTGTCTTTTTCAGACATGATGCTATTGCTACTTAGTAGAATACAGTGTTGTATAAATGTAACTTATAAACACTGGGAAACCAAAAAAATACATTTGATTTGTTTTAATGCTTTATTATAGCAGTTTGGAAACTGAAACTGTAGTATCTCCAAGGTATGCCTGTAAAATACATTTCTTATTTTATGCAGATTATGTAATAGGTTGTATGTTCTAGGAATTCCTCAACAAAACAATCAGCCTACTAATAAAGCATTTCCGTAAAAGCCTGATTCTGCTGTGCTTCATCTCTACTAAAATGATAGGGGGAAAAGCTGTGGTGTAGATAAAATTGATTATTGCTATTCTTCCAAATGTTATATCAATTATCCTGAGATCATCTCACTGGACAAGGTGGAAGCTAAATAGCTAAAGATAAACCTACAAAACAATATTTTTAAAAATGTGTTCATTACTTATAGGATCTCTTATAGTATATAATAAGTATACTTATAGTATCACACTGTTATATCATGATATCATAATGTGTTTCTATAGCAAAAATAATCTTTAAACAATTATTAGGTTTTCAAAGTAAAAAATGCCTATTCAGTTAGGGTCATTTTAAAATTTTTATTCAGACAATCAAGCATTCTGATGTTCTGAATATTAGTCCCAGCTAAAGGCTGAATTAAATAATTGCATGGTTTGAGCAAATAAATTTTAACATAAGCCTGTCTAAATACGTTAATTTGATGAATTTTCAGAATAGTATAGGAATGTGTATGGTATTATATTTGTAAATTAAATATAACCATAGAGTGGGTCATCCTTTATGTGTTAACTAAATTTTCAAGTAATTAGCAGATAAAATAGAAAAATACGGTCTTACAAGTTTATTTATTTCTGAATACTGTTGGTAAGCCCAATATATGGCATAAACTAATTAACTCTTCATTATATTTTTATGACCATATTCAGAGCTTAATAGAAAACATAACTAAATTCCTTCAGGCCAACATTTGCCATCTAAGAAAATCAATATCTCTAAACATAATCAATATCATAAATTTTAATTAAAAAGTCAAGCACTAGCTAACACATAAACATTTTAAGTCATTTTAGCATGAAAAAAATAGAATATGTTCTTTTGTCAGCTTAAAAATAAAATGAAGAAAAAACCATACATGTAAAAGAAAATATCCCTAATAACTATTGCTCATACATAAGATGGGTGCTTTGTTGTGACCTTTTGACTGTAGTAGTATAAAATACATTTCAATAGCTATTCTTAAGTCAGTTTATTCATTTTACATTACATTCCCTACAAAATCAATGGCTTCATCTTTACAAAACAAAAATCCAAAGAGTATCACTTCTCTACTCACACAATTTGAATAGCTTGTCACTGGAAGGAATATAAAGTCTACGCTCTTGAATTTGCTATATGAATGCTACACGTCTGTTGCAACTTCTCTCTCCTGCTTTAACCCTGTTAAAGTCTCCTGTTCCAATCATGATAAAAATATCTTCAATCCTCTGACATAACCAGAGATGGCAGCTCCTTCAGCTTGTGTTCTGAACTGGTAATTTCTTCTTTCTTTCATACTCTCTGATTTGGACTCAAACTCATCAGCCTCTCTCTTACCCTGCAGAGCTATGAATTTATATGGGAAGCTTCAGAAGCTCATCTACCATGCTGCTATGCCAACATTGTGAGCAATCTCTGTACTCCATAGTAGGTCATAGTTTAACTGTCTCTTTCTATGCCTGTCTTAATGGATCATGAGTCCCTCAACAGTAGGGCAAAAGTCTTATTCATATTTATATCTTTCCTCCTTAGCCCCATCCTACACACATATGTTTCCACTTTCCCAATTTTCTATGTGCACAAAATTGAGAAACTTTATTTTTTTGAGCCCTTTCTTTGCCATAAAAATGAGGCTAAAGATATTTCCTCTACAAAATGAATAGGGGGTGGTTCATTTGGGGATAACTAAGCTTTGTATGTAAAATTAACCACTCTCTCCTAGAAATGTGTAATACAGTTGAATAAATATTGGCTACCACAATTTTACTTAACTTCCATTACACAGTAACAATTGTTACATTATTAAAGAATAATAAGCGACGAGAATATGATATAAACTAAAGCTAAGAGGGAATTAATATCTTTATCTAAGATGAAAAATACAACCCCACTCCAAAAGTCAATTCTTCATTAATTAAAAGACCAGAAGAAGCATTTTAGGAATTTTACAGGACACTTGTTCCAAATGTAACACAGGCTCTTACAAGAGCTCTGTACTTGTTTATTCCGCAGGACTTGTTACCTTCCAGATATATGCCTGGCTCATTCCTTTGTTTTTCAGGTCTCTATTCAAATATCTTCTCTTCAGAGTACTTTACCCAAAATAAGTATCTTTCCTATTTCTCATCATCTCCTTATTTTGCTTTATTTTTCTTTGTAACATTTACAACCACCAGGTAATATATTTTTATTTACTGGCTCTATGTCAGACTAGAATGTTATAAGCATGAGGGTAGGTACTTGTCTTAAATTCACATTCTCAAGCAGCACATAGGAAGGTGCTTGACTTAGTGTGTTCAGGCTGCTATAACAAAATATCACAGACTGGGAGGGCTATAAACAACAAACTTTTACTCTTCACAGTTCTGGATGCTAGAAGTCTGAGATCAGAATCCTCAGCCTAGTCAGCTGGGGCCCCTCTTCCGAACTGTAGAATGCTGGCTTCTCACTGTATCCCTGCACAGTGAAATGGGGCTAATGAGCTCTTTGGGGCCTGTTACAAGGGCACTAACCCCAATCATGTGGGTTCCACACATGACCTAAGCAATTTCCCAAGGCCCCTCTTCCTAATACCATCATTTCAGGTACTAGAATTTCAACATGTGAATTCTGGGAGACACAAATATTCAGACCATAGCAGTACAGAACATGAAGTAGGTGTCAAAGAACTAACTGAATGAATGCAATTTGAAAAGGATTTGAAAAATATTCCATTCCCAAATATATTTCCCCCCCTTTGACTTTTGGAGCACTAGAAATTCTTTCCAAAATGTGTTCTGAGGTATAGTAAAGGCACTTTCCCACAAGAAAAGGAAGAGACACCATGGCTCTCTTTCTACATGTGTACACACAGAGGAAAGGCCAAGTGAGAACACCGTGGGAAGGCTGTATCGCAAGCTGAGAGAAAGGTTTCACCAGAAGCCAACTCTGCTGGCACCTTGATCTTGAACTGCCAACCTCCAGAACTGTGAGAAAATAAATTTCTGTTGTTCAAGTCACCCAGTCTGTGGAATCTTGTTATGGTGGCACAAGCAGACTAATAAAGCATATGAATAACAGACTGGAAACTTCAGAAAATGCTAACACAGTTATTTATTTCACCCTGAAACATTTACTGACTTCCTGGCCTATGAGGGAGACTTGGAAATTAGGCCAAAAGTTTTAAAGGCAGAGTAAAATTTCTTGCAGTCTCCCAGTGCTTAGAGAACAAAACTACTAGGTGAGAGGGACAGCTCCAAGCATAAGGTCATTCTACCAATAAACATACTGCCAGATTTTGAAGTTCTACCAGTAAAAAGCTGGAAAGCTGAGGTGGGAATTTCTAAGGGAAACAGCTTAATCTCACAAAGACTTCCACAGCTCTCAGTCAGAACCTCTGAAGGCCATATCCAAGAGTCAGGCTTAAACCAGATTTAAAATGACTTCTGCCCCAGCAATTGCACTACTAGGTATTTACCCCAAAGATAAAAAGGTAGCGATCTGAAGGGACACTTGTACCTCAGTGTTTATAGCAGCAACATCCACAAGAGCAAACTATGGGGAAAAGCCCAGATGCCCATCGACAGATGAATGGATAAAGAAGATGTGCTTTATATATACAATGGAACATTACACAGCTATCAAAAAATGAGATCTTGTCATTTGCAATGATGTGAATGGAACTAGAGGGCATTAGGCTAAGTGAAGTCAGTTAGAGAAAGACAATTATCATATGATCTCACTGATATGTGAAATTTAAGAAACAAAACAGGATCATAGGGGAAGAGAGGAAAAAATGAAATAAGATGAAACAAGAGAGGGAGACAAACCATAAGAGACTATTAATCATAGGAAACAAACCAAGGGTTCCTGGGGGGAGGGGTGTGGAGGGATGGTGTAACTGGGTCATGGACCTTAAGAAGGGCATGTGATATAATAAGCACTGGGTATTATATAAGACTGATAAATCACAGGCCTGTACCTTTGAAACCAATAATACATTATATGTTAATTAATTGACTAAAAATTTAAAAATAAAATAAAATATCAACTATAAATTAAAAAAAAAAGTGCCCCCTAGATAGAGACCACGCACAATTCTTAATTAGATTGAGATGATCAGCTTTGGGACTTATCTCCTAAAGAAAGGGGAAATCTCTGTGATATAAGATAATACCACTTAGAATGTATATTATTTTTATATACAATATTTGGTGTATAATAAGATATTATAAGGCAAGGGAAGAAGTGAGGATATATGACATAATCAAGAGAAGAAATAGAAATGGAAGCAGATCTACAGTTTATTTGGAAACAGATTTAGTGTAAAGAACCTTCAAATAATTTGATTATGAGAGCAAGAAAATAGAGTCACAGATGAAGAAAATAGATGAGAAAATAGAGAATTTTACAAGAATATTGGAATTTATGAAAAAAATTCAAACAGCTACAGAAAGAAAAACAAACTGTCTGAAATTCAAATCTTGACTAATGTTTGCCCTAACAGTTTGAACACAGTTGTTCAAGAGATTACTTAAAGACAAAACATAGGAGATACTCAAAGTGAAGCACTGAAAATAACAAATAATGGAAGGAACAGGTACCAGAACATAAGATAAACACGTAACATGTTTTAAACACATGGTCTCTTTCTTTTTTTAAATAAACATATTTTAACTGAAGGAAATGATTTTTTTTATCTGCATGGTAGCCGTTAAAAATTGTGAAATATATTATAACTTGGAAGTAATAGAATAAAAATTTGAATAATTAATTTTTGTTACTAAAATACATTATAACTGGGACATTAAGAGAATAAAAGGTTGAATAATTTGAATAACTTTTCATTAACTGAAGAACAAAGAATATATAAAATAGATGAGTCAATGATAAAATGGATAATGAAATAATAAATATAAACCTAAATACGCCAGATGATTTAAATATCACTGTAGTCCATATTCCAAGTAAAAGACTTATTGTCAGAATTAATGGAAAAAAAAACAACCCTCAAATGTTGTTTAACCAAAACATACTTTAGAAAAAGAGAACAAAAATACTGACTCTAAAATGATAAAATACATGCTATTAAAGCCCATCCAAAATTGTATGTACAGACTATACTAATATCAGATAAAATGCACTTTAAAGCAAGAAGACTTTCCAGTGATGAACAGTATTTTATAGTTAAAAGTGGGTCAATATCATAGGAAGATATTATAATCCTAAATGTAATTTATAGCTTCAATGTACCAAAACAAAAAAAACAAACAAACAAACAAACAAAAACACTAAGAAGAACAACAGAAAAATCCAAAATCATTGTGGGAGATTTTAACAATATGTTTTCAAATTTTTAAGGGCAGGGGAAAAAGTCTACTGACATGGATAATACTAGCAATAAAATTAACATAGTCTTATTGATAAGATTGTACATTCCACCAAAAAATGACAGAGCTTTAATTTTATTTCAAGTGTATGTAGAACATACAATGAAATAAAGAAGAGACTCTTGACAAATTTCAAAATATTGAAATTACCTGGGATATATTCTGTGACCAGAATAGAATTAATGCAGAAAAAGGTTAACTTAAAAACTTACATTTCTAAAACTAGAGCACTTCTATAAAAGTGGGTACTCCAATAACTAATTATAGTAGGAGTTGTTTAGGACTGAAACATAGTGCCTGAATAACACATCAAAATTTGGGGAATTTAGCTAATATAGTGCATAAAGGAAAAATAGAGTCTTGAGTTCATGTTAGAAAAGAAGAAAGGTAAAAATCAGTGATTTAAATTTGATCTTAAGTAGTTAGTAAATAACAGTAAGACAAAACAAAAAATGTAAAACAGAAGAAATATTTTAAATATGAGAACAGAAGTCAATGAAATAAAAAATCCTAAAACACAAAACAATGAACAGTCAATTTGTTTTTTTAAAGAGATTAATACAATTGATAACACCCTAACAATAATGATTAAGAAAAAGAAAAGAAAGAGAAGTTGCTTATTTTAGAAATAGAAAAGGGGCATTGCTACTGATTTAAAAATCTGTAAAGAATATTAAGAAAATAGTATAAACAAATCTATACTAACACATCTGGCGATATACAAGGAATAGAAAAATCTCTAGAGAAATCATACCAAAGCTCAAAGAAATAGAAAATCTAAATAGAAAGATACACATTAAAGAAATGTTTTTAAATAATTTCTCCAAGAAAGAAATTACAATCTTGAATAAACTCTATTGGAGAGCAGAAAAGGAGGTGAGACATCCCCCAAGTTTTTGAGACCACCATGATGATGCATCCAAAACTTGTCAGTGATATTTCGAGAAATAATACTAACGTGATTAATTCTGATACCTGAGATGTGCTGAGGCATAGATTAAATGCCATCAATAATCTAAATTAGATCTTTAATTAAATTTATTTTAGATCTAGTTACATGATTAGAAAAGGGGGAAGAGTGGGTAAAAACGTATAGAGGAACACACACATTGACGAGGGGGAGGGAGAGATAGTGACTTTAGTTATTTTGGAACAGTGAATCCTGCTGAGAATATTACAAACTATTTCTTTAAAAAACTGGCTTATGAACTAGGGGGGAAAAAAAAAGTAAAAGTTAGCCAGATGCTGAAAACTACAGTCAGAAAGCACTGTAGACCAAAGTAATGACATGTTGCAAAGTGTGAAATGTGTGAATTGTTTAAGGAAAACCACATGTTTTGGTAAAGCTGATGGATGCCCACCAGATGATATTTATCTCCTAAGAATTAGCTCACCCATCGCTTTTCAAAACACCTTTTCTTAAGCAATGTCATATGTTCAGCAAACTCAAAGGAGTTCATCAACTATTAAGCATGATATCACAACAGGAGATAAGGGTGGAAGTATAGGGAAGGTCTGAATCACTCAGGATAATTACACAAGGATTTTATTAAAGATAAGGAGCTGCTGACACAATAAACATGAGTGTAACATGATCATATTTGTAATTTAGAAAGAGCACTCTGGGAGCAATAGATTGAATGAATAACAAGGTAAAAGTCCTGAAAGTGAAATCATCAGGGAGGCTCTTGCTGAAATTCATGAAGATAATGATGAGAACTTGGTTAAGGTTAAGAGCATAGTGATGGAGGTGAGAAGTTCTGGTCTATAAATGTTTAAGAAATAGAATAAATAGATTCAGTGATCCATGTTATTAAGGAGATGTAAGAATTTTTAAAAAAATCAGTTTTGTCCTTTGGAAACCCATAAAACCATCATAAGACAGTTTTCAACAAAGTATTTTTTACATTGGATGACAGCATGAGACCATCTTCAAACAGTTCTTTGAAAAAAAATTCAAAAATGATATCCAAATACTAGTTGGATTAAATGATCCTGAAATATTTTAGTAGAGCAGTCAGTAATGACCATTTACTGCCTATGACTACCAATTAACAAACATCATTAACAAATGAATATTCCTTCTGGAAACTAGTAGGATTTGATGCCAACTCAATAAAACAGAGACTCTATAATCCATAATTTTCACCTAATTAGTGTTTAATCTTTTTTCAATCCTGTGATTTAATTACAAATGTTTTAGTTCAGTGAAATGAAAAATCTTTTTTTTTTTTTTTGTCTGTCATTATTGTTCAGTTAAAATCAAGAAGGTTTCCCGATAGATGTAGATTACCAATACAGGTTTGTCCTTATAGAATTACTCTAAAGATTAGGGCAGCAAAAAGAAGTCACTAATCTTAAGAACAATGACAAAAGTTTTCTAAAACTTATTATTTTTGTTAATCTGCCCATCAGGAGTTAAGGTTTATTTGTTTCATAAATGTGTTTCTCACTTTTCTTGGGAAATACAAACTTGTTGTATTAAATATGCTATGGTATTATTGCATATATTTAATATAGTTTGAAACATTTTAACAATATTTGTCTCTAATTACCCAAGGCCTTTATATATTTGAAATTTAAAATTAAAAAATAATACTGATCAATACTGATATTTTTCCATGATTTCTTCTTCTGAATTACATGAATTGATCAAATAATAAAACACGTATATTCTACATGTTTATCTACAAAAAGAATGAGCTTTTTGAAATTACTAAATTTAGAATATTTAAATTAAAATTGGTATAAGTGATTAGAAAGTTCAAATTGGTATAAGTGATTAGAAAGTTCAAATAACAGAAATTTTAAAAAGGAATTACCAAATTTAGCATTTAGACAATATATTAGATCTTTCCAAGTAAACTGGAGTATAGTCATATTTCAGAAATAGTGGTAATAGACAACAGGCAAAATACTCGCTAACAAACAACTATAAATATACATTTGCACACACACACATACACATCAAATGTAATCTGTAACACTGATGTATATGTAGTCTTTTGCCTACTTTTTAGCCTAAGCTGCCCTGAGAAAACATTTCTTGCCTTAAATCTGTTTCAATGTTTCAGGTAGCAGTTAACCCACTGAACTTTTATTAGAAATGGGGCATTTCCGGGACACCTCAGTGGCTCAGTGGGTTAAAGCATCTGCCTTCCGCTCAGGTCATGATCCCAGGGTCCTGGGATCGAGTCCCACATCGGGGGTCTCTGCTTAGCAGGGAGCCTGCTTCCCTCTCTCTCACTGCCTGCCTCTCTGCCTACTTGTGATCTGTCTCTTTGTTAAATAAATAAATAAAATCTTTAAAAAAAAAAAAAAGAAACAGGGCATTTCCTATTTCTTAGGCAATGCAGAGTGGCTTGACAGTTTGGTCCACTGATAATTCAAGTGGTCACTACTTACCACTTTCCTCAGAACCAGGGTTATCTTCAAACTACATAAAATGAACAATAGTAAAAGAGAAGTCAAGAAAATATGAGAAATTGAGTGGTTCTAACTTGTTAATTCATTTGGCATTCTTTATTCTTGTCTACATTACTTAAACATAACTATGAAACTTCTTACAACAGAAAGCAATCAAAATCTGTTAGTTTTGTTGCATATCAACCAAGAAAATAAAATAAATATGAGTAATTGAGATGCTGATGAAATATCCAGACATATTTCTGGTTGAAATATCCAAGGCTGAGAACGGCATGTATAAACCTAATAGATACTACGAGATGAAAAAGAAGTTAAATTGCAATTTGGGGACAGGTATTTGGTTTTTACATATTAGATATAGGACATGTGTTTATACATATAAATTCAAATACCAGTGTTGTAATATTAACACCTCCGCCAAATTTCAGTGGTTGCAGTTGCATTAGAGAGAAGTTCCTTGGAAAGCAAAAAATAAGAAAATCCAATTGACAGTAGTTTATTTAAAGATTACTGTTTTCCTGGGGTACCTGGGTACCTCAGTTGGCTAAGTGTCTGACTCCTGGCTTCAGCTCAGGTCATGATCTCAGGGTCCTGGAATCTAGCCCCATGTTGGGCTCCATACTCAGCATGAAGTCCGTTGGAGATGCTCTCTCTCTCTCTCTATGACCCTCCCCCCGCTCCTGCTCTAAATAAATAAATAAATATCTTAAAAAATCACTACTTCCCAATATCAAGAAGTCTGCATATTTATGGTCAGTGATGTTGATTCAGGTATTCAACAGTGTCATTGCAAGTGACTTCAGATTATATTACTTGTGTTTGCAAGATGTATGTATGTTATAATCTAGGCCTCACTAAGGATTTAAAGCTGGAATAAAATATATTCAGAGAAAGTGATGGCACCATGTCTATTTCAGCAATAGTTTTTCTATAACCCCCCTCCTTTCTAAAAGTCTTCCCTTTAGCGAGTTATTGCCTAGAAGTAAATCACATAGTTACTCCTAGCTGCAAAGAATAAAAAGGAAAAGAATAAAAAGGAAAAGAATAACAGATTGGCTTAGAACAATCTTGATCCATGGTCAGGTGTGAGCTTAATGTTGTCCAAACACGTCAAATTCTACTGGCAGAAAAATCAGGGAAAATGGACAGGCCACGAAAAATTTTCTTTTTTCTCTATTCCCCCCCCTTTTTTTTTAAAGATTTTATTTATTTATTTGTCAGAGACAGAGCAAGCATAGAAGCAGGGGGAGTGGTTGGTAGAGGGAGAAGTAGGCTCCCTGCAAGCAGGGAGCCCGAAGCAAGACTCCATCCCAGGACCCTGGAATCATGATTTGAGCTGAAGGCAGTTGCCAAACCCACTGAGCCACCAAGATGTCCCTAAAAATTTCTTTGATTAGTGATCTACTGCAACAAAATTTGATGCTAGGCATTACATATCTTTAACACTAAGATAATAAACACTGTATTTTTTAAATAAAATACCTTTCCAAAATTCCCTTAAAATTTGGAGAATAAAGTAAAAACATCTAAATTAAAATATATTTCCACTATTTCTTGTACTGTAAAAATGCATATGTCACTTTTTATTTTTAAATTAGCACACTCAATGTACAAAGTTCACTATTTGGAAAATTTTATTAAAGGCTAGTGGGAGTGAAATAATTGAATATGAAATTTGTGTGAGAGTTACTTTTCAAAGTAACTCACACACAGAGAGAAATTATTTCTGTTGATGTTTTTTCAAAGTAACTTTTCAAAGTAACTCTCACACAGAGAGAAATTATTTCTGTTGATTTTTTTCATAAAAATTTTCTTAAATAAATATCATTTGGAAAATTTTAGGAGCAGCATGTCTTAGTTAATATCACTCTATGTTTTTATCTCATTTACCATCGTTTTACTTTAATGCAATGATAGAGTGGATAAGTTAACATGGATAGGACTGGAAATAAAAACAGCCTGCCTATTTTTAAATATATGGCCATAAGACAGAATCTCTTTTTAAGAAATCAAATTATAATGCTTAAGCTAATATAATTCTTATACCCCTCTAGAACTAGTTGAATGAATTAATTGATGAGACAACCTCTGGCATATGCACGAGAGTAACACAGAAACAGTTGCTTGTCAGACACAGGGGCATTAGTACAGATACGCCAGGACCATAGAACCAGCCATAACCATTTGGAAAACAGGCTAAAGAAATACTTAACTGTGGCTTAGTTATATGCATGCCTTTACAACAACCACACCTTGTCATGAACTGTTTCAAACTGAATTTTAATTTGGTTTACTTTTCTTTTTTATTTTCTCTTTGGTACTTTAGATCATCAATCTCTTCTGATATTATTCTGGTTTAGGGAAATTTGACAGAAAGAGCTTTTTTAAAAAATTATTATTTTATTCCAGTTAGTTAACATATAGTCTAATATTAGTTTCAGTGTACAATTTAGTGATTCAACATTTCCATACAACACCTGGTGCTCATGACAAGTGCACTCCTTAATCCTCATCACCTATTTAACCCATTCCCTCGCTCACCTCCCCTCTGGTAGTTACCTTCAATATGTTCTCTATAATTAAGGGTTAGTTTCTTGGTTTGCCCTCTCTTTCTCTGTTTTTTCCCTTTGCTTGTTTCTTAAATTTCAAATATTAGTGAAATCATATGGGATTTGTCTTTCTCTGTCTGACACATTTCACTTAGCATTATAGTTTCTAGCTCCATCCACATGAGTTGTGGCTTTTCTTTTTTTTTTTCCTTTTTACTATCCAAATATGTACTGTTCCTTTCCTTTTACATCTATTTTCATTAATCTCCATCTTTCCCACTCTTTCTCTTTCTCATTTCACACTTAAGTTCTGTCCTTCTCCATTAAAAAAAAATCATTTTATTTTTCCCAACATGAGTTTTAAAATGCTAGTGGCCCCTAAAAAACTGCATTCTAGTTCTGGTGGAATCTTTAGATCTCTGATGTACAAATTTATAAATTATAGGTTTATGGTTCCTACCTTTACAGTATAATGCTTTGTATATGCTCATAAAGAGCAGAAATCAACCCACAAGAGTTACCTAAGAATTATATGAAAGTTTTTAAAATGATATTGAGTGATTGTGTTAAAATTATCTTCCAGGGGAAAAGCGAATTATAACATTCATTTTCTGGTTATTTCCTGTACTTTCAAGCATGACAGTATAAAATTGTTCAAATAGGATTGGTTTTATATATGATCTAGTTTTACTCCATTGGACACATGCTGAATTTAAAATATTAGGTAGTAAAAAACAGTAAGTACTGAATTCATCTAGTTTGCTAATACTGAGGCAAGGCTCTACTGGATAGATGTGGAGAAAAGATTAGATTCATTTACCCAACTAGTACCTATAAGGAAAGCTGTAATGGCTGAATTACGAGAAAAAAAAAAAAAATAGGTTCCTTTCTTTTTCAGTCTGCATCCACATTAAATCAATTAAATATATTATAGAACATTTAAGGGAGTATAATTTGGTTATTGGGTTGAAGCATGACTGAAAACAAACTGTATAAACTTAGAATAATTGATACTAGGATATTCAATAAATTATTTTTATTTCTAATGCAAATGATTGGATTCCAATTTCTTCACATATTTGAGGTCAACTAGGAAACATGTTTATTTATCAAATGAAGTCATTAAAGTTCAAGATTATTAATTTCATAGGGATTCATGGTGTCCATTCAATGGTGGCCAAGCTGTAAAAATAATTCATATACTGGTGTTTCTAGAATTTGAAGTTTTCCTGATAATGTTTTAGAAAAAGCATCCTTATTATAAAATAACTGAGATGGCGTATTTTAAATTGCCTTGCATACCAGAAAGATAATATTATTATTACTGTAACTTACAGCATTAATCCCATATGAAATAAAAAGTTTTGTTTTAAGCATTGAAGGAAATATTAATATTTGGTGGTTTATTTACACACACACACACACACACTCACACACACAAAGTGTGACCAGAAAACCAAATTGGCCAACTGGTACAAAGCTGGAATTTTAAGTCTAATTCAGAAACTTACAAGAGTCCTTCTAAAAATTTGAGCGGGAAGGAGGGATGAAAGATGCAAAAATATGTTAAGAAATTAGCATCTCAGCATCTCACTATATTTGGATTTTATGGTTAAACAGAAAGTTAAAGCTGGCTTTCAATAAATGAACCAAGATGGTGAAAGGAGGTGGTTAACTTATGAAGCCAACCACATGACAAGACAAACCTATTGATTTTGAGGTGCTTACAGAATACATATGATCAGTCTGTTGATGCATTTAATCTTCGGATAGCATAACAGAGATATGATTTGTCCTTGTACATTAAACTTCATTGTGATCACTATTTCACAAGAGTCAATAGACAGGAAACCTATACAGTCATGTGAAGAAAACAAAATAAAGAATTCCGAGAAAGACCGAATAAATGGAGATGAAGAAAACAGGAAAGGAAGCAGAGAATGACAAAACAAAGAAAGAAAAGAAAACTCAGAAAGCCAAGAAGGTACAAATGTTTTAATGATGTTCCACAATTATCAGCAGATAGGAAAATATGTAGAATGCTAACAAATGAGATAAATTCTCCAATACTGTTAGTTCTAAAGTTATAAAAATTGACATAGTAGCTTGGAACTACTGTAGCTTTTGTTTTTTTATCATTATTTATGACAGTGGATATTCAGGGATTTCAAATATAAGTCCTTGAATCCTACTTTGTTAGGAATTCCTCTATATTCTGGATATTTTAAGCCACATACTTGAATATCAGTCAGGCTACTGTGTGTATTACCTGAAAAAAAAAATTAGTGTTGAAGAAACTGTATTTTCCTCACGCTACAGCATTCTAGCAAATTCAAAAATGGTAACTTTGTTTTTAGTTCAAAACTCACATAGTGGCAATCAGATAGCTAGTTTTATATTAAGTGATTCAGATTAGAGGAAATGTTTTCATTTTCAGAATATGTGTTTAATTATCTGAAATCCTGAACTGCATGAGTAGCAATTTCTAAATATGGTAGCATACAGAGAACTTGTTCATGAAAACTATATTTACAATGAACAATATTTTTCTTTGATTTAAATGATAGACACTAAAACTTTTACTAATAGCGTTGTCAACTATGTTAACCTTTCTCAGTGAGAAAGTAAAACAGGCACTTGTGCTTTTGTATAATAAACTTAATGTATAAAAGAGCCCCTTTTTTCCTTGAAGAGTATCTGAACCAAGCCAAGGCAGCTTTCCTGAACTGTTGATAGCTACCAATATATTTCAATAAATTAAGAATTCTTTGAGTTAAATTTGACCAAAAAACCTAATCATAATTCATAAATTTGATTTTCATTGCTCATAACGCAATTTCAATGCTTATACTTTAAATCACAGTATATAGTGAGAAAATTGGAAGACATTTTACAACATCTCTGTCCCATGTCCCATCTATATAGCAAAATAACATTTTAATGAGGTATAAATAGTTTGCCAAGGAGCAAGTTCATAGAATCAGTTCTTATTTTTCATAGTCTCAAAGTTATCAATTTATAGAATTCCAAAATAAGAGTTCTTCAAAATACTTAATTAAAAGTTTAAATCTAATCAACATTATGAACTGAAAATACTGTTTTTCCAAGAATTTGAGATCTTTCTTACAGACAAGAATACTAAGTGATTCTTTGATAATATCAATACAAACAATTCCTTGATAATTGTAATGGTTAATTTTATGTGTCAACTGGGCCACCAAGTGCCCAGATCTTTGGTTAATTATTATTCTGGTTATGGTCAGGAGGGTATTTCTTGATAAGATTAACCTTTGCATTTGCAAATTGAGTAAAGCAGGTTGGGGCATTTGGGGTTTGTGTGTGGGAACTCAGGGGAGTAGACATCTGATCTAATGAAGGCCTAAATTGAACAAAAAGACTGAGGAAGAAAGAAGTTGTTGTTTCTGCCTGTTTTCCAGGTGAGAAATTCTTCTTCTCCTGCCTTTGTACTAGAACTCAGATTGGAATTTACACTATTGGTTTTCCTGGTTCTCAGGCCTTCTGACTCCAACAGAACTATATACTACTGCTTTGCTGGTCTCCAGCTTGTAGACTGCAGATCTTGGGACTTCTCAGCTTTTTCAACCGAGTAAGCCTACTACTTATAATAAATATCTTTGTACACATCTATTTATCTACCTATCTAATTGATCCGCATTTATATCTACCTATACTCTACTATTCTGTTTCTCTGGAGAATTCAGACTAATACAGTGTTTGGTATAAAAGTGTATCTAGAGGAACAGAATTTTAAGGGTGAGTTTTCTGAATCGGTTCTAGAGTTTTTAAATTTGACTCTGTAGTCTAATTAAAGATGCTAAAAACTCTATTTCACATAGAAAAGAGAGTGCTGATAGTCCATGCCATAGATCAGGCAATAGAGATACACAAAATATCTCCATTGGATATTCCTAATCAATTGCTTATAAGAAGCAAGGACTGGGTGAAACTGCATATTGTAATTTTGGACATTTTTGGAAAACTAACAAATAAAATGAGGCTCAGTGGTTGTTTCTAACATCACTGGAAAAAGTGGTGAAAGAAAATGATAAAATATATGCAGCACATATATCTTTTAGAAGCATTTCTAGAATATATAAAGAACTTATAATAAGAAGGCAAACATTTTCTTTTTAAGATTTTATTTATTTGAGGGAGAGAGAACACAAGCGGGGCGAGGGGTAGACGGAGAGAGGGAAAAACAGACTCCCCGCTGAGCAGGGAGCATGATTGTGGGGTTCTATCCCAGGACCCCTGAGATCATGACCTGAGCTGATGGCAGCCCCTTAACCAACTGGGCCACAGAGGCACCCTGAAGGTAAACATTTTTTAATTTGCCAAATTTTAAAACTGAAAATTGACAAAGGCAGTCATGCAGATAGAAAATAAGCACATGAAAATATGTTAAAAATCATTACTACTTGAGGAGATGCATATTAAACTGCAAAGAATTACAACACTCAACTGATAAAATGGTTAAATTTTAAGAAGATGCCCATAGCAAACGCTGCCGTAGGTGTGAAACAACAGCTGGTGGGAATGCATAACGGTATAAGCATTTTGGAAAACTGTTAGGCAGTTTTTCAAAAAAGTTAAATATGTACTCATCATATAACTCAACCATTACACTCTTGAGCAATTAGCAAAGGAAAATGAAACCATATGTGTATCACCTGTATATGAAATTTCATAGCAGCTTTTAGTAGCCACAATCTGAAAAAAAAAAAGAGTTCAAGAGGTGAAAGATGATCTACATACTATTCCACATAAGAGAGTCCTTTTTTATTCTAAAAAATACATGTAATACTGATATTGCAAAATGGACGAACCTCAAAATAATTATGTTGAATTAAGCAAGCCAGATAATCAATCAAAATTACAGGAATCAATTAATATAAATTCTAGAAATCTAAAAATAATCAATATGGACAGAAGGGATGGTTGCTTGGGGATGAGAAATAGGAGGAGGGAAGGACAGATTACAAGTATACATGAACAAATATTTAGGAGTTTTGGATGTCTTGATTATTTTGATTTTGATAGTAGCTTCATGGGTATTTGCATATGTCAAACACAATTACAGTATTAAAATATGTGATTTATTATACAGCAATTACATACCAGTAAAGCTCTTAAAGTTATTTTCTCAGTGAGGCTATATTATGCCACTATATGTAAAATTTCACTTACCTTCTTGACATTTCTAGTCCCCTTTATTTTGTTTATTTATATTACCTTAAAATTTATCACTACTAAAAACATGTAATTTATTATATCAACTTGCTTACAACTAGGCATATATTCTTATCTGTTTCATCCACTGATTTATTTCTACTGACTAGAAAATTCCTCACCCAGAGTAAATGCAGACTTAGTATTTGTTTAATGAATAAATAAGTGGCTGAACAAGAGGTATGAAAAATTGATGGTATTAATTATATGTCACAGTGGGGTCAACGGATGGATGGAGTCGGGTTGCTAGCAGTTTTTGTGAAGGAAACCTAAGAGGATGCCTCAAAGATATATGATTGAATAATTACTGGAAATATTATATTATTGGCAAATGATAATGTCTAAATTTAGGCCACAGGACTGAGTTACTAGGAGAGGTGGGGGAAGGAATATTTGAAGGGAAAGAAATAAAAGGAGCCCACAGTTTTGGAAGTACTTTCATTTTTTTTTATATCAAATTTAGGAGAAATTTAGTTGGAAAGAATTATAGTATGCCAAGAGCTACTAACTTCGAAAGAATAAAGTAAACTCTGTGATGACAGATTTCTGTAACAAGTAGGTACCTCAGTGGATAAGCTGATACCATGAGATTCAGAGTTTCCTGGCTTTAGGAAGAAGAAACATCTGCAAACAAAACATAGTTGCCACAAGCAACCTACTCAAACTTTAGATAGCAGAAGAAAGAGTCACATCCTGAGAAGGCTGTGAGGGAAACGGTGTCTAAAGAAAAACCAGAACACAGTGAAAGGGAGAAAGCCAAGGGATCATTCTGAAAAGAGGTTAAGGGTATAGAAGATATGGTTGATGACTGACTTTGAAGACTATTTACAGAGCTCTGCTCAGATTTAAGGGAAATTTATAAGGGAAACTGAAGGGACAACAGGATTAAACAGATTCTACAAGCCCATGAAAGACATCACTGTAGGAGAGGGCTAACAGGAGATTTGGCCTTCAATAGAGGAATAGGCCAGGTCAAACACCATCCCTGCAAGGTCACAGGCAGGGGATCATATATCCTGACCTCACTTTTCACATACTCTGATTTTCAGATGGTGGCTTCTAATGACAAAATCCAAATAGAAAAAATACAGAACAAAAGATCGTGATTCTTGAATCATGGAAAGGTCAGCCTCCTGAGGCAGGCAACAATGCAGAAAGGTAGAGAGTGAATTTGGAGGAGCAAGTGATGACTTCGTAGTAAAGGATCTTTCTGTGTTCCTCAGCAATAGGACTCAAGTTTAAAAAGATGTTAATTCTCCCTGAATTGTTTCAAAAACCAGTAGAATTTCCTTTAAAAATTACATTTGTATTTCACTTTATTATTTTCACTTTATTGTGCATTTCACATTTGTCTAAAATATTTTTAGGAAAGGATTAAATTCCCTGATTTGTTAAGCTGACTTGGAAAACCAAGTAAAGAACAGTATTTGCCTTACTAAAGATGTCCTATTACATTACAGCAACAAAATTATTTTGGCACTATTTAAAAACACATGGTATATGCCACAATAATAGAATAGAGACCTCAAAGATAGACCATGTATGTATGAAAACTGGATGTATGATAAATTCGGAATGTCTAATAAATGAGGAAGAGATGGAATGTGTTTTACACAGTTCTTAAAAAAAATTGCTCACCCAGTGTGGAAAAATTAATGTTAACCCTGATAAACTTTTCAGCTCCTGCTTCATTTTCAGGAAGCTTGAAAATGATGTTGTCCTCTCATTTATAACATAGAAAGCCAGATGATGCACAAAACACAACTCTTCTTAAATCCATGAGAAAACCGAGATCATAGGACAATTAATGAACCTGAAATTTAAGGAAAGATAGATAATTCCAAAGGAAAGATGTTGAGTGTGACCTGGGGCAATGCTGGCATCCAGACAGCATGGAAGTCAATAAGAGAATTCAATTAAAATTTATAATGAATTGCTCAAAGCCAAGTGTGGGCTTTGAGAAATCCTTTGTGGAAATCCTGGACGTCACAGACACAGACTGAACTTGTATCCATTTTTAGTCTCTTCACCACAAACTTGATTTTCACAAGACGGGGAGCTGAACAGGAGTCCTGAGAATATCTCTGTCATGGTGTCCTCTCGGGTTAGTAAATAATAGCTGTACAAGGAAAAAGATGAAGCCCTCTCTGGACTCTCTCCCATGTTCCCTATGGAACAAAGGCTCAAAGCTATTTGTGAAAGGAACACAAACCTGCTGTCCTTAGGGCACAAGTGAAGACCCAGTGGAATGTGGAAAGGTCCTGGGCCCAAAATACGAGAGGTCTTTTAAAGTAGGGTGTAAGGGTAGGTAGAGTCACTCTAAGCCCCACTCCTGGTACGAGGGCTGCAGTTCCTGCAAGAAGGTGAAACCAAAACACTACCACAGAGAATGCATTCTCTCCTTTCACTCCTTACTACCAACTCCAGGCTAACAAGTATAAAGTAACAATTAAGGGTGGTTTATTGTTAGGGAAGTTAGAGAGGAAAGAGATGTTCTCTGAGGAGGAATTACAAAGCTAAGTCCTAAAGCTGAGGGCAGAGCAAACATTAAGAACAATTCATTGACAAACCAGTCCCTATACACATTAGAAGGGAACTCTAGAAATATTTAAAGCCTGTGGGGCTCTGAGGGTTGTAAATAGCAACAACAAAATCTAAATGCTGCTGAAATCCTAACTTAATTGACTAAAACAAAACCACAGAGTGGGGATATTTATAAATGTGGATAAGGCCAACAAGTAGGCTATGACAACACAGGAATTTTTACGTATACTGGAAGACACACAGACATTTGCATTCATGTAATTTTATGGTCTACCTCTGAGAAAAATGTATAACAAAGGTCCATAAAAAGAATGTTCACTGATTGTAATAACAGGGAGTTGAGGAAAACTGGTTTCCATCAGTAGGGCAACTGATAAAGGAAAGTGGGTTCATTTGCCCCATGAAATATGTACTTGTTAAGAGCAAAATGGGTGTCTATAAAGATTGGTGTTTAAATCTTAAACGTATAGTGCCAAGATAAAGGGGAAAAGATATCCAAAAAAAAAAGTGGGGGGGGAAGATGTCGATAGCAGGATACAATTTTTAAAATAAAATTCCATGCACATAAACAAATTAAATATAAAAACTAAATATTTAATGAAGACATATATCAGTAAAATGACACCCACCCACAAAGGCCATTAGAGTAGATGATCATATGACGGTATGGGACTAGGAAATTAAGACTAATACGTAGAATACATAGAAAAATATACAAATAAAATAGGAGTGGACCTTTTTTGAGGACTGATATAAATTCACTGCTATCAGTACAGGAGAATAATTAATTTAAATATTTGACCTTCAGTTAAATTATCATATAAACACAATAAAACCTGTAGTGGTCACTAAACGCATGGGGTTTGATTACAGAAAAATATCTAGAAGTACCTAGGACATCTTTGTGTGTGTGTGTGTGTGTGTGAGAGAGAGAGAGACAGAGAGAGAGAGAGGGTGGTTTAAAGAAGATGTATCAGTCATCTACTGTTTAGAGGTTTTTTCCTTAATTGACATCTAATACCATTTACTTACCTCAAAAGACATTTAAATAGATGGCATTTCTCAACTGTGACACAAATTCAACTTTAGTAAGATTCATATTTACAAAGAAGAAATAATAAGACAACAGAAGTGGTGGTTTTCAATTTTTTTCCTGACTCTGGAAACCCTAGAGAATGAATCACAATCTTCTTTCCTTGAGAACATAAAGTGACAAATCTGGTGAGTGCTACAATGATAGTTTAAATACTATAAATGAAACTGATTAAAAGATTTTCCTTTGAAGGCACTCATAGAGAGTTTCATAGAGTCTCCTGGCTTGCTGATAGGCTTATTACTCAAACAAAACAGTGACATCTGGGACTGGGAATTAAGTCTAAATATTACACTCAATTTTCATTTACATATCAGTGTGTAGATGCATGTTGTTTCCCAAATAAAAAAAAAGCACTTAGTAGCATTATCTCAGTGTTAGCCACAGAGGAAGTCATGGACCATGAATGTCTGGATATGCCAAACCAAGCCCCAGGATATTTATCTTGAATTTTCATTAAGGAAAAAATGATTTATTAAAAAAAGATTTATTTATTTGAGATAGAAAGAGAGAGAGAGAGCACAGAGGGAAGGGCAGAAGGAGACAGAGAGAATCTCAAGCAAACTCCTTACTTGATCTCATGACCCTGAGATCATGACCTGGGCCAAAATGAAGAGTTTGACGCTTAACCGACTAAACCACCCAGAAACATCTGAAGAAAAATGAACTCCTCTGTCAGTTACTGATTTCTGATCATCCCATCATCCAATCATCTGTTATCACATATGGCTAAGTCCTTTTCATTGTTTCACCAATAGCCATATGTACTAGTTTAAATTTAAATCACTTAAATTAAGTAAAATTTAAAAGTCAGTTCTCCAGTCACACTAACCACATTGCAAATATTCATGAGTCACATGTGGCTAGTGGCTACCAAATGGACAGTGCAACTTTAGATCATTTCCATCATCACAGGAACAACACTGTTGTAAAGCATACCCAACAATAACTGGTTGCTAAAATGAGAAAGAACAACCTACTCATTTTGGAAAGCATCTTTAATGCTGATAAGGTATAGAAATATTCTAAGAATCTGTGGTCTATAAATTTTTGTGTTAGTGTCTGACATGGAAACAGCCATCCAAAACAAGGGTTGGTTATACAGATCCAAATAGCACATGCAATTCAATGACAGAAAGCTAATCAAAGGAAGATAAAATGTACTTAAGAGACATAAGCACACAGAACAGGGAAGCTTGTATGACATAATATATATACATATATATGCACATATGTATATAGTTTGTAGATTTATGTATTCAAACAAAAATCTTCAAATGTATTTCCTAAAAAGAGATACAGTAACACTGTGTAATAAATCTTAGGTAACACTAAAAATAAATAAAACTTCCTATAATGTAACAAAAAGTTTTTAAAAACAAATTTTATTTAAAAAGTACTATTATCAAACTTTTCACACTTTGATGAAAGTTTTAATGTTACCCATTTTTCAATGTACTTATGTACATAGTAAGATTTTGATGCAATACTGTTGTTAAATATAGGTCACCTTTTCAAGTTTCCTTTCTCGTCCTCATCTGTAAGCAAATTTGATCACAAAGGCAACCTCCTACAAAAAAACCATGCAAATTGTTTCATTGTTGTTGCTTTCTTGACTCACATTTTCTTTGTTACATTACATATAAAAAATCAACTTGTAGTTGAGTCCAATTACTTATGAAATCATTTTTATTTATTTTAAATTTTTTGGTTCTAAAGGGCATCCAGAAAAAAGAAAAGTATGCAAGCCAATACTGTTTGAATTGACATTTAGTCAAATAATAATAAAAAAATATTGAAGCCAGTGGTTGGACTCATAATGACTAGCTAAATATACAGAAGATAATTTTAAGTATAGAGACAATATAAATATTATGGTTAAGATTTAAGAAATATCTGAAAGCAAAGAGGAAATAAGATAACTAGAAAACAACATGCCAATTAAAGCATGAAACTGCTTATAATTGTCTAGATTTTGTTTGGTAGATCTTATGTGGGATCTGCCCATGTCATGCAATTATTTTCTTGATCCAGCTTGGGTAAAGCCTGGTCTCTTTCTGTGCCAGTTTCCTATTTATTGTCTCTCAGCTCCAAATTCACATTTCGTTTTTTGCTATATGATGTGGGAGCTGTGTCTTTGAAACAGTTCCCCTTTGCCAGCAAAATGTTAAGCTTTGTTAGTGGAGATTACGAGAAAGACATAGAAAAAAGAAGGGTTTTCCCTCCTTTTTCCAATGCACTCACTTGGCTGACTCCTGCAGCACACACAGCTTCCCTACCACCTAACTCTTGCAGTGTGGGTGGCTTCTATGGCGTCCAACACCTTCAGTACGTGGTACTCAGCAGTACCCAGAAAGCAAAAAGTTTCCCTTGGGATGTGCCCTGCTGAGGTAGCTCTGTAGCAGAGTATCCCTAGTTTCTCTAGCACCCTGCAGCATGTTCCAGAGAAAAGATTCCCAATTAGCTAAGCAGCAAGCATCACAACTTCTTTGCTCCTCATGAGGCCCCACCTGCTGTCTCCAACAATGTCTGGATCTGAGCTTTTTTCTTTATCTTTTATAGTTATTTTTCTTTTATTAGCT
Organism: Lontra canadensis; assembly: GCF_010015895.1. Taxonomy (NCBI): domain Eukaryota; kingdom Metazoa; phylum Chordata; class Mammalia; order Carnivora; family Mustelidae; genus Lontra; species Lontra canadensis. The sequence continues at coordinate 17,364,404 of NW_022631027.1, forward strand.
ATTCCCATATTACTCAAATCCCCTGCTATAGTTAATAATTCTTTATACTGACCTTTCCCTGTTCAAATTATTGTGTGGTTTCTTTCCCCTGACCAAACTATGACTGATATACCATCGAAAGCCATTTATTTCTGGAGGGTATTAAGACTCTTAGTTTTACATTTCCTGATATAATGGCAGTCCGTGTCTTATATCTTTTCAGCTAGGACACATTTAGCCATGGATCAATACTCTGAAGATTAAGTGCTGCTTTAGTGTTCAAAAGTATTTAATAGGGTCTTTTCCAACATGATTCTAAGGCATTTTCCTGTTCTGGTATATTTTCAGAAGACATATTCTTTAGTCTTAGGTCCTTTAGAGCTGACTGCAAGAATGTGAAGAAACGAAGTTTGTACATGTTGATGACAAAACCAGATATGCGCACGAGTCCTATGCGAAATTTGTGATGTATTCCTGAGAAAAATAGAATCTAAAATCAGGAGTACAGCAGCCCGTCTTACTGAATGATTTCTGTCAAACCTGATAGTGAAAGTCATGAGCCCTGGAGAGTGTGGAACCCATGGAGATGAAGGCCAGAAATAGCACTCTTGACCAAGAAAGCCCAAGAGCATAAGCTAACTTTGCTAACATAGTTTAAAAATGTCACTGGCTCTCTTTCCTTTCCTACATATTAAGGGTGATAGAAATAATGAAGTCTCTTAGTAGGTGGTAAGACTTTTCAAATTTCCCTCTTAAAAATCCCAATAAAATGAATGTCTGTAACTGGAGACTTAGTTTGAAACTACTCAGGCTCAGACAAAAAAATCAAGTCAAAGTTTTGCTTCAGTCAGATTCAGAGCTCTCCAGAAAAGAATTGTATTAGCTTGAAAATAAGAAGGCGGGGGGAAGCTTATTTTTAAAACCCATAGCATGTGGGTGGTTGTTGAAACGTATTTGGAGACGTTCAAAGGGACACTGAGGTTTGGATGACTATCCATTTTCCACCTTCACACTTCTGTTGGGATAATTATTGTGACAAATGATACATATATCAAGAGACATCAACCCTAATGTCAAATTATGTTCCTCTCAAAATTTCCACGTTGAAGGTTTAACCTCCAGTACTTCTGAATGTGACCTTATCTGAAGATAGGGTTCTTACAGAGGTAATCAAGTTAAAATGAGGCCATTAGGATAAGCCCTAATACAATAAGTAATGTTTCTATATAAAGGGGAAATCTGGACACCGAGAAGAAAGATGGTATGAAGGTGCAGGGAGAAGATGGCCATCTAAAAGCAAAGGAGAGAGGCCTGGAACGGATGCTTCCCTCAGGAGTAATAAACCCTGCCAATACCTTGATCTTATATTTCTAGCCTCCAGAATTACAAAACAACAGATTTTTGTTGTATAAGCCACCCAGTCTTTGGTACTTTGTTATGGAAGTCCTAACGAACTAAATACACCATGTACGTCTTTCTAGTTTACTATACATACTGTGATCAATAAATGATACATTATATTGCTTTACATATTCTAAGCACTATAAAAATGGTACACTTTCATTTACTTTTCTCTTGTTAGTAACATGAGATATATTTTGGAATATTGTTTTGGCTCATATATTTTCAATGGTATTTCATTGCACTACCTTCCCCACTTTCTTGTATGTTGAGATGGTGGGCATAGTTTTGCAAGTGAGGAGCAGTGCAATTACATCAGCATAAAAGCAATTTAAGCTTATAGGAATTTACAGGAATTGGACTTGGCCTCCACTTAGAAAACCTGGGGGAAGTTGATACTGTGTGTAAGTCTTCCTACTGGAGTGAGGGATACTCATAATTTCTACGAGAACTGTTTGTAGACACAGTCTCTTGGGCAGTCCAGGGCAGGCAGTTTGGGTAGGTGGCAGAAGGTGCGGAGGGGCAGTCCCTGGACCCAGGTTAACCCACTGACAGGTAGACATGAAATAATTCTCTATGGATTTAAAGCAGGTAATCCTGTTTGTCTTTCCACATGCTTATAAGCAGAAAGGCATTTTGACCTGAATGTCTCCTAAAATTATGAGTATTATTTAAAGTGTAAGTGCATTGTCTTGTTGACTGCATTGGGTAAAGCTTTCTCATGATACAATGTAAATATTGGCTACTTCTATATCTCCTATTCTCTTAGAATACCTTATTCTATTTTGATTTCTTCTTCATGCATTTTAAATGCAGACATGATCTTTGTTTTTCTTTTCATTGCTAACTTTTATTTTCATTACTCTTCTCATTAGTATCTTCAGTGTTCTATATTACCTTTTTTATTTTTTATTTTATTTCTGCAATTTTTAATTCTTTTTTCCCCTGATTTCTATTACCTTACATTTTGTCACCTATTTTTTCCCATCTTCTATCTTCTCTGTGTTCTTGCCATAGCGGTTTGTGCTTTCTCTTCATATTGTGAAATATTCTGATGACTGTTTTATTGACATTGTAATACTGTCTCAGTTTTTGTCCATTTATCTTGAGTGCTTTTCAGCTATTATTTGTTTTGCATTTCAAAATAATATCTCCATATTGATGGTATTATTTTTTTTCCTTTTTAAAATAATTATCCTTGAAGCAGGAGAAATTTACTCAGATTATGCATTCACAACCTTCTTGGATAAGGGTGAAGGAAAAATCTGGTTTTCAAAAGGCTAGTATTTTTCCTTTTGTGTTACACTTTTGTTTCTAAGAGTATTTATATTTTAATTCTCCTAGACAACTGAGACAGGAGCTGAGCATTTTACCCAACAGAAAGTCTTCGCTTCTCTACCCTTCTGCCCTCAAATTCAGGACGATGGAGACTTGACTGCATCTTGAAAATAGAGTTTGCCTCAAATATTCTCATTTGGCCTACCCCAGTGTCTCTCCAACTTAACGTGAGTGCACACCATTTAAGCATTTTGCTGCAATGTAGGTTTGGTCTAAGTATGGCTCAGAGCTTTTGATTTTGAATTCCTAACCATCTCCATAGTGATGCTGACACTTTGCTTCTCAGACCACATGAACAGTAGCAGGAACTTAGCTTAGTCTGATTTTTGGCACCAACTGGTTCTACAAAAGACACTGCAAAATGATTTTATACCCCTTTGTCCAAATATTTCAGAAATTATATCTCACTACATGTAGCTTGCCTTTTGTAAGTTTCTTTCTCCAGCTTTTTCTAAGAGCGGCATCCATGGCATTTGCTCTCCATTTCCTTCAATGCACATTAACTGTTCTTTGGTTAGCCTTGTACCTTGTTTGTGCTTGTTAACTCCATGTACACTAAATGAGGAATTTGTGATTTTATTCTCCTTTCTTATTTTGCATGATTTCTAGGGAGACTAAAATAATGCTTAAATTACCTCCTGCCTTAAAACCTGAATTCTTTTTCATAGTTTTATAACTGAATTTTATTATAGTCAGAAGAGGTTACCTATATTATTTAAATTTTTTAAATGATTGAAACTTACTTTAAAGTCTGGTTAATAGACAACAATGCATTCTCTAATTATTAAGTTGATTTTTTTAAATTATGTGTTCAAAATTTTATGTCCATGTTGATTTCTGTTTGCTTGAGCTATTAAATCTTGAGGAAGAATCAATAAAATTTTCCAAAACAATGATAGAGTTTTCAATACCCACTTGTCATTTTACCAGTTTTGGTTTATAGGTATTGAGAGTTTTTACATAAATGTAGAAAATCATTTCACATAAATTTATTATGACTACTATATTGTTTGTGATTATCTATAGCATCTTATTTTTAACTTTCATGACTTACTACATTTATTATTCCTAATTATATATATGTCATATTATATTTTATAGTGTTTTATAGAATATATACTATATTTTTATTATTTTAGTGCTCACCTCTAATAGTAAAAAATAAATGTTTGATGTAAGATAAAATAAATCACACATTTATCTATCTCTCATTAATAATACAAGTGCCATAAAATTCTTTAATTCCAATTATAATTTGTATAAGTTTGCAACAGCTGCCAGAACAAGGTATCACAGACTGGGGGGCTAAAACAAAAATTTATTTTCTCAATGCTCTGGAAATGAGAAGTCTGAAGAAAAGGTATTGGCAAGGTTGGTTCCTTCTAAGGGACACGAAGGAAGGATCTGTTCTAGGCCTTTCTCCTTGGCTGGTAGACGGCTGTCTTCACCCTCCATTTACACATTATCTTCCTTATCTTCCTTATATACGTATCTGTGTCCAGACTTCCCTTTCTTATAAGGATATCAGTCATACTATATTTGGATGCATCTTAATGAGTGAGCTCATTTTAACTTAAATACCTCTGTAAAGCCTATCCCCAATTACAGTCATTCATAGGTACTGCGGGTTAACACTTCAAAATAGGAATTTTGAATGGAACACAAATCAGCCCATAAAACCACCCTTACATGTTTGCCTGTTATTTTTAACTAGAAAATTAATTTCACATATTTTAATACAATCATTTTTAATAAAACAAATTATATATTTATTCAGTCAATGTAATCTCAAATTTAACTACTTCCTTACATATATCTTTTCAAAAATTATTTGTTGAGATATCTACTACCAGTAGAATTGTCCCTGTCTTTTGCTTCATTTAAGAAGGTTTTAGTGTATTTTGAATTCTATAGATCTATTAGTATGTGTCTAATATTATCTGTAAATTGAATTATCTTTATCCTATCTTTGATATGTTATCTGATTCTAAGAAATAATTTCTTTTTAAAAAATCAGTATCAATTATCTCATCAAATAGTACTTCTCCACTAGTACTGTTTTCTTCCATAAATCTGAATATATATATTAGTCTACCTCATTCTAACCTCTGTGTATCAATTTCTCTTTAACATCTTTTACTCCTGTGTTTTTGTGTTGCATTTGAGTCTTTTCTAAAAACCTACCTTCTAGTTCACTGATCTGTTTTCAACTATTTTCTTAAAGATTTATTTATTTTAGAGGGCAGGGAGGGACAGAAGGATATGGAGAGAATCTTAAGCAGACTCCCTTTTGAGCATGAAGCCTGCCACTGGGCACAATCTCAAGACACTGAGATCATGACCTGAGCTGAAATCAAGAGTTGGACATTCAACCTACCCAGCCAGCCAAGTGCCCCTTCAACTATTTATAATCACATTTAATTTTTAAAATATTTTAAATAATTTTAATTGAGACATTATTTAAGTAAAAACAAATAAACAAAGATTACCTATTTAGATTACACAAATTGTCAAATTTTTAAAACTACTACAGCCCCAGAACAAGAAATACATGTTCTCAATCAATACAGAATATTTCTATCATCCAAATTTCCTCAGGTTTCTTTCTAGACAACCCTGGTTTCCACTCTTAAACTCAGATCACTGATCTTCCACTCTACATTTTCTAGAATTTCATATACAAAGATTCAGACCACATTCACTCTTTTGTGTCTGTTTTATTTAATATACTGTTTTTGAGATTTAGCCATGTTGATGTATATATCAAGTTTATTTTTTTTTATTGCTGATATACCAAAGTTTATTCACTTACCTGTTGGTAAATAGTAATACATGAAAAGATGCACTATGACCCACTCATTAGAATAGTTAACATTAAAAAAAAAAAATAATAATGCTAAAAGATGATGCAGATGTGGAGTGACTACAACACTTATAATTTACTAATGGTGAGAACAGAAAACTGCGTAACCATTCTGGAGTAAAGTTTCTTACAAAATTTCTTAATTTCTTATAAAATTAATTGTAAGCCTATTATATGACTCAAGAAATGCTATTCCTAAATATTTAACCAAGAGAAATAAAAACATACTAACATATGTAAAAGCATATATGCATATAAATATATATCTTTGTATGATAATATTTACAGTAGTATTTATATTAGGTAAAAACCAGAATTAATTAGGTTTTTAACTTATTTTTAACTACTAGAAGTTGTGTTTAATTTCATTTCAAAGTTTTCTTACTTTTTGATGCTATATTTTCATTACTCAGATTATAAATTTTTGGGGGGGAGTTGTTATGTCATTTTAAATTATTTTATCTTTATAATAATTCTATTTGAAGTCCTTCTATATTTTATGGTTTTGTTGACTCTCTCTCATGGTGGTTTAATTCCTTGTTAGTAGTATAAGTTTTAAAAATGACTATAGTTTTTGGTTCTGTTAAGGAGAATACTGTAGGTTATGTCTGAAAGTATCTTCCTTCTACTTCATACCCTTTGGAAATATATTAGGCCACCTTATTCTAACCGTGTCAGTTTGTGTTAACGTCCAAATAATGCTGGTAATATTGATTTTATACAATATTTTTCTTGTGCCTAGAGTACTGATTTTAAATTCTCAGAAGACTATCTTATTTTTTAAACTCATAGCTCAAACTAAAAGAAATATTTCCTTTTTTTTCTTCCTCTTCTACTGTCTAGAACAGTTTCTGGCCTTTTTTCCCCAGTGTGTAGCACTTTGACCCCCTCCCCCGCTTTTTAAAAGATTTTATTTATTTATTTCACAGACAGAAAGGAAGAGAAGGAACACAGAAGGCAAGTGGGAGAGGGAAAAACAGACTTCCTGCCTGCTGAGCATGGAGCCCAACTTGGAGCTCAACTCCAGGACCCTGGGATCATGACCTGAGCCAAAGGCAGAAGATTAACGACTGAGCCACCCAGGCACCCCTGACTATACTATTTTTGTCAGGGGGAGGGATTATAATTTTCTCTCCTGGTTATTGGTACCTAAGTATTTTTCTTTTATAACTTACATGGTCATTAAAACCCAAGCATCCAGGTCCCAGAATTTGGAGAATGCCTCAAGTCTACCTGCACTTTAGTATCAGCTTATTGTTTGGTTTTCAGTTCACTTTTTATTTTTGGGGTCTTGGATTTTGTCCTCAATTTTTGGCAAATTCACCCCTGATTCAAAAGTTTGCTTATGTAAGCCAAGCAATAATTGTATTTAAAACATTGTTTGTAAAGGAATAGCTTTTCAAACTGTTTATTCCATATTTGCTAGAAAATGTGACTTTCTATTCCATATTTGTTTATTCCATATTTGCTAGAAAATGTGACTTTCTACCATTTTCTTAATCCAGATTTTAGTAAAGTATTTTCACAACTATATTCTCCTTCATTGTCCTTGTAACAGACATTTGGGCTTGGCCATGCAATCTATTTTCATTAATGGGATATGAACAGAAAGACGGGTTGTACTCCAAATCTTAGAAAACATTTTAAATACATTTAAGTGGCTAAGGTGTTCTTTCAACTTGAAAGTTGGAATGACATGATGTATACAAAAGCTGGAAGAGCTACAAGTGACCCATACAGCCCTCCTAATACAAGCAAATAAGTAAATATTTGCTACCGTTAGCCATAAAATCAATTTGGGATTGTGTGTTATCACAGCAAATGTGACTAATACACCAAGGATTCTGGCTTCATTTGATTTTGGTTCTTATTTCTCTCACTATTGAAAAAAATGGATACTTTGCTATGCTTTCTAGACTGCCTCCTTTTTTTCGTAAATTAATAATAAAAATAAAAGAAGAAAAGAGGAAAGAATATAAACTGATTTACTGATAAGATAATAATGTGGTAGTCAAAAAGTCAACTATATAAGTAATTGCATTAAATGTAAATTGAGTAAATTCTCTACATAAAAGATTAATACTGTCAAACTTGATTAAAGAAAAGTTAAACCTACTATATGCTGTTTTCAAGACACATATTTTAAATATAATGATGTTACATAAAGAGGAAAGATAAAGCAGATATGCCTTGCAAACAATAAAGAAAGCTGATTGGTAAAATCAGTATCAGACAAAAAGATGTTAAAACAAATAGAATTATTAAAAATATCTTCAGCATTACTGTAAATACTGTTTCCTTTGTACAGATCTTAGAGTTACTTGAATATTTTGTGATAATTACTTTAATTAACACTAAGTTATAAAATGCACAGATTAAGTAGAGCACAAATAAACTATAATATGTCATATTATCCTGAAAGACACAAATTAATTATTGTCAACTAACTCACACTGTGAAACTCTGTTTTCTCAAGATATCTCACATTATACATGAACTTCTGACAACAAGCCAAATGACTATATTTGGTAATTACTAGCAAAACTTAATTCCTCTCAGAAACTTAACATTGAATTTAAGAAGTTGAATACAGTGATTCAATTTGGACAACATTTAAGAAGCTGGCAAAATGAATTCATGTAGAATAGAAATCAGAACACTGGTTACCCTTCCAGGAGAAAGCTTTTAACAGCAAACGGGCATAAGGGAGCATTTGGGGGTTCTCATAAGAATTTATTTCTTGATCTAGATGATTGCTAAACAGACAAAATTTCACTTTGTGAAAATTCATCAAGCTTTACAATTATCAGTTGTACACTTTTCTGTATGTATGCAATATTTCAAGCTTTCAATAACTGAAAAAGTGCTTGTATAAAATATTTTGAGGAAACAAAAAGTTCACAAAACAATAATTGAACAATACTTGAAGTAAAACAGTGCTTTAACTGCTATACTTTACATGTTTTCTATCCATTACTATCAGTAAAATAAGCAAAATTTTCATTTATTTTTAACTGTTGGTCTTTTCATTATTTCAAGACAAATTATTAATAATATTTCTTTTTCTTTAAAAGATTTTATTTATTCATTTGATAGAGAGAGTGAGAGAGTACAAGAAGGGGCAGTGGCAGAAGGAGAGGGAGAAACAGGCTTCTTGATGTTTAATAATATTTCTAAAGCATTTTTCAGTATTTGAAACTTTTGATCTAAGGTGTTCTCACAAAGCTGGGCAAACACATAATATCTAGAAGGAAAAAATTAATGAGAGGGCAGAAATTGTTGTCTGGTATATAATTTAAAATTTTAAAATATAAATTTCATGAGGAAATTTTTCTCTGAATCAGACTGAGAAGGAACAATTTTCTAGTGGAAGATTAAAAAAAAAAAAGATAAATGGAATAAAAGCCAAACATCTGAAGGAGGTAAATACATTTAAAAAAATGAAAACAGAGCATGACAGGATTAATGTCCACAGTTTCGGTGTCAAAAAGAAATATGGGAAAGAATTAACTATACATGAAGCATGAATATAAACCACCTGAAACAAATGTTTGACAAGAGGATAAATGGAACATGAAACACTCTGTCCTTAGCCTCAGAGATAGAGACAATAATTGAGAAGATTATGCTTTGTGATCCACTGTGATAAATTCTATTGACAGATACAATAGGCTGGGCATGGAACAGAAATAAAACTTCTGCTACTACAAGGATAATGAAAATTTCAGATATGGCATTTTAAATTCAATGGTCAATTTAAACCTTAAAACCAGTTAGGTATGCTTGAATTTATAATACATAAGGCTAAAGAAAATCTAAAAGTATGATTGCACTTAATACTTTACCAAGATTTTTGTATATAGAGCTATTGAATATGTGAATTATAAACATTTTTCTTAAGAAGTAATTGATGCAGGGGCACCTGGGTGGCTCATTGGGTTAAAGCCTCTGCCTTCTGCTCAGGTCATGATCCCAGGGTCCTGGGATCGAACCCCCCCCCCTTCATTTGGCTCTCTGCTCAGCAGGGAGCCTGCTTCCTTCCTCTCTCTCTCTGCCTGCCTCTCTGCCTACTTGTGATCTCTGTCAAATAAATAAAGACAATCTAAAAAAAAAAAAAAAAGTAATTGATGCAGATTTTAATCCTGGCTGTAATTGATGGTTTAATCGTTGATGTTATAAAATATTTTAATGAAAGGAGAAAAGGGAAGGTTCTTTTGAATTATGGATATTGTGAAAACATAAGTGTTTATCCTACTTTTTTTCTTTTTCCTACGGCGCTGTAAGTTTCAATCGATAATCATATGTATATAGAGGATTAAAAATTTTACATGCATTTCAGCTTAAATGCGCACCAATCTATAGAAGTTCAGGACTGGAAGTATTTAGATGCAAGAATAATTATCAGAGCAAGTAAAAAAAATGAAATTCATTTAAATGTGAAATGATTTTTAAATAGTTTAAGGCAAAGCAAAAATTCCCTAATGCTTAAATGTCTTAGTAAATAAATAGCACGTTTGATCTAATTTCAACATATGTTCTAAGAGCAGGAATACAGAAATGAACCAAAGTAAAAACAAGAATGCAATGTGGTTCCTGAATGGAACATCATATAATGGTGGAAACATCAAAAAAAAAAAAAACAAAAAACAAACACACAGACACAAATTAAGTTAAATTTGATCAATTCTTATGTTGCCAAGGGAGCAAAGGAAGGTCACATATTCTGAGACATAAAGGGTAAGGTCTCAAATGAAGGTGTACTTCAGCAGGGAGTCCATTATAGTAGACATTAGAGGGCAATACAGTGCGAGGCAGAGTGAAGGGAAGAGATGTGAAGCCTGACAGTCCTATTAAGATGGATCGATAAAATGAGACTGCGGCCTAAAATAGGCACTACTTTGACGGGATTCTTGCTTTTCAGGACAATAACATTCATATTACAAAGACATTAACAGTAACATTCCTGAAAAGTGGAGAAGCCCATAAAAACTTTTTTAGTTAAGAGTATATATTTTAGGGTCGCCTGAGTGGCCTAGTGGGTTAAAACCTCTGCCTTCAGCACGGGTCATAATCTCAGGGTCCTGGGATGGAGCCTCAAGTCAGGCTCTCTGCTCAGCAGGGAGCCTGCTTCTTCCTCTCTCTCTGCCTGCCTCTCTGCCAACTTGTGATCTCTGTCAAATAAATAAATAAAATCTTTAAAAAAAAAAAAAGTATATATTTTAGGGGCACCTGGGTGGCTCAGAGGGTTAAGCCTCTGCCTTCAGCTCAGGTCATGATCTCACGGTCCTGGGATCAAGCCCCTCATCGGGCTCTCTCCCCACCCTCTCTCTGCCTGCCTCTCTGTCTACTTGTGATCATCTCTCTCTCTGATCATATCTCTCTCTGTGTCAAATAAATAAAGTCTTAAAAAAAAAAAGAGTATATATTTTATGCTTTAAAGGGATTATGCCTGGGGGATCCTTGAAAATTTGGTTTGTAATATTTCCAGAGAACAGAGAGACTAAATATTACATGGTTAAAATTTATCATTATAAATCTTTAATACTTTATACCATAGAGCTATATCTTATATTTATAACTATATATATATAATTTATATTATATATCAATAAATGCATATTAATAAATAAAATATTTATTGATATATAGTGTAAGTTTTATATATGACTTATTATATTATAAATAATCTGATTGATATATTATTGATTACATATTATTGAATATTTAATCTCTGTAAGAAGAGTATGATAGTACAGACAGAAGAACACATATCTCACCTGATGTGAGATGCACTTATAATCTCATTCATTCCTCTGAAAATACCCTCCTTACTTACAGTTTTGTTTATTCCTCATGTAAGTCTTCCCAGGAATTTTATGTATCTTTTGATTACCACCTACCATGTATCTGGAACAACTTAAGCTCTTAGAATAAAATGGTCAGACAGAAAGGGTCTCTGTCCTCAAAAAACTTACAGTAATATGTGATAATAAAGAGTACATTCCAAGAATTCTTTGGCTGAGGGCCTTGGAGAATAATAATAATTTCTCTGTGTTTGATATTATCATCTACGGAGAGCTGCTGAATAACCAGGAAGCCTGGTAGATCTAAACAGGTGTATCTGTGTGGACAGAAGAGGACAAATAATTGTTTCAGGGTGCATGTGTCTGATACCAGCTTTCCTTTGAGTCTTGAAAACAGTCTCCCAGTGGAGGGGAAATAAAAAGATTAAATAAAAAAATTTAAAATGATATGTTAAGAAATAAGACAAGGCTTATAACTTACGTAGGTAATTATTTTCAAAAATACTAACTACAAAGGAAAAGAAGACTCAAGCTTATTTTCAAATAGATCAAAATTCTTAGTTTATGTTTCAAAGAATTCACAAAGAAAATGGTACAATGAAAAAATACACAGGATTTCCTTTCAGCATTTACACCATGTCAACACATTTCATCCAAAGCACAGTATGCATTACACTACGTCCAATACTAAAGCCAGGTAGGAGCTAACATAGCACTTTTTCAATGCATTGCCTGAGAATTAGAATAATTACCCCATATATTAGATCCACTGGGATTTCAAAGAAAAAGAACATTAAATTATGGTTGGTTGTATTTGAATTCCTAAAATACTAGCTTAGTAATGCATGTATGATGTATAAATAAACCTATGTAAATGTTTCATTTGGAGTTCAAATTCTAACATTCCTTCATGCCTTATACTCACATTCAAAACAGAGGACTGTCCAAAAGTAAAAATTATGAGTTTTAGTGACTGCATATTCGACATTTGGGGGCAGGAGTGGTTATATTGAGATACAGCTAGATCCTAAGGCAAGAGAAAAATGAGAAAAACAAAAACAAGTTGGAAACTAGAATCATTTTAGGTGGAGAGAAAGATGCTATGAATAGCTAACTGTGAAGTACTCATATGATTTGTCCATCACTATTCCTAAGTAAGCACAGTGCTACCTTTCTTCAAGCGATGTTACCTGTGCAGGGGCTGGTGTTATCTATTTGTAATGCAAGAAGGGAAGAAGGGCTTCATCACTTTCTCATTTTTTCTTATCTAATAATGTTGAGTATAGACTCCTGTCTCCTTAGATGTGTTATGAACAGGTTAACCCATTTACAGGGAAACTCATTAGCTCTTCAGAATAGTTTAACATTTATTTTCTATATATTTATTTCAGAGTTTACCAAAACAGAACTACAGTGGTTTGTTGCTTGCCTGAAATATCACCCACTAGGTGAGTTGAAAAAATTTTGGTCTAATGTCACAAAGCACTAGCTCAAAAGGCATTTAAGTTGTTTGCTATGACAGTTATACAGTAAAGATCTGAAAATAGTGACCTATATTTTATAAAAAGAAAGTAACAGAATTATCTATGTTCTCCATCGTTATCCCTCTAGAATTAGTGTTTTGAGCTGGAAACAACACTGTCACTCCAAGGGACCAAAGATATTATCTTCAAGCTCATCCTTGGTCTTTTATTTTTCAGATGACAGAAAAACATTCATGGTTATTTGTTATAGCCATATCCTACCTTATTTTTCTCACCTTTGCACACAAACTTCAAACTTTTCATTATTTCATCTAAAACCATCTGTACTGATGAAATTGTAATATTCTCTTCCTTAATTTTCATTGTTTAGATGAAGTCTTTCTAAATGACTACTAAATTGTGTTTTCCTGTTAATTCTTAATACTATGCCTATGACCTCAGTGAGAAAAACTTTCTTCATACATTTGTGAAATTACTATTATTATTAATCATACAGCTTTAAAGATTAGAATCTAGCCTTGGTAAGCAAATTCTGCATATTGTGCCTATGTAAGGTTGCCATATCAGAAGATGATTCAAGATTTGTAATTTTCACCTTCCATTTTAATTACTCCTTTCCAGTATTGCAATAGTCACTTAAACTGACTTTTAAAAGGCCATTCAAGATGATCAGTGAGCACATAAATGTTCTTTAATGATTTCCTATTTGTTTTCCATGTAGTATTTCCCAATCTAAAGCTAGACTGACAGAAGAAATATCTAAAGTATTTAGTGAAATGAATGATGATTTCTTAATTGAGTCACTAAACAGCCAGTCTCAGATTACTAAAGGAAATTGTGTATTCTTGCTTCAAAGGTATATGTTATTTTATACTGCTTACTTCACAAACCAGGAAATCTATGATTAATAAGGTTCTTTTCTGTGACAGCCCAAAATCCTAACATTGTTGGATTTCCATGTGTATTTATACTTATATTATCCAAAATAGAGAAGGAAGAAAAATTTTTTTTAAGATTTTTATTTATTTATTTGACAGAGATCACAAGTAGGCAGAGAGGCAGGCAGAGAGAGAGGAAGGGAAGCAGACTCCCTGCTGAGCAGAGAGCCTGATGCAGGGCTCCATCCCAGGACCCTGAGATCATGACCTGAGCTGAAGGCAGAGGCTTTAACCCACTGAGCCACCCAGGCGCCCCAGAAAAAGTAATTTTCCTTCAATATCTACTAAATGTCAAGTTCATTACTAGTTTCTTTATACATGTTAACTTATTTAAACCCCAGCATAAAGGGACATTATGAAAATGAGAGGTTCAGATTTTTGGTATCATCACTACATCAAAAGATGTTTTGAAAGACATTTTTTTTTCTCATGGCTTTAAATGTTTTAAGTTTGAAAAGCAATTTTGAAATAGTAACTACTTTATTTCAAAATAAGAGTTAATGAGAACTAGATGAATAAACACCAAGAACTATTTATGTCTTCGTGATGCAAAGGTGAATGAGATACTCTTGTAGTTCTCTTACTAATGAATGCCTTATTTTAAAAATGTGTAAATCATATTTTGGTGTGAGAGTGTGTGCGTGTATAAGAGAAAGAGAAAGAGAGATTGACATTTCTATTATTTTTTAAAGATTTTATTTATTTATTTGAAAAAGAGTGTGCGAGCTGGGGAGAGGGAAAAGAGACTCTACCAAGCAGGGAGGCTGATGCGGGATTCCATCTCAGGACGCTGGGATCATAAGCTGAGTCGAAGGCAGACACTCAACTGACTGAGCCACCCAGGTACCCCAGCAATTCTATGTTCTCTATATCCTTTTATATTCCATTCATATTTCAGAGAAAATGAGATCTACTAAGTGTATGTTATGGCAGATAATTGTTATTTCATTCTCTTTACTCTCTAATGAAGATTTCTTTGCCTCACCTTTAATTAGTTTAAGTGAAGACTGACATATGAAGTTGGTGGAGTGGTCCCTATATAATTTTAAAATTAAAAAGCCAATTTTAGGACTGCTTATCAAATGGAAGTCAAGTTTTCCACAGAGAATAGATAATTGTTTATACTACATAAGCCATTCAGTTTCCAGAATCACCTTTGAAAAGTAGTTGAAAAGTTAAACTGTTCTTGTGATTAATATGTGTGATTAATATGAGACAAGGTTGTGATTTCTATAGTTACCCTCTAGAGGCCTGTTCTTCAAATTCTTTGACAGATAATTTTACAGTTCTCTCACATTTATTGCCCCACTTCAGAATAAGTTCCAAGTGCTTTTCTTAGCATGTGAGAAATGGCATGTGTAGGGGAGAAATGAAAAAGCAGTTAGGAGAATGGAAGGAAAATCCATGAGTAATAGACCAAACCTTCCATTTATTTTGCCTCCAGAGGACAAGTAGACACCCAGAGCCTCATGATGGTTACTGTAATAACTATAGTCTCTGAGAGTTCAGTCAGCTCAGGTCCTTATCTTCTGCCCATTAACTCTTGTCCCTTCAGGTGAAATATTGCTTTTGTAAACTGTGACAGTTGATTGAGCTACCTACAGTAGCTGCCCCTGAAGAAGTTCTCCACTGTCTCCATGCTCACACATCATCTTGAGCTGAATGGGTGTAGAATTACCTACTGGATATATTCCACTAAATATGGATGTAGTCCAGCAAAATGTGAATTTTCTACCCCAAATCTCTAGACTATAATGGATTAAAATCTTCATCTAAGAGATACTTCTGCAAAGAAATGGGTGTTCTTTAATATGCTGACTTCCCTGATCACCTATTCTAGGGCTTTGTTCTGATAACTAACCCTTCTATTTCCATCATTTTCATCTTCTCCCTCTATAATGGAATATTCCCACTACTATAAAAAATAACATTTCCCATAAAAGAAACCTGACTTCATTATTTTCATTTAATTTCTATTTTATGTCTTTACTATACTTTGAAACACAATTTAATAAAGATAGTTGATGGAAAGGTTTACTTTATTACTTTTCTTTTGTGCTCTGCTGAGAGGTCTGAGTCTTAACCCCTATCTAAAATCTTCCCCATGAACACCCAAAGGAGGCCTACAACAGGCCCTGTGAGTAGGCAAATCAGTGAATGTCAATGGAAACTATGAATCATAAATTCAGTGCTCTAAAGACAAAAAAAAATGTACTGAGGCTATAAACCCATGAGATAATATGGAGTAATCTAATAAATGGAGCCCCAGAAAAGAAAGGGAAAAGAACAAATAGTTCAAAAGTAATACCTGAAGTTCTTTCCAAATTTGATGATAAGTATAAATCCATACATCCAAGTCATTAAATAAACTCAAAGTAGAATAAAGAAAGCAATAAGCAGACATAGCAAAATCCAATTGATAGTAAAGCAGTGAGTAATAAGGATAAAATCTTTTTTAAACCTCAGAAGAAAAATATGTGCTATATAAACAGAACACAAATAGGGATGACAGAAAATTTCTCATCAGAAACTAAGCAAATCAAAAAATGAAGTTACTTTTTCAAGGTAGTAGAAAAAAATAAAACTGTCAACCTAGATTTCTATACCAGCTAACATGCTTTTAAAAATAAGGGCAAAATGAAGCCATTTTAAGACCAACCATGACACAAACAATATGATGGCTGTAGTCTTAAAATCATTATCATCATCGTCATCACTTAACAATACCATTTGCTGGAGAGAACACAAAGCAAAGGGAACTTGCATTCTTTGCAAAATTAGAGTTGTTTTAGAAGTCATTTGGTAGTTCCTGACAAACCTAAACATAGTTTAAAATATAATTAGGATCCTAACTATTTATCCAAATTATTTGAAAACTATTCCCACACAAAAGTCAGAATCACCCAAACTGAAGAGAACAAGAGCAACAAATAAATGAAATATTACTGGATTTTATTCCAAAGTATAATGTAAGCATCCACATATCCACATTGGTATAAATAAGTGAATGGGAGAGAATGTACAAGTTTTCTATGAAAATAATTTCTTTTTTTTTAATATTTTATTTATTTATTTGACATAAGGAGAGAGATCACAAGTAGGCAGAGCACCAGGCAGAGAGAGACAGGGAAACAAGCTTCCTGCTGAGCAGAGAGCCCCATGTGGGGCTCAATCCCAGGACCCTGAGATCATGACCTGAGCCGAAGGCAGAGGCTTAACCCACTGAGCCACCCAGCTGCCCCATGAAAACAATTTCAAACAACTGAATAACTCTCCAATCTTTAAGTGTGGATTTCACACAATGATTTCATTCCATAGAGTACATAGATTTCATTCCATAGAGTACATTCCATAGAGCACATAGAAAGGAGGAAAATATTATTTTTATAGTGGAGAAGCCTGACATACATTACCTAAACCAAGTGAGTAAAGTTAACATCAGTAGTGATATGTATCGTTGTTAATACATATTCTTGGAATGAGGTGATGAGAATGGCACTTTATAGTCTACCTTCCAGAAAGCCATTATCCTATTCTAACCATGAGAAAAACATCAGACAAATCATAAATAAAGAGCATTCTAATGATCAGTCCTTCTCAAAACTGTCAAGGTCATCAAAAACAATGAAAATCCAAGAATCTGCTACGGCTAAGAGATTCCAAGAGATGTAATGACTAAACGTAATGTGGTATACTTGATAAGTTCAGGGACAGAAAAAGGATATTAAATAAATACTAAAGGTATCTGAGCAAACTATGGACTTCAGATAATATTAATGTATTAATACTGCCTCAGTAATTTGAACAAATTTGCCATAATATATAAATTGTTAGGAATGTGACATCCTTGGTATTTTTTATATGGCAGCTGTCTGTATTACCTTAACAACTTTTCTGTAAATCTAACACTATTTTATAATTAAAAGTTACCAAAATAATACAAGGGGATGAATATATATGCAAGCACTAAGAGAAACTGAAGAAAGCTGGAGTGGATAGATTATCAGATAAACCGTTCAGAAGGAACATTACTAGGCATGCAGGGAAACATATCAAAATGCTAAAAGTATATTCACTAAGAGATCATAAACATCTTTAATATATACTAACTTAATAAGAGAGCTTCAAATTACCTATAGCAAAAAATTATAGAATTACAAGGAAAAATAATGAAACCTTCAAATATAGTAATAGATTTTGAAACCTCTCTCAGTAACTAACATAACAAGTGAACAAAAAAATCAGTAAGACTACAATGAGACCACAAAAACATAATCACTAAACCTGATCATACATGAAGCAGTAGGATATACTTTATTTTGAGCTGCACAAGAAATAGTTCATAAAGGAGACCATATTTGTGGCCATAAAGCAAGCTCTGATGAATTAAAAGCACTGAAATCAATCAGTGTAAGTTCTTTGACCATACAGAATCAAAATATAAACCAATAACAAAGGCACACAGAAAACTGCAAAAACAGAAAACTTTTTATTTAAAAAGTAATCAAGATATTTTAAAGAAATCCATGTACTAAATTGTCATAGTAAAAATAACCAATGAGGTTAGAAAATATATTGATTTGAATGAAGAAGAAAAGACAATATATCAAAATAATATGTGGGGTGCTTGGGTGGCAACTTGGTTTGGATTTCAGGGCCATGAGTTCAAACTCTGTGTTGGGCTCCATGCTGGGTGTGGAGCCTACTTAAAAAAAAAAAAAAGTGGGATATAGTTAAAGCAATATTTACAGGGAAATTTATATCTTTAAATATTTATATTAGAGGGAAAAATAAGGTCACAATTCAAAGAACTATGCATATACCTTAATAAGCTTGAAAGAAGAATTAACTCCAAAGAAGCAGGAATAAGGAAACCAATGGCAAAGGTGGAGACAATTAAGACAAAATCAAGAAGGAATAAGGAAACTAATGGCAAAGGTGGAGAAAATTAAGACAAAATCAAAACAGATAAAGCAAAATCTGAGTTCACAAAGTTTATAAAATTGATAGCCCTAGCTAGAATGATTTATTAAAAAAGAAGAGAAAGAAACCCAAATTATCATTATCAGGCATAAAAGAAGAGACAACATTCCAGATCAAATAGGCATTAAAAAGATGATAAAGGAATATTATGAAAAATTATAAAATTGAATGATTAAATGAAATATAAAAGTTCTTTAAAGTACCACAATATGAAAGTTTACTCAAGAAGAAATAGATAATCACAACTGCCCACATCAAATAAAGAAAAGACTTTATATGGAACAACCTACCCACTCAGAAAGCATCATGAACAGATCACTTCAATGGTCAATTCTAACAAATACTTGAGGAAGAAATACATCAATTTTTTGCAAGTTTTTATGAGTTATAGAATAGGAGAGAACATTTCACAATGAATTTTAGGATGTGTTCATTACCATGATAAGAAAACCTAGTGAAGCTATTACAAAAAATGGATACTAAATATTGATTTTCATTGTGGACACAGATGCAAAAATTTTAAACCAAATAGTAAGAAATTAAATCTATCCATATATAAAAAAGATAATCACCAAGAATAAGTACAATTTATCCCAGAAATGGAAGACTTACATTTGGAAACCAATCTATATAATTTAATTTATTAAAACAATAAAAAGAAAAACCTAAAAATTGTATCAATGGATATCAAAAAGCACTTAAAAAATTCAATATCCATTCATAGTAAAATCTTGCCAAATTAAAAATGAAAGAACATTTCTAAAGCTGGTAAAGGGAAACTATGAATACTACTACTACTACTACTAATATATTATTAATATTATTATGAATAATATTAATATTAACTAAATAATTAATATTGATATTATTATAATATACATTTAAATATATTATTAATATTATTCACAGTATTAATAATATTATGAATAATACTAATAATATATTATAGTACTATTGTAATATTATAATTATACAAATATTATATATATTATATATATAATAATGAAAAATTTAAAGTTTTTCTTAAGAATAAGGCAATGTGGTTTATTATCACTACTTTTATTTATCATTAGACTCAGTTTCCTTTTTTTTATTTTTTTTTAATTTACTTGAGAAAGAGAGAGGGAGTAAGTACAAGAGAGGGGAAGGAGCAGAGGGAGATGGAAAAGCAGACTCCCCACTGAGTAGACAGCCCAACACAGGGCTGGATCCCAGGACGCCGGGATCATGACCCGAGCTGAAGGCAGACTCTTAACTGACTGAGCCACCTAGGTATCCCTAAACTTGGTATCTAGTAAGAAAAAAAAAAAGATAAGAAAAAAGAAATAAAAGCATAGATATCATAAAGATGACATTTGTTTGTAAATGACATGACCATGTAGAAAATGACAAGGAACCTTTGAAAAGCTACTATAATAAATGAGTTTAAGAGACTCTTGGCTGGCTTAGTCAGTGGAACAGGCAACTCTTAATATTGGGGTTAGGAGTTTGAGCCCCATATTGGGCATAGAGATAACTTAAAATAAAACCTTTATAAAAATGAGTTAATGAGTTTATTGGACTGAAGATAAATATTTAAAAATATTTAAAAATTAGAATTTTTTCTGAATATTACCAATAAACTTTAATAATAAATTTATATAATTATAATAAACTTTAGAGCATTTAAATATCATACATATTGCATCAAACATAGAATACTGAAACTTAAAAATGTAAATATATATAAGGCTTAGGTACTAAAAACTATTAGACATTGTTGAAGTAAATTTTAATAAGATTCAAATAAATGGGAATTTCTACCATGATACTGTATTAAATATCTCAATTTTTCTTTTTAAGATTTTATTTATTTGTCAGAAAGAGAGAGAGAAAGCACACAAGCAGGCAGAGAGGCAGGCAGAGGTGGAGAGAGAGGTGGAGAGAGAGGCGGAGAGAGAGGCAGGCTCCCCGCCGAGCAAGGAGCCCGATGCGGGACTCGATCCCAGGACCCCGGGATCATGACCTGAGCCGAAGGCAGCAGCTTAACCCACTGAGTCCCCCAGGCGTCCCAATATCTCAATATTTTTAAGATCTCAATTTCCCCCAAATTTACCTGCAGTTTCCAAGAAATTCAAATCAAAGTTCCAAAAGTGTGGGGTTTTTTTCTCCTTTGGTAGAAATTGATAAGGTGATCCAAAAATATAGAGAGAGGAGCAATGAACATGGAATAACTAAAATAGTATAAGTTTTTTAATAGAACAAAGGTGGAGAAGAACTTTTTTATTTTTTATGTATTTTTAATTTTTTGTTATTTAAAGATTTTATTTATTTCTTTGATAGATAGACACATGTGAGAGAGGGAACACAAGCAGATACATAGTGACTGAGCCACCTAAGCACTCCAAGAACTCTGTTTTAAAGACTTAGTATAAAGTTATAGTATGCAAAAGAGTATATCATTAAAACCATCAACGCATAAACATTAGTGAATGAATTTTATTTTATGAAAAATATACCTCAATAAAGCTGCATCAGTGCTTTACTGTTATATATGTAATTATATAGAATATTTAAATAATGTATTATAACATAATATAAAATACATATTATATAGAATATTAAGTATACATAATGTTAAAACACTAAAACAGTTTTACCCAGGTATATTTTATTCCATTGGTGGAATCACTTCTTGGCCTTTTGGCTAAGATCAAGTGTATTCCATTAGTGAAGATATTATATATAATAAAATAATTATGTATCATTATTAAATTATAGAGCTTACATACAATAAAACATATTGTAAAACATTCAACAGTGAAATAGAGTCCAGAAATAGACCCTTAATTGTTTTTTGATAGCTGTTTTAAAGTAATTCAACGGGGATGGAATAATCCTAGAGAATTTGTCAATCTCCAATATGATGGGTATTATCAGATGGGTCTTTTTGGAGGTTATTAGACGGCCATGAAAGAGGGGCTCTCGTGATGAGATTAGCATCTATATAAGAGGATGAGGCCAATTTTTTCTTTTTCTCTGCCAGGTGAGGATACAGGGAGAAGGCAGCTCTCTGTAAGCTAGGGAGAGAGCCTTACCAAGAACTGAATAGATCAATACCCTGATGATGGACTTCCCAGCCTCTAGAACTATGAGAAATAAATATGCGCTAAAACACCCCGTTTATGGTTATTTGTTATAGCAGTCTGAGCTAAGATACTTACCTTGTACCCTATATTTAAAAAAAAAATTGATTATAGACCTAAGTGTAAGAACTAAATCTATAAAGATTCTAAAAGAAGAGCTTAGAAGGAAATTGTGGCTTTGGTTAGGGGGAGGATTCTTCAAACAAAATTCTTCAAACAAACAAAATATGATTCTTCAAACAAAAATATGAACCATATATAGAACAAATGTACAGACTGAACATCAAAATTTAAAAATGTGCTCTTATCATTGTTAAAAAAGTGAAAAAGAAGATACAGACTAGAAGACTAATTGGTATTTATTTATATTTATATAGTATTATATATATTTGCTTATAAAGATTTGTATGTAGATAATAAAGAATTCTTACATCTCAACAATAATAAACCAATTTATAATATGTGTAAAAGGTCCGAAAGATATTTTAATCAAAAAATAAGATTCAATGGCCAATGAGCCCTTTAAAAGTGGCTCATTATATATTAGTTTTTGGAAAATGCAAACTAAAATCAATGAGAGACCACCTCCCACTAGAATAGCTAAAATAAGTACTAGAAGAGCTAAATAAAAAAGACAGAAAACCAGTTTTAACAAGGATGCCATGCATGGGGATGGAAATGCAAAACGGAGTAGGCACTTCAGAAAACAGTATGTTGGTTTCTTACATAATTAAGCATACATTTCCTATGTCCACAATCCACTCCTAGATATATACCCAAGAGAAAAGAAAACATAGGTCCATGCAGTGATGTGTATGCAAATGTTCATAACAGCTATTCCATAATAGCTCAAAGCTGGAAACAATCTAAACGTCCATCAAATGGGGAATGGGTAAGCACATTGTTATATCCTTACCATGAACTACAACCTGATAAAAATAGTGAACTGCTGACACAAACCATTACATAGATGAATCTTAAAAGCATTATGTTACATGATTAAAGGCAGACATAAATGATTACATACCATTTTGTCCTGTTTATGTAAAATTCTAAAAAAAAGCAAAATTATTGTGGCACAGAGCAAATTAGTTGTTGTTAGATGTTGGGTTTGGGTGTGGGTCTTAATTGTAAAGGGACCATGAAGGAACTTTGGAAAGTGCAGGAAATGTTCTGTAGCTTGATTGTGACAATGTTACAAAACCATATTTGTTTGTCAAAACCCATCAAAGTATAAACTTGAGTAAGTGAATTCTACTGTATGAAAAATATCTCAGTAAAGTTAAAATTTTAAGGATATGCTTAGCAAAGTACTTACCTTACAGGAAATGCTCAATACATGACCAGATAAAATAAGTTTTTATTAGCAGGTTGCAATGGTCTCTTTACATAGAAGCAGAACTCACTTAGATTTTAAATACTACAAAATGACATCATAAGTTCAAGCTTTGGTAAAATTTGGCTTTAAACAAGTGCACTCTCTTTCATAATAAACAAATATTTAACTGGAATTTAAGTCATCTTAGACTGTTAACATGAAAAACACAGTCCTTAATAAGTAATACATTTTACACATTGGAAAGAAATATTTTCATGCCTTAACTTTTTCCTGTGCTTTCACAGTTCTGACACAATGAAAACTTCCCAGTTTTTAAAAGCCTGTTTCAAACATTAAACTTACTTTTGCCAACTTACAACTGTGTAGGACAGGCATGTTACTGCCCAATGTAATCACCCTTCTCTTCAGCAGCATCAAAATATTTGGAATGCCAGTTGCAGAAAACTCTAGCAATTATGAAGTGAGGGTTGGATCCACGCCATATCATTTTGAGCAGTTCCAGCTCCCTAAAATGGCACCATTTTAGAAAATGGAATTATAACACTGTGGGTGAGTGAGAATGTTCTGCATCCTCTAACACCTGGGCATAATGGGGGGCAGACTTAATGACCTGTTGCTATATTCCTTTCCCTTTGCTGGTGGATTGTATTCATAACTACTTCTCGTGCTCTATTTTTGTTTCCTAATATTTTCTAGTAAACTTTTAAATGACGAGAAGTTTTCTCTGATTTAATTTCCTGAGTTCTACTTAGAAATTACCAGAATTTTCACCAATCAGCATGATCATTATCTCAAAAACATTTTCAAATAGGAAATGTCATGTATATATCATTTGAAATTTCTGCTCACCTTACAGAATTTGCAGACTGGATATTAGGCTGTAGAATTCCTGTCCTTGGTAAGTTTCTCTTAACTTTCATGCAAAGGGCAGGAATGAGGGTTCTTCTGCCACTTTTGTGCTTTAAAAAAGGTTCCCCTAGGTGATGTTTATTTCTGTCCTTTAGGAATTCACATGCTTCCTCTGAGTCTCAGTGACCTTGGACAGACTCCTATATTTGTAGAAGTGAACAGAAAACCAGAAGGCAAAACCTTGTCAGGAAACTGTATCAGGAGTTCAGTATAAATCTCCTGGTGAATTAAGAATTACATTAAACAGTACATATTTGTCTACTCTTTACTATTTTTAAAATATTTTCAATTTATTATTTCATTTGATTTTCATGAAAACTCTTATAGAATAAGTATTATTGTCTTCACATAATAGGAATATTGAGAGATTCAAGGAACTGCAGTCTTGGGCCATCAGGCTCATAAGTATGTTGAAGGAAACAGAATCATATCACTTTATTACAAATCTATTAGTGTTTTACAATATTATAAAAATGAAATCTAGGGGGCACCTGAGTGGCTCAGTGGGTTGAGGCATCTGTCTTCGGCTCAGGTCATGGTCCCAGCGTCCTAGGATCGAGCCCCATGTCGGGCTCTCTGCACAGCAGGGAGCCTGCTTCCCCCTCTCTCTGCCTGCCTCTCTGCCTGCTTGTGATCTCTGTCTGTCAAATAAATAAATAAAATCTTAAAAAAAAATGAAATCTAGGTGGAAAAGTAGAAAAATCTCTTCCTCATGTTGTCAAATCCACAATGGAAACTGGTTCCAACAATTAAAATACAGGTTAAAATATATTGTCCTTGATCAAAGGAATTATCCTATATCTTGATTATACTGATCATTACCTGGGCATATACATCTGTCAAAACTCTCAAAGTATATACTTAAAATGGATTTTTTATTATATGTAAATTATACTTCAATAAAATTAATTACATATTACCTCTGGAAAAATAGAGATAATTACATCTCCAAATTTTAATATTCTGCATCATTAGTTCATGTAATATAGCTGATATGTAAGCATATTATACTGATTTGCTTTACTGGCATACAAATTATGCAACCATTTTGGTGATTTAATATATGAATATTGAATTAAGTAATTAAGCTTTTTGAATCAGTCACTTATATATATATATCTTTAAATATACTGGTTTGGGTTTTCTTTTAATATCTATGATTATAAATACTCCAGTAAGTTTTTAAAAATACAAATTCTATTATGTAAAACTTTTATCAGTAAAATTCACATTTAACACTCTATATGTAAACTGTGGCTGATATTTACAAGAAACAATTATTTAAATTATCTGCAGACGGCTTATCGAATAATTTGCTGTTTTTCATAACAGGATTCTCAAATGCTAACTGCTTGTCTAATAATATTTATCCAATCAACTTGAGAGTTAACTTAAACATAAAGTGCACCCCCTCCCCCAAAAGCCCTTCAGTTTAACTAGAAGAAACGATTTTTAAAAATAATGATTATGGTGATAACCATAGTTAACTTCATTCTTCTTTCTTCTGTCTCTCTCTGTCCCTTCCTCTCTCTCTCTCTTTTTTTTTTTCCCCAGAGGGTCAAGTACCTGCTTTCAGGGGCACTTGAGTGGCTCAGTCCTTACGCGTCTAGCTTTCGCTCAGGTCGTGATCCCAGCGCCCTGGGATGGAGCCCCACATTGGGCTCCCTGGTCAGCGGGAAGCCTGCTTCTCCCTCTCCCATTTCCCCTGCTTGTGTTCGCTCTCTCTTCGCTTTCTCTCTCCCTTTCAATTAAAAGAATAAATAAAACCTTAAAAAAAAAAAAAAAAAAAAAGTACCTGCTTCACCGCACCGAGGGCGTGCTCCTGGGGGCTTGTACAACAGGAAGCGGGAAGAGGCGGGAAAAGGTTGCAGCGCATGAACATGACTTCAGCCGCTGCTGCGTCCTCCACCACCTGATCCAAAAAAAAGCCCTTCACGATTGCGAAGTCCTTTTCCTTGGACTTTGTGTACAGAAGGAGACCTGGGCGCCAGAAACTTGGCCGAGTTCCGCCAGAACGGATCGGGGAGTACTGTGGCGGACCACGGCTTCATCCTGGGTCATCTCAGGGCCAACATGCGGCTGTTCTTCTCCAAGCTGGATATCAAATGCCCTCCCAGTCGGCCTGCAACCCCTGCATGGAGTCGGGTATGTGTTCAGTGTCGTGTTCAGATAACCCCAAGGCCTGAACAAGTGGGCGCAGCCTAGAGTTCCCAGGCTCTTATGCCCTGAGAACCTGCTGTCCGTGAGACTCCCCTACAAATTGTGCATCATTGCTTGGGGCCTCTCCCTGGAGCACCTAATGATCAACGATGGCATCAACAGTGCCCGGGAGCTGGTGGACCACAAGGTGAACTGTAGATGAAGTGCGACAGTCCCATGTGCCACCTGCACGCCATACTGGATTTCAGATGTTGCTGAATTTGTGGGGTAATAGATGACATATATACAGAGGACAGGGTAGGGGTGGGACGCAGAGAGAGAGAAAGAGGCATCGGTTGACTAAATTGTGTGGTCTGTTCCTGGTCTGTTCTTTTCCATCAGTCAGTGGATCTAGTCTTCCCCAATATCACAGCCTTGATTACTGTTGCTTTCAAGTAAACATTTAAATTGAGATGTGTGAATCTTTGACATTTGTCCTACAGTTTCAAAATCATTTTTGTCCATTCAAGTTTCTCTGTATTTCCACATAAATTTTAGAGTCAGTTACTGATATCTGCAAAAATCCTGCTGGAGGGGCGCCTGGGTGACTCAGTAGGTTAAGCATCTGCCCTCCTCTCCAGTGGTGATCTCTGGGTCCTGGGATAGAACCTCACATAGGGCTCCCTGCTCAGCAGGGAGTCACCTTCTTCCTCTCCACTTGCCCCTCCACCCCCAGCTCCTGCTCTCTCCAAATAAATAAAATTTATTTTTATATTTTTTATAGATTTTATTTGTTTGTCAGAGAGAGAGAGAGAGACAGAGGGCACAAGCAAGAGGAGCAGCAGGCACAGGTAGAAGCAGTCTCCCTGCTGAGGAAGGAGCCTGATACAAGACTTGATCCCAGGACCCTGGGATCATGACCTGAGCTGAAGGCAGATGCTTAACCCACTGAACCACCAAGGCATCCCAATAAATAAAAAAAAAATAATAAAAAAAAAAATCCTGCTGCAGTAATTAGGATTGCACTTGAATCTACAGATCAAATTGGGAATAATTTATTTCTTAATAAGGTTGTCTTCCAGTCCAAGAACATGGTATATATCTTCATTTATTTTATTAATTGCTTTCATTCGTGTTTTATAGTTTATAGTTTGTACATATTTTGTTAGGTTTTTACCTACTATTTTAATTTTATTTAGTGCTGTGGTAAATGATATTTATTTTCTTAATTCCAGTTGTTCATTGCAATTAGTTAGAAAGAAAATTGGTATTTTAATGTTCACTTTGTGTCCTAAGACTTGATGAACCCATGTATTTGTTACAATTTTCCGAGTTTTTCAGGTTTTCCACATAGAAAGTCATTTCATCTGTGAATAGAAAACATTTTATTTCTACTTTTGTACATTTTTAATTTATTTGACTTGATCATTGCATTGGCTACCATATCTAGAGCATTACTGAATATGAGTCAAGAGGGTGTTCTTGCCTTGTTCGTGATCTTTGGGATAAACCATATAGGCCTTCATTTTTAAGTATGGTGTTAAAAGTAGGTTATGATAGATACTTTTGTCAGATGGAGGGATTCCTTTTATTCCAGAGAGTTTATCATAAATTGATTTTTTTCAAATGCTTTTCTCTCCATTTATTGATAGGATCTTGAGCTTTTTCTTGTTAGCTCTTTTAATATGGTGAATCACAGTGATTGATATATAGATTGTCGTACCCACCTTGAATTGTTGGAATAAATTCCATTCTCTTGTGATGTATTGTCCTTTTTATTTGTTGCTTTATTCCACTTGCAGATATTTTTGTGGAGGACATTTGAGTCTATGTTCATAAGTTATTTATAAAGGTACCGAACTTCTGCTAGTAGAGCCAAAAGTGACCAAAGAATCAATTCAAATTTACCTGATGGTTATAAGAAATTTGTGTCTTGCTAGGGAGATGCCTGTATTTTTACTTTAAAAAAAAATAAGTATTTGTCTTGAATTTGCTTTATAGCATTATAATATGTTTTTATTTACTGTGACTAGCAAAATGAATGGTGATTGGAAAGGACGTTGTTTATTTAATGTAAGAATTAAGAAGAGGGTTTCTTTATAACTTGCAGGCACACTTGGGATTTTTGCCCCAGTTTTAAAGAATGACAGCAAAAGCACCTTTATCTGACATTTAGGATGATTAAATTTTGAAAAATCACTTGGCATATTCAGCATGACTCCACAGGGTGCTCTAGCTTTATAAGGCAATGGATCATGTTAGCTTAACTTATATTTAAGATTTGCTGGCCTGATATTATTGTGTTAGGCAGTATTGCTGAAATGGAAACATAAAATTTTGCTGCCATGAGATCAAGTTTGTGCCTGCCCTACACTATAAATTAGTTCCATAAAGTTTTAAAATGCAGTGTTTATTCTGGTTCTGGTAGTATTGTGAAATAACAAACTGAGCTTAAATATATAAAATTAAGCCTACTCTTTGTGAAAACAGATATTTTTTTCATTCATGTATCATTGAAATTCAGGAGTAAAGGTTACTTAACCATTAAAAAGGTTTATATGAAGCTAAAAGAAGAAAAGCGAATTGTGTTCAGAGTTCATTTTTAAAAGCAGCATATCCTTCTGGCTCATAATGCCTAATTTTTATGTGCCTACATATATATTGGCTACTACTGCAATAATAACAAGAAATGTAATGAGACATGCAAAGATAACTTTAGAATAATATAGTGTTCATAAAAAGTGTACCATCTGTGACAGCTTACTTTGAAAAAATATATATTCAAGCA
This sequence comes from Lontra canadensis, assembly GCF_010015895.1. Taxonomy (NCBI): domain Eukaryota; kingdom Metazoa; phylum Chordata; class Mammalia; order Carnivora; family Mustelidae; genus Lontra; species Lontra canadensis. Next base: position 17,393,494 of record NW_022631027.1, read on the forward strand.
GAAATATTAAGCAAAATGGAACAATGAGTCTAAGTCAATTTTAAAAGCACAGAATCGGTTTGTTACATGTGTTAAATAACCATCTGAAGAAAAAATTCGCAAATAACATGTGACAAAAAAAATGAGTTCACATTGGAAAATAACTTGAAAAATATAGATGAGGTAAAGTATCATTTTGGCAAAGAAAAAAAATAGACAAAATAATTTATATATAGCTCATTTGGTTTTTATGTCCCTCAATATGAAAAAAAGTCAGGAAATAGTATTTCTTTTAAACAAAGTGTAAATGTGCTTGAAGAGTGGATCATGACCTGGTAGCTATAAAATGATCTTAATGTTAGCAACTTATAGAATAATGTTGAACATATGCAGTTTGTCAAAACTTATAATCACTTAATGTTTTTGTTTAACAATTGTATGTAATTCTATGGAAGTTTTTGTGTGTGTGTGTATTTGCAAGCATTTATTTCATTTTTTTGCTGGTGTAGGACAAATTAAGTAAAATAGTGGCATTCTTTTTTACCTCAAATATTATACTGTTGTAAGAGGAAAAAAGGTAGTAAAACAGACTTTTGGTATTTTGTGTAAAATTAACTGTAACCACTTCTAAGTTTTTAGATGTAAAAGGTAAGTATGTGACTAAAATTATCTTTTTAATTGTATTTATTGAACTAGATCCATCCAGGCTATATACAGTTTTAGTATGGCAAAGTGATAAGAAATCTTAATTTTACCCAATTCTTCCCTAAAATAAATTTTTAATTTTTTAATCAAAGTGTAATTAGCATATAGTGCTATATTTCTTTCAAGTGTACAGACAGCATAATGATTCAGCAATTCTATACATTACTCAGTGCTCAATAAGTGTAGTCACTATTTGGCACCAAGCAATGTTATTATAATCTTATTGACTATGTTGATTTAAATGTACTAGCAAGATAAAATACCATCATATAGGAAAGGGAATTTCATATCACGTATTTGACAGTTCTATAAATCTGTGAAGCATTATGAGATAAATTGATAGCTACAGTAGATATTGATAGATTATAAGTGTCACAGGTCAAATAAACATAATTATCTACAAATAATGATCTATTTATCCCACTTTTTTTATAATGATGCTCAAATCTTAGTGTACAAAAAAATGTTTTATTGTTTTCCAAACTTAAACTTACCTTGTGATGTTCATTTTTGAATTTTTAAGAAAAATTGAAAAATATCCCAAAATTGGTCAATTAACTGAAATTGAAAAATATTCAGCCTATTAAATTAAGGAACATGTAAAAATATTAACTGATCATATCTCTTTCATTAAAATAATATTAATTAAGCATAATTAATTATGTTGGAAATTGTGTTGCGGTCATAATTGTTAGCAAGCATTTGTGTTTGGTGCATTTATGTATTGGTAGAAATATAGTCAATCTAATATATAATTTGGAAATTATTCTTTTTTTTTTAAACACTATTTGAGAGAAAGAGACAGAGAGAGATACCTGGGTGTCTCAGTTGGTTAAGCATCTGCCTTTGGCTCAGGTCATGATCCCAATCCCAAATCGGGATCCCTGCTCAGCAAGGAGCCTGCTTCTCCCTCTGCCTGCCAGGTCCCCACCGCCTCCTGCCCCACCCCCCACTTGTACTCTTGTTTTCTCTCTCTCTCTCTCTCTCTCTCTCATAAATGAATAAATAAATAAAGTCTTTAAAAAAAAAAAAGAGCAGAGAGAGAGCACAAAGGGGAAGGAGACAGAAAAGCAGGCTCCCTGGCAGGGAGCCCAAGGACAAGGACTGGACAAGGGAGCCCAAGGACAATTCCAGGACCCTAAGATTGTGACTTGAGCTGCCCAGGTGTCCCATAATTTGGTAGTTATTCTAAAGTAATCTGGTACTCTAAAATGTAAGGGTGCCAAACTGATTTTATGGGAATCCATAGATCAAGAGTAACATTTTATGTTACTGTACCTGGTCTTCAAGCACTACTGCAGCACACAGGTGCTGGCCAGAGTGAAATGACTGCAAAAGTTTCATCCTAAGCTTTATCATCAATGTGAAGAAACTAAACATACACAGTGTTATTAATATTTTAATGACAGTGAAATGTTAATATTTTAATTTATCCTGTTTACATTTTTTTGAAATAAATACTCAGAAAATTTTTCTGTCATATTAATTTAAACTTTTTCAGTGTTTATTGTAGTTAGGTATACAGTCAGTATAACTAAGGTCATTTTTATATTTATATAACCTACAGTGACTTTCGTGTCTTCTTAAAATAGTCATACAATTTTATTTGGATTTTCTCATGGGGATGCTCTGTATGTGTTCATGAAAATTGTTTTCTATAATCACCACACAGTACCCACTATGTGAACTATTAGGGGGGAAATTAGGTATGTGCTTGTGTGTCTAATATTTGTGAATAAAGCAAAAAGATGCTGATTTCCTTCCATTGTCATAATGGACCATTACTCAACAGGCTTACTATACCATTATTAATTATGGAGGAAAGTGCACTTGTGTTGGTCTTTGTTACTTATTATGTCTTTGGTACCCTGATATTATGGTGTTATGTGTTAACTTGTGGATTTCTGTCTAGTAGAAAAGATAATTTCAGTGTTATCTTTTTAATGCTCTGTAGGATATTAACCAGTTTTATATCTATTAACATATTGAATTTAGCATTCCTTTGGGTGATTATAAGAATTTCCAGTTCTCAAATTATTTATTGAACCAACTTTACTATTATACTGGCTCCCTAATTGATTAATATTTTGAATAGAACATTGTTTTATATTTGTGTGAGGCCATGTTTTTAAACTTTGAGAGTTGTATTTTATAGATCCCATATCACCAATTTGATAAGTAGGAAATCTGAGGCTTTGAAAATTTTGGTACTAACTTTCACTAGGTTGTGACTGAAGGCAGAGTATATGACACTTGCTTTTAGAGTCCTTCTGGAGGCTGATTCAGTCATTATCACAAAGTATTTAATGAAGTTTAAAAATGGGATGAATTTCCCCTAGTAATTTCAGACACTTGATTCTTTATAAGGTACTTCGTTTATGCTTTAGAATTCTACTTTTGAAATATGCTCAGAAAGACATGAATTGTACTGTATCTCTGCAGCTGCAGGCAGACATCTATACAAGCTCTCAAAAGCTTAAAAGAGCTTATTTGTCTTCATGAAAGCAGTCTTTTCAAAATATATAACTTTGCTGTGACATATATGAAAAATGGAATAGAAAAGAATTGGTTCCATTTAGAGAAAATAGTATTCCCACGGAGCACTGAATAACTAATTGTGATAACACATTGATCTATCTGTGATTATGTGGAAAATATTGACAAGCAGTCTCCTCCAACAGATGTGTTATCCCAATAGCTCATCTGGATTGTGTGTTTTGCCATTCTTACTCTAAAACATGTATTTCTAGAGGCTAGAGATAAGATTAGAAACTTTTAGCAACCTAAATATGATTCTGTTTCAGATTCTCAAATGTGTTATGTTGACTAAGGATTCAGATTTCTACTAGAAATAATAATCACTAATTTGTAAAGTTTGAAAATGTCCAATTATTTTTTTATCATTTTTTTGATGAAGCTCCAGAGCTCTTTGCATCACATTATATATAATATTACTTGGTAGTTTGGTAATCTTATATTTCTGAATGTGAACTAACAAGATATATGAGATTTTTGAGTCATTCTACTATCCAGTTGTATCTTCTTTGATCTTTAATTTTTGAGCCTTAATAGACAAACATATCCTCCAGTAATGTTTAATTTGCATCATTATCAAGACTGAGTATGTCACTCATAGTATTAAAATTGATGAATGAGGTTTCTGTACTTCCTCAAATCATTTCATTTTAAGACATGTAATTAAAAATGATCTTCTAAGCCTTTCCCACAGATTCCATGCTTTAAAGAAGTGTCTGATTTATTTTGCTTTATATTGAATCAAGAATGGAGATAGTGATTTGGGGTTTACAACACTAGTTGAATTGTGTATGTTTTTGACATTTGTAGAAGTGATTTTGTTTTGTTCTGTTTTGTTTTTACACAAACCCTCTGACCTCTGGATTATCTAAGAGACTCCGAACTAAAAATTCTGCATTTCACATTATTTCTGTCAATGAAACAATTGCTGCAGGTATTGAGGACTATTAATATCTCTAGCCTTTTTTGGAAATTTCTGATCATCTGTTAGAAATAACTAAGAATTATAAGCAGGGATTCTAAGTATATGGCCAATAGCATGTTTTCTAGTTTATTTTACCTCTAAGTTTACTTGGTAAAGACAGCAAGCAAAAGTGCAATATATATTTTACACACCGCTTTATGATGTAATAAACAATTAAGTATATATTACCTGACCAAGGAACCTGTGTTTTGAGTGAACAATAGTCGTCCATCCTTAAAAATTTTAGAGAGTATCACTTACTGTGTATATGACCTTGGAAAAATCTCATTCCTTTATCTGTGATATCAGAATAATAACTGTACTTTCTTCAATGAGTTATATTGAGAATAGAATATTTGAAAATTATAAATTGAATAAGAACATTTTATAGAGCAAAATACTAGACGAGAATATTGCACTATGAGGGATGCCTGGGTGGCTCAGTCAGTTACACATCTGCCTTTGCTCAGGTCATGATCCCAGGGTCTTGGGATCCAGTCTCATTTCAGGCTCTTTGCTCAGCAGGGAGTCTGCTTCTCCCTTCCTGATGCTCCCCCTGCTTGTACACTCTTTCTCATTCTTTCTCTGGCAAATAATTAAATAAAATCTTTAAAAAAAGAATATTGCAATATGAAATATGACTATATTTTCATAGTATTTTAAGAACAGTTATCTTCATATATGGTATCTTATATGTATATAATCAGTATAGTTCTGATTGGTAGATAAAATAATTCTTATTCAGACTTTATAAAGAAGGAAATTAAGATTGAAATACTCCTAAAATACTATTGATTTTTTATACTGATAAATTGATACTTACAAGACCTCAAATTCAGAACTTCTGATTCCAAATGAAAAATTCTAGGGAGAAAAAGTGGCATATGACAACCCCCAACCCCAGTACACACACACACACATATCCCACCAAGAATCTCTTTCCCCCCACTAATTCTGGAAGGCATTTGCTTTTTAGAACCTCAGCAAATCTGAGCATCATTAAACATATGATTGGATACTTCAAAAAATAAATATTTAGATAAACTAAGAAAATTAGTAAATATGAGCTGTAAACTTATTTACCCACAAAATATATAAAATGGACATCAGAAGAGAGTATTGAAAGCAGAACCATCAGTGGCAGCCCGAGCTGCTCAATGATGGATCAATCGTAATCAATTACAGATCTGCCTGGGTGGCCTGGAGCAATGCATAAACAGTACATATAATGGATAGACCAGTCACAGAGAGAAAATTCTTAAATTGCCATCTCCTACCTGGCAGCAAGGAATCACATAATTTTTTCTAGGAATGCTGATGATTTTTCAAGCGTAAGTAATCTGTTTAGAGTACCTGAGTTGCATGATTATTTTTTTCAGAATTTGAAATGAAATATTCAAAGATATCTCATAACTTTTATGTTAGTAGTAGAATCATATTGCACAAAGGGATACATGTGGAAAATAAAACAAAAATATGTGCTGTTTTTACATTATTTGAATAATTATCTAATATTGAACTGATGAAATTGTATAAATTACATAGTGTTTATTACAAAGCAAAAACTAGTTTAAACAACTGCTTGCTTATCATGACTTGATTCAAGAATATTCCTTTGCTCTGTCTGCCAATCTGAAATTGATATTTTAAGTATTTACTAGATCAGATTAATTTCTCTGCTTAGAACGCTAAACCACTTAAGCTCAGACAGACCTCAGAGTAGTACTATGTATCATTTGTTCTAACTACTGCTTTCTGAAATATAGCAAAGACTGGTTAGATGGCTGTATTGGTCAGTGTTCAGCTGGAGAAACACATTATAAGATACATACACATGAGTATGTGTGTATGTACATGCTTCTACACACAAATAGACATACACACACACATATATATATATACATATATATAATAAATATGCATTAGTTGTAAGGAATATGTATTTATTACATGTATTATAAGCAATGCATTCTTTCCAGAATTGGTGGGGAGAAAGAAACTCCTGGTAGGGGTAGGGGTGTGTGTGTGTGTGTGTGTGTGTGTGTGGCGGGGGGGTACATATTTATTTTATGGAACTGGCTATGTAATTGTGGGTACTGGCTAAGCAAACCTTATAATCCATGAGGTGAGTCAGGAGGGAAAGGGAAGATCATGAGCAGAGTCGAGCCTCAAACACACAGGCTGAAGCTTGTTTTCCATAGGTCCATAAGGTTGTTGTCTTAGGAAGGGTCTCTGTTCTCTTATTGAGATCTTCTAATTGATAAAGTCAGACCTTTTTGATTCACTTAAAACCAACTGATTAGAGACTTGAGTCCTAGCTACCAAATCACTTCACAGCTGTACCTGGTAATATTTAATTGAATAATGAGAGACATTGTGTCTTGTTACAAAAATACTGCTGCTTTCCTTCTGTCCTCCACCTTTTTTTTTTTTAAAGATTTTATCTATTTATTTGATGGAGAGAGATCACAAGGAGACAGAGAGGCCAGCAGAGAGAGGGTGGGGGGGGGAAGCAGGCTCCCTGCTGAGCAGAGAGCCCGATGCGGGACTCGATCCCAGGACCCTGAGATCATGACCTGAGCTGAAGGCAGAGGCTTAACCCACTGAACCACCCAGGTGCCCTATCCTCCACCTTTTTTAAGAGAATATCACGTGTAGCCACCTCAATCAGAAGCATACTAGAAAGGTAATTCTGGGGACTGCAATTCAGCTTAGGCCAGATTGACATATTAGAAGTCATTCCAGTAGCATTCTTCCTTACTTCTATAATTGTAATATATTTAGCCTTGATAACAGGTTTTTGGGCATGCTTTGAGAAGTCAATAATTTGGAGGTTACACCAAGATTCATTTGAGGGTCCCTTGGTTTGGCAACCCAAGACTCTACTCAAAAGCAGTGTTCTCCAGTGAAGCAGCTTTGGACTCACTCAGGGGTATGTTCAACTACAAAAATGGCTAAGTTTCTCAATATGTTTAGAATTCTGAATTCTGTTTTGAAATTAGATGAAATTTGAGACTTTATTTATTGTACCTAAAGAAGTGAGAATCCTTTGGTCATCTGAGCTCACTTGAAAAACTTTCATCCTTGGTGGAGAATGATCTTATTGCTGTCAACACTACCATTTGTTAGTCTTCCTCAGTTTTGTAGTGTTAGGTCTATAAGACATTCACAGGAAAAAGGCTCATACAGGCCTTGATAAATATGTTCCTTCAGCAGGCTCTTGGGTCCGAGGACTTCAGAAGGTAGCTCTTCAAAACAGCAACTTTTGGTAGATGCTGCCTCAGATCACTTCCAAAAACTTATGATAATTTTTCACAGGTTGTCTAGCTTTGTCTCTAAGACTCTTGTTCTGTGAGAAACTCCTTTCCGAACCTTCTATATGCTGAGTCCTTGACTGTGAGGTTGGGATTGGATGCCCAAGAAACAAATTGCATAAGAAGTGTTTAGACTGACTTTTGCCAGACTTAAGTGTTTTTCTCGGTTTAAACAGAACTCCATGCGCTCCATGCCAAGCTATTTAAACTACCATGTCATTCATTGAATTATCTCTCTATATAGCATAATTTCTCCAAATGTAATTTAGAATTACTGTGGTCACTCTGAGGAACTTTTGAGGTAATTTATTTTTATATGAGGGTTTCCTTAGAATATAAACTAAGCAAATTCCAAAATATTCAAAGGTCTGTACTTTTTGACTGGTGTGAGGAAACTAAATTGTTTTTCAAACTAGATGTTACATCTTATGATCCCTCCCACAAGGTATGAGGTGTCCTTGCCAAAATTTAAGATTGTCATTTTTATTATAAACCATCCAGTGAGTGTGACATGCTTGTTCTTTATGGTTTTAATTTTCATTTTTTTCTAAAGTGTATTTTTTGTATTTTTAATTGGTGTGCTTGTCTAATATATAAAAATACAGTGAACTTTATAGTCTTATATCCTAAAACTTTATTTAACTCATTTATTACTTTGATTAATATCTTTGTGACTGCCACTGTAATCACTGTTGGATCTTCTGGATTATATGACTGAAGTGGCAGAGCAGCTTGCACTGCCCTCTAGACTTGTTGCAGAGTACTCTGTTCAGGGCATCATACCAAAGAAGCAGCTTCCCAGTTTATTTGGCAAATGGACTGGAGTGGCACAATGAAGTAAAGGATATGTTGCCTCCAAAATCCAGTGAAGTGCACTATGCATTATGCCTCCATTTTGATTTTTGGAGGAGACGGATGCAACAACATAACCTATAACCTAGAAGGGATATTTTGGTACACTCCACACTTGACATGCTGGACTCTTAGAAATTTCACTGAGGTGTAAGCCTTCTAAATTTTTGTCAGATTTATTTTCTACCTTCTGCCATGCAAATGTCTTACCAGTAAGTCTAGAGTATTTGCTATCTCTTGCTGTCTAGGTCCTATAGGCATGGTATTATCAAAGTGTGATGTTATCAAAATAATTGACCAGTGTAATGTGCTGTGGAAGAGAAAGGTGATCACAATCCCTGAAAACTAAATTATGACCTAGGGCTGAGATTTGATATGCCCCTGAGGTAGAACAGCAAAGGTATATTGCTGGCTTTGCCAGTTAACACAAACTGCTTGTGTTGTTCTCTTTTAACATGTATTAAGGAGGGGCACCTGGGTGGCTCAGTGGGTTAAAGCCTCTGCCTTCCGCTCAGGTCATGATCCCAGGGTCCTGGGATCGAGCCCCCACATCGGGCTCTCTGCTCAGCAGGGAGCCTGCTTCCTCCTCTCTCTCTCTGCCTGCCTCTCTGCCTGCCTCTCTGTCTACTTGTGATCTCTGTCTGTCAAATAAAATAAATAAAATCTTAAAAAAAATGTATTAACGAAAAAACAGAGGCCAGATCAATGATTACATATCTGGTACTAGAGAGGTGTTATGAAGCCACATCTGACTGAGCAGCTTTAATTGGAATCGCTACCAGGTAAGTTTATAAGAATCCACTGTCATTTTCCAAGGTCCGTCTATTCTCTGCACAGGCCAAAAGTCTAGTTAAGTGAAGATGTGGTAGAGATAATCATTCCTCAATACTTTAGTTCCTTGGTAGCATTAGCCTCTCAAATCCCCCCAGGATTTGCATTTTGTTTACTATTTTCCTAGGTAGAGGCAGTGACCTTTTGAGTCTCCCAGAATCGGTGTCCATACAGAGATGGTGATCAATAGACCCGAAAAGTTCTGCTTATTTCCTTTTACCCAAATGCACAGTTGCCCTGGTAAAAGACTATAGGTCCCTTTGGGGACGGCTAGGTGAAAGATTAACAGTATACATCTTTGGTAGTGCACTAAGACAATTTTTGTGTAATTTAGGTTAGCCTTTTTTACATTTAACCTAGAATTTTTCTGCTTATATAAATTAATTAAAAATAGATAGGTTTCCTATCTATATCACTCGTAGGAATGTTATGATAAACTGACCAGTGCCGTAGGCCTCTGAGAGACAGTCTGATTGCCTTTGTGGCTCTTCTGGCCATCACAGTAACCATGTCCACCTTACCTTTGATGATTGAATGCCACCACTTGACCCCTGCTCCCCAGAATCCAGTTACTCCTGTTGCATTTAGGTTCCTAGTTTAGTGACTATAGTTCCCACCTTAAGATGTGGCCTATAGAGAAATATGATCATGGACATTTTCAAGGATCATAGGGCTCCCCTCACAAATTTATTTCTCCCAGTGATAGTGAAAGGTATGTCTTCTGGACCCTCTCAGTAGGTATTAAATGAAAAAATCCACTTGAACTTTCCAGTCCCTTCTAAGCCTTTGAATCCTTCCTGTGCATTAAACAAAGACTGATGAGGCATTTTTGATTCACTAACCATGGACCACCTTTCAGTCCGTGTTGCAGGCGACCAAACAACCAGGTCTTACTCTTTTTAACTCTCTGATTTGCACCAGTGAACCCATCTCAGTAGGTTCAGACTTATCCAACTTTCTGTTTCTTTCACAATCATCTCCCCCTTAGTATCCATTCCTACATGTACCCCAGATTTGTTTCTATAAATTAGAAAACTCAAGTTTATTGCAGCACTATGTACAGTAGCCAAATTATGCAAGTAGCCCATATGTCCATCAATGGATGCATGGATAAAGAAGGTGTTACATAATCACACACATACTTATACACATATGCACGCACGCACACACACACACACACACACACACAATGGAGTATTAGCCATAAAAAAGAATGGAATTTTGCCACTTGTGGCAACATGGTTGGATTTAGAGAGTATAATGCTAAGTGAAGTCAGTCAGAGAAAGACAAACACAATATGATTTCACTCATATGTAGAATTTAAGAAACAAACGAACAAGGGGGGAAAAGAGAGAAACCAAAACAGACTCTTAACTACAGAGAATAAACTGTTGGTTACCAGAGAGAAGTGGGTAAGGGAAATGGATGGAATATGTGAAGGGAATTAAAAGTAAGCTTATCATGATGAGCACTGAGTAATATTATGGAATGGTTGAAATCAGTATATTGTACACCTGAAACCTATATTGTACACCTTTATGTTAACTACATTGGAATTAAAATAAAAAGGGGGCGCCTGGGTGGCTCAGTGGGTTAAAGCCTCTGCCTTCAGCTCAGGTCATGATCCCAGGGTCCTGGGATCGAGCCCCCACATCGGGCTCTCTGCTCAGCGGGGAGCCTGCTTCCCTTCCTCTCTCTGCCTGCCTCTCTGCCTACCTGTGATCTCTGTCTGTCAAATAAATAAATAAAATCTTAAAAAAAAAAAAAAAGAAAGAAAGAAAGAAAGGAAAAAAGCAAGCAAACATACAAACCCAAGTAGTTCTTTTGGAGTATAGTGCATTTCACTCTAGTTATAGGTTTAGAAGTGAAGAGGGGTGGTAAAGTTTGGTTCTAAGACTCAGCACATTGTCTTATAGGGCAACTACTTCAGGGAGGCCATTTCGTCAGGGTCTTCTCACATGGTCCCATCCCAGTGTACTATATCCCATTCTTTTCCAATCAGTGCTTTCACTTTAACAATAGAAACTGCCTAGGAAGCTCAGAGTTGAGCATTTTAAGTAAGCCAGTTATAGGACAGGATTCCATGTTTGATTTTCAGAAATCTTTGGTCAGCTGCTACAAAACATATGGTATCCTTCAGGACACACATAGATAACTTCAGGTCATTTATAAAGCCCTAAAGGTGGGAATTTGAATCCCTAAACTCATCCTTTTTTTTTTCCTTTTTTTTTTTTTCCTCTTTTTTCACCACTTTGTCTATTGGTAGGAGCAACCACCAACGTCATTATATTGGTTTGTTTTCCAAAAATATTCACAAAACATATATATACTTATCCAGAGTTTGGCTTGTTATAAATAAGTAGATCATTAGGAGAAATCAGTGAAGACATTTTGCCTGTCTCTTTTGCACGTTCATGCCATGGACTGTCAGTGCCCTCTTTAGTACTGGAAATAGCCATTAACATCTTTAATCAGATTAGGGAGCTGGTTCCAGACACCCCAGACCAGTTCAGAAAACTCATCCTTAAAATTATATTTCTTCACAGAGGATTTTTAGGGAAATAAAAATAGTCTGTATTATATAATCTTAATATTTGGAGAATAACCTTCTTACTGCCTACCTTGGCTGCTGCAGTCTATGTATAAACTCCTCCAGGGATATATGTCTGGATCCCTGGGGCGGGGGTGGGGGAGGAGGGGTAAGGGGGAGGGTGGATGATGGGGGATGGGTAGGAACTGCTGAAATTAACGGAAATTAATCCACTTTACCTTCCAAACATTTTCTTGGAGGCTTCAAGGCTTAATAGATTCCAGAGCTCCAAAATAATTGCATCAATAGATTATGCCAGTACAGTTGCTGTTTGGGTGGGGAGACAAATTCCTAGTGCTTTCTATTCTACCACCTTTGAAGAGTCCTGCAGCCTTCTATTATTTTTTCTTCCACTTGAAGGATTTTGAATAAGTCTAAATGTATCAAAAAAGCAGAAATCCTTCCTCATTATATCATTCTCCTCATGAATTACTCAAACTTATTTAAATTGCTGTGTTTTTGCAAATATTTTTATTCTGATCATTTAAGGATTAATACGGTTTTTAGTTTCTAGAACTAGTATAAAATAAAACCAAAGTTTTACAACTAATTAGATTTTTGCTTTGAAATGAATTACCTCGGTAGAGATTTTCTAAGTGTTTGCATTCAAATAAGGCAAATATTAGTTTTCCTCAGAAAATTTGGCATTGAGGTTTCCCTAGTAATATGCCATTCATTCAGAAAATATTAAAATATTCATGGTTGGTAATCAAAGGGTAAATGAATTTAAAGAAATTATAATGCTTTTATCCAATCAAAAATTTTTAAACTCATAAACCGATGAGGGAAAACAATACCAAAGAATTTCTTTTTTTTAATTTCCAACTTTCTCCTTTATAGAATGTATTCAAATCAATATAGCCTTGGGCCTCTTATTTGTTATTCAGCTCCAAAGGCCTGGTAAATAATTTCATGTAGATATCTAAAATAAAACCTATTTTCTAAGTATATAAACTTTCTTTTCTAAATATCCTCTCTGTGACAGTTTTGCCACCAGGTATCACTTAAACCTGTGGAGAAAGCAAGGTAAAAGCCAACACCATGGGCTTTTAAGTTAGGAGATCGGTTTCAAATTCTGATGAAGTGTGACTTTAAGAAAGCCTGTTAACAGTTCACAACCACAGTTTTCTCATTGACTTCTTTCTCAATGATTTCTCAAATGGTTTCTACTATGTAGCTTGAATGGTTACTATAAAGCTTATTTTAAAAAATGCACATGAAAGTATACAGACCCTCAATTATTATTAGTTTTTTTCTGCTTTCTCTTCTTGGTATTTTATTTGCACATTCTTTCTCTTTCATCCCCTATATCCAATTATTCATTTACCCAGTCCAATTTGTTTCTCCTCTAAGGGCCTTTTCTATTTACACTTTCTGATTTTATTCCTGTTTCTCACACCATAATTGAAGCTCTCATCACTTCATACCCATTTCACCCTAGAATCACATTATATTTGAATATTCTTCCCTTGATCTTTGCACAGACTTTTTCTTGTCATTGAAGTTTCAGATCAATCTTCTAGAACCTCTAGCAGAGCTTTTCAAAAATGCCCACATACCCCAACTCACTTTCTATCATTCATTCTGTTTTGTTTACTTCATAACATTTACAACTGAAATTGTCCTCTCTTTGTTCATTAACCGTTTGTCTTCATTGTTTAGAGTATTGGTTTTTTGGGAGCCATGGGCTCATCTCTGTTGTTCACTACTGTAAACTGAGCAGGAAAAAAAAAAAAAAACTGTTAGTAAAACAGAGAGGGCAGTAGATTTTCTGTCTATGGGCAGTTACTTTCTGACTGCTCTCACAGGCAGAGTATTTCCATATCTTAAAAATCTATTGATTTTTTAAAGATTTTATTTATTTATTTATTTGACAGATAGAGATCACAAATAGGCAGAGAGAGAGAGGAGGAAGCAGGCTCCCTGCTGAGCAGAGAGCAGAGAGCCCCATGTGGGGCTCCATCCCAGGATCCTGGGATCATGACCAGAGCTGAAGGCAGAGGCTTTAACCCACTGAGCCACCCAGGCGTCCCAAAAATCTATTGATTTTTATGTGCCATTGTCCTAAAGTTTCCCATGTTTTTATGAATATACTTGAATGTTGGAAATATGATACCATAGTTTTTACCAATTTAGTCATCACAATCTCTGAGCATTTACTTTCTGACCTGGCCAAGTAAGTCATTTCCAGCCCCAGAGTTATATACTCTTTGTGTTTACTAGTACAGGGAATATATTAACTGCCTTTCTTGATTCAGAAAAACTCCACAAACTTAGATATTAAATTGCATCACCTCTATGAATGATTCTTCAGGTGTTTCTATTGTCATTCATTTCTTTTTTTTAAATCTCCTATGATTTTTATTTGTAATGCAGTTGGCAATTTAATATAATCTTTTCACAGGTCACTGGTTGTCTTGGGGATATCCAGTCCTCCCCACAAAGCTTACATTCTAATTATCATTCCATTCCATGCTTTACACTTCCTGTACCTCAGTGTTTCTCTTTATGTTACTTCTTCTGTTTGAAAATTATTTTTCTCTACTTCTCTCATGTAAAACCACTACTCAACTTTCAAAGTAGACCTCAAATTTTAACTGCTCCAAAGTTAGAATTAAGCTCCTTTTTCTAAATCTAAACTATCTCTTTTCTCTAATTTATAAACCTAATAGAGTGATTTTTCTTTTAGCTCTTCCCATTGACAGTGTGAACTCTTGATGGCAGATAAATGCCACATACTCTGCTTTACACAAAGGTCTATCACATAATGATTCCATAAGAACAACCAGTTCTGAGATCAGTCTCTGTGCCAAAAAAAGTTTCCAAGGAATATAATAACCATATGTCTCTTTAATCTCGACAATAACTCTGTGATAAGGACCTGTATTATGCCCATATTTTTTCTATAAAGTAAATGAAACAGATCTATGACGAAGAATTTGATAGTATTCTGATTATACAGTGAGTAAAGTATTTACCCAAGCTAGGAAGTGATGGAGTTAGGTTTTTTTCCTAATTAAGAGTCTGACTCCATTTTGGTGCTTGATTAACTGACATCATTCAGATGCCAACCTTCTATTGAACCCTCTTGTTCCACATCTGGACAACTCAGTAAGACAATTCAGGTGCTCTGTCTTTTGGCAATAGTGGTAGGTTCAAGCACACTTTTCTGCCCGTACATTGAAATCCTCGCCCTACCTTCATATCCTGATTGCAAAAATAACCAAAGCCACGGACCCCTCCAGCTTAAAACATTTGAGACAGGCTTGGATAAGAAACCTGCAAAATGTGAGTTATAAAATATCATACCTCTTTGGTGTATGTGTAACTGTGGCATTACTAATCTTGACATCTTAACCAGTTTGGGGTGGGGAGTTGATCCCGCCCACCATGGTATCACCACCAAAACAATTTTGAACCTGGTTTTCTGAGTCTAGATTTCAAGCTCTTAACTGTAAGACTATATTACTTCTCAGATAATGTTAAATACTATGTGTCACATGAGCTAATGTATGAATTCCTTGAGGACAAGGTATATTTCTTAAGTTTTTATTTATCCATTAAATATTGAAATGAGTATATATTAATTTTTTGGCATAATAAAATAATATAGAGAAATAGAATAGTCAGGAACAGAAGATAGGCAAGATTTGGGACTATTTTATTATTTATTATTTATACATCTTAAAAATCACATAATAAATCCTGTTCATTAATTATAACAACATAAAAAGTAGGATTCACAAAGATGAAAAATTGAATGAACCTTTAAATCAGCCAACAAATAGTTTTTAATTTTATCTGATGCCAATTTATCAGTTGTTGCATTCTGTTGCCTATTAGTTAAGCAATAGAACCATTTGTCTAGTTATATTTCATGCATTTTAATTGATTCCTCTATCAATTTAATGATCAGACTTTTACCTTTATTTAATGTAATTATTTAAAAATTGAAGAAATATCTCAAAAAGGAATTTAATCTGTTAGTCCTGACAAAATAGCACACAAATTATCTGTATTAATACTTATAAGAACTTACAAGAATGGCAAATTTGATTTAAAAAAAAAAAGATTTCCAAAAGTCTGCTTGAGTCAATCCAAACACCAGATACCTTGGAGGTGAAGCATGGGTTTTTAAAAAATGATGTATCTTAGGGGCATCTGGGTGGCTCAGTCAGTTAAGCATCTTCCTTCAGCTCAGATCATGATCCCAGGGTCCTGGAATGGAGCCCTGCATCAGATTCCCTGCTCAGTGGGAAGTCCACTTCTCTCTTTCTCTGCCCCTCCCCTCTACTCCTGCTCTGTATCTTGTTTTGTCTCCCACATAAATAAGTTCTTTATAAATCTTGGATATCAGCCCTTTGTCTGTAGTGTCATTTGCGAATGAATATCTTCTCCCATTCTCTGGGTTGCCTCCTTGTTTTGCTGACTGCGCCAAAGCTTATCTTGATGAAGTCCTAAAGTTCATTTTCCTTTTTGTTTTCCTTGCCTTTGGAGACATGTCTTGAAAGAAGTTTCTGTGGCTGATGTCAAAGAGGTTACTGCCTGTGCTCTCCTCTAGGATTTTAATGGATTCCAGTCTCACATAGAGGTCTTTCATCCATTTAGAGTTTATCTTTGTGTATGGTGTAAGCAAATGGTTGAGTTTCATTCTTCCATATATAGCTGTCCAATTTTCCCAACACCATTTATCGAAGAGACTTTTTTCCCATTGGATATTTTTTCCTGCTTTGTTGAAGATTATTTGACCATAGAGTTGAGGGTCCATATCTGGGCTTTCTATTCTGTTCCATTGGTCTATGTGTCTGTTTTCGTGCCAGTACCATGCTGTCTTGGTGATCACAGCTTTGTAATATAACTTGAAATTAGGCATTGTGATGCCCCCAACTTTGTTTTTCTTTTTCAACATTTCCTTGGCAATTGGGGTCTTTTCTGGTTCCATACAAATTTTAGGATTGTTTGTTACAGCACTTTGAAAAATGCCAATGGTATTTTGATCGGGATGGCATTGAAAATATAGATTACTCTGGGCAGCATACATTTTAACAATGTTTATTCTTCCAAACCATGAGCATAGAATGTTTTTCCATCTTTTTGTATCTTCTTTGATTCTTTCATGAGTGTTCTGTAGTTCCTAGAGTACAGACCCTTTACCTCTTTGGTTAGGTTTATTCCAAGGTATCTTATGGCTTTGGGTGCTATTGTAAATGGATCAATTCTCTAATTTCTCTTTCTACAGTTTCATTGTTAGTGTATAAGAAAGCAGCTGATTTCTGTGCATTGAATTTGTCTCCTGCTGCATTACTAAATCGCTGTATGAATTCTGGTAATTTGGGGGTAGAGTCTTTTGGGTTTTCCACGTAAAGCATCATGTCATCTGTGAAGAGAGTTTGACTTTTAAATAGCTACCTAGCTAAGTAGGAAATACAATCTTTTAAAAAATAAAAATATATCTTAGTTAACTGGCATTCTTTAAGTAAAACTAGGCCATCATTTTAGTACTCCTTATCTCTTGGGTCTCTTATATAACAATCTTGCAAATGCTAGTTATTTATGGAAATATTATCAATTCATTCAAATTATGTCCTGAAGTATATTTTATATGTTGTGTCTGTGTTTTAATTTGAAGTTAAAGTACAGATTGCCATTAGATCAATTCATAATTTACCCATACTTAGGAAAAATGTGTAGAAAAAAATCTTGAGGACACGGAATACTCCTCATTTCTAATTTTAATCCAGTCTATCATAAGTCTTTGTCCAGAGATCCTCCTGCCTTTGCTTCCTTTTTTCCTTCATACCCTGCTTTTCCTCTCTTTATAGTTGTTAGACACATATTAAGGATATACTTGTGCCTGGCATTCTGATAAGTAACAGGAAGTATACAATTATTAAGACTGCCTCAGAAACAAATTAAACAGGGTCTGGTTGGTGTGTTGGATATTCAAACAAATGAACATGAAGGCAACTTAAAATGGAGTACATTATTTATGGTTAAATGAAAAAAGAAAAAAAAAAAGCAAGGGGTTGAAGTAAGGAAATATCAGATTGGTAATACAGCTTTCCCAAGAGAAGTAGAAGAAAGGGTCTTACTAACCAGCATCTTTGTTTAGTTTGGTGGACATTAATATTCACGATGCTCAGCATCTCAGAAGGATAGAAGATAAGATATGATTCGGATTTCCTTTCAAGAATCTATGTCCAGAAATGATAAAAAGATTTCAAATGTGGTTAATGATTACATTTTGCAAAATTCTGTAGACAGATTTTTTTCCATCACATGTAAATCTATTAATCACAATATTGGTCCTACTTAATTTTTAAGATATTTTTCATTGAAGAAACTGTGCAAAAAAAACTTGAAGTCAGATCATCCTCTGTCTGGGTGTTACTGTCAGAGAATATGGCATAAAGAAAGGTTGAGGGAATCAATAGCTCAAACTTTTAAAGGCAACTGAAAATATGGTATTAAAATCAAGCGGACTAGACCCAAAACATTAGTAAATGGGGAAAAACAGTAAGGCAAATCAGTTCACAAGTTAAAAAGTAGGTACAACTATGCCCCACACCATTCCTTAAAATATTCCCTTATTGGCTCTATACTTAATAAAATGATTTTAATATAAAGTTTTATTTGTTGTTGAATATTTTTGTTACTGTAAGTAATGTAACTGGATATCCATATAGATACTTTCTCACTTACCTTACCATTTCTGTAAGGAGATATATATCT